>NC_086017.1:145330000-145641250 GCF_029281585.2 Gorilla gorilla gorilla | reverse complement strand
ATGGAAACAGACCTGAGGGTGACAACAAACACAAGATGGAATTTCAGCATTAGCAGCCAGGGCAGAGGAATGGGAAAGTTCGGAGAAAGTTCTTTTTTTTTTTTTTTTTTAGCCCTGGGGAATAGGGGAATGAGGGAATGAGGGGAGGTACAAGGAAAGTCTCTATGCTCTGAAAAAGCGCTCCCGCCCAGCACCCCAGTGGAGTCACAGGAAGCCAGATTCTCCAGAAGTCTCTATTTTCACTCTACCTATTTTCTTCTTGTATTTATAGCCCATCGCATTCCACCAAGGATTCCATAGGGATCTAAAAGCACTTCCCAAAGGGTCTCAGTACACAATTAAATCCCTGTCCTTGGGCCAGCAGGTGACAGGATGCAACATAATCACATATTGTAAAGACAGCCACTCTTCTGGTGCATCTCAGTTCATCCTCACAACAGCCCTGCGGCCCAGGAGGGCAGATCCCCCCAACCTTACCTCTGGGGAAAAGGAAACTCAGAGAGCCAAGATCACCCTGAAAGTGAGGGGCTGGCTGCCCCAGCTGAAGCCCAGCCTCCTTGCACCATGCAATTATACCTACAATCTTTATTCTGGGAACATTTGAATAATTATGGTAGCCAACATTTATGAAGAAGAGGTGCAAAACCCTACATCAACCAGTGTGCAAAGACCAACTATCTGTGTGGCTGCAGAAGTAGGCATGTGTTTCTGCTTCAAGGACATTTGATTGAGTGGGAAAGGATTTATGCGATGGGAGAAAGAAATTTTTACAGAGTTATTAGGCATAAAAATTAAAGAAAAGAAACCATGGACTCTAGAATTTTCTTCTCTGAGGTTTTTGGAAGTGGAATAGCTGACATCCATTTAGATGCCAGAACAAATCAGAGCCTGAGATTGAAAGAAGCATAAAAACATCCACTACAGAATCCTTCCTTTGCAGATGGGGAAACCAAGACAGAATTGGGACTGGAGGCTGTGCACGGTGGCTCACGCCTGCAATCCCAGCACTTTGGGAGGCCAAGGTAGGGTGATTGCTTGAGGCCAGGGGTTCGGGACCAGCCTGAGAAACACAGCAAGACCCTGCCCCTACTTTAAAAAACGAAGAAGAAAATAAAATAAATTAGTGGGGTGTGGTGGCATGTGCCTGTAGTCCCAGCTACCCAGAAGCTGAGGGAAAATGATTGTTTGAGCCCAGGAGTTCGAGGTTCATGCCACTGCACTCCAGCCCGGGTGACAGAGCACAAACTTGTCTCAAAAAGAAAAAAAAAAGAAAGAAAGAAAAAAAAAGGAAAAAATCTTGGGACCAGAACCTGCAGTCCTGGCTAGAGGCACGAGGTACTTTTCTTAACAGGATATCCCAGGAGGGAGCCCAGAAACAAGCCCATGGGTCTATGTCTTGGAGTCTGATTGGCAGGGTTAAAACAGGAGGCCGAAACAGCCATTTTAGAGAAGAGGATCGTTTTGTCTGGGATCAGACAAGGAAAAAAAATGCATAATGCACTGACATTCTTCAAAACTGAGATCTAGTTTCACTGCTATGACCATCGGTAGTTAAGAAGCCTCTGTTCTAAACAGAGAGACTCAACAGTTAAGAATTTAGCAAAAAAGATAGTTTGAAATCAGCAAAGTTACATAACTTTGTTTCAAGAAATCCTCTCGAAACTTCATTAGCAAAAAAATGCCCCTAAATAAGCCAACAGGAAATAAGAAGTGCAGGAATTTCTGGAAATGGGAGGGTGTTTTTTTGTTTTTAAAGGAAAAAAAAAAGTTTTTAAGGAAGACAGAAGCCCTGACCCACATAAAGATAGGGTTTCAGTAAAACTAATTTGAGACCAAGAGGGAAAGTCTAAGACTCTCAGCAATGAAGTGAGTGCCCAGGCCCTGAGGGCTTTGTGTGTGCTGCTGAAAACAAACAGCAGCCCCCTAATACGGGCTCAAGCAAGGGAGCCGATTTTACACCAAAGACAAAACTTCATTCACTGAAACACAGCAAATCTGCATGAAATTTTCCATAGCCCTATTGGAGTTTAACTGCAGAGAAATTTAAAAATTGTTTCACAGAAAACCAAATATCACATGTGCTCACTTATAAGCGAAAGCTAAATATTGGGTACACATGAACATAAAGAAGAGAACAAGACACCCGGGACCGTAAAAGGAGGGAGGGAGAGACACGGGCAAGGGCTGAAAAACTTCCTATTGGGTACCATGTTCACTGCCTGGTGTGATGGGATCAACAGAAGCTGAAACCTCAGCATCATGCAATATGCCCTTGTAACAAACCTGCACATGCACCTCCCAAATCTGAAATAAAAATGGACTTTTTGTTTGTTTGTTTGTTTTTGAGATGGAGTCTCGCTCTGTCACCAGGCTGGAGTGCAGTGGTGTGATCTTGGCTCACTGCAAGCTCCACCTCCTGGGTTCAAGCGATTCTCCTGCCTCAGCCTCCCGAGTAGCTGGGATTACAGTTGCCGCACCACTATGCCTGGCTAATTTTTGTATTTTTAGTAGAGATGGGGTTTCACCATGTTGACCAGGCTGGTTTCGAACTCTTGACCTTGTGATCCACCCGCTTCGGCCTCCCAAAGTGCTGGGATTATAGGCGTGGGCCATTGCACCTGGCCAAAAATTGACTTTTTAAAAAGAGAAATAAAAATAAAATTTGTTTCAGCTTTTAGCATTCCAGAAATACTTGCTATTTATCCTGAAATAATTGATTTTGCCTAAAGCTCTGTTTTGTAACTTTTTATCTTGAAAACCTAAGGGGTGAGGGAAGGAGGAGAGTGTAATTCACTTTCTCAGTAAATGTTTTTGACAACTTACTAGATGCCAGGCCCTGAACAAAGTGCTGCCATCATTTCTGATTATTGCCCCTTGGGCTTAATACAATATCTGAGTTTTTAATTTTAAAATGCAACGTCTGCTGTGACCCTATAAGCCTCCCATGAAATGTTGAGTTTTCTACCTTCTAATGCTGTTAAGCACTATGCAAGCCTAAAGAGGCCACTGCCCATTCCTAATGAGAATCCTCTGTCTATGATTCATGGATTAACCCCTATAAATGGCTTCATGTACATGCCCAAAATATGTGGATCCACAAGAGGTCTGAGAGTTTCATGTAAGTATGTATCTGCTCGTGAGAAAGTGTGTGTGGGAGGGAAGGAAGGAGTAGAAACTGTTTTCATTTTAAAAAGCCAGAGGGGCAAACAGAAAAGTATTCATAGACATCACTAAAGGAGAGAGTTTATAGGGCAGAAAGAGGAAAGGAAGCAATACATTTCCAAATCATAACCCCTTTAATCCTCGAAAAGTTGCTCCTTCAGGAGAAGCCGTGGGCTGATCATTATACTGAGAGAAAGGTCCCCATTGCTGTTGTTCTCCACACCTGTACATCCAGCAATACCAGCCTGAGTTGAAAAAGGCCTTGGAAGAGAGCATCTCAATCCAGGGTGCCCAGAGGTTTGTCATGAGAAGTGTCCTCCAGGCAGAAGTGTTTCTTTCTGACCAATTCCAGATCATACCCATTGGATGAGCAGAAGCCTGAGTCCAGACGTGGGTGAGGAGCACCCTGCAGACCTCTCCTGTCCCCTCACTGGCCTGCCCCGTGGTTTTCTTCTGGCTTTTGTGAGAAGAAACATCAGAGCTATTGCTCTAACGTTCAATTTTGTGTGAAATTAAAGAGTATCACTTCTGGGCAGGCGTGGTGGCTCACGCCTGTAGTCCTAGCACTTTGGGAGGCCAAGGTGGGTGGATCACCAGACTGGTTCGAGACCAGTCTGGCCAACATGGCGAAACCCCGTCTCTACTAAAAACACAAAAATTAGCCAGGCATGGTGGTGGGCGTCTGTAGTCCCAGCTACTCAAGAGGCTGAGGCAGGAGAATCACTTGAACCTGGGAGGCGGAGGTTGCAGTGAGCTGAGATTGCGCCATTGCACTCCAGCCTGGGCGACAGAGCAACACTCGGTCTCAATAAAAAAAAAAAAAAGTATCACTTCTGTTTTGCCAAAATGCCTGTGTGCAGCTGGAGTTTTCAACAATAATTCTGATGAATACTGTGAACCAGAATATATCGAGCTCCACTTTTTATTGTGCAATCAACTACAGATGTCCAATAAAGAAACCTGTATCAAGGAAATAGGTATGATATAATATCATTGTATCATTAAGATGCTTTTGATTGCAAGTAATCTGAAACCCAACTAAAAGAAGCTCAAACAATAGGGAGATTTCTTATTTCATATGAGCAACCCAGCTGTAGGGTTGGTTAATTCAGCAGCTAAACGACATCACCCAGAACTCAGGTTCTTGTCCCTGTTTAAGATTGTTGTGTATTCCGCAGCTCTCAGCTTGCTCCCCTCATGATTACGAGATGGTGACCACATCTTTGGGCAATATATCCTCATATCAGAGCAGAAATGGGATTATCTTTTCCCTCTGGCTCAGGGATAAGCAGATGGCCAAATCCGAGCCAAAGATAGCTTAGTGGGGAAAGTGAAACAGAGGCAAGCATCCCACCCCCACCACATGCACACACATGCTCACTTACACAACACACACACACACACACACCCCTGGATGGATACAGCCATGAAGGCTGCCAGCAGCCATCTTGGAACTATGTGGTAAGTGCATACTTGAGAATGACCCAACCGTTCAAAGGAGAGAAGAACCAAACCAAGGAACAAGATGGAACTGGGTATGAATGTCCTATTGAACCCACATATGCCCCTGGACTTTTTAGTTACATGGCACAAGAAATTCTGTCTTTGAACAGACTTTCTGTTACTTGCAACTCTGAGAATTTATTCATACACCTTATATGTCAAAATTAAAAATTGCCAACCCTAGACTCCAATGTTTTTTTTCTTTTTAAAAATTACTGTCTGGGACATCCTGTAATATATCTGACCAGTACTCTTTAAAACTATTGAGGTCATACTAAAGAAAGACTGAGAAATGGCCACAAAATGAAGGAGACCCAGAAGCCATGATAACTAAATGCAATCCTGGATTGGATCCTGAAACAGAGAAAGCATTTCAATGAAAAAACTTGGAAAATCCAAATAAAGTCTGTAATTTAGTTAATAGTACTGCACCTGTGTTAATTTTTTAGTTTTTAGCAAATGCACTATTGTCACTTAATATGTTAACAGTGAGGAAATCTGGGTGAAGGATAACATTAGGGGAAGTTATCTATCTTTGTAACTTTCCTGTGAACCTAAAATTATTCCAAAATTTTAAATATCTTACTGGTCACTGATACTCCAAAGTCCGGTAACCATGCAACTAGTCTGACTTCAATTCACAGATAAGAATTCTAAGTCTCAAAGAGGTTAAGGGACTTGTCTGTTGCACCTGGTGTTTCATGTCAGAGCTGAACTTGGGATCCAGTTCTTATCACCTGGATACACAGCTCACAGTGAAGCCCAGGGATCCACGAGTCTTTCTCAAAACATTTATTTCCCATGGAAATAGCTCCTCGCTAAACACACTGCATTCCCTTACTGCTCACCATATTAGCTCTGGACTACTACATCTCAAAGTCCACTTTTCACATTGATAAATTACATAATTATAGCAGTTCGGGAATGTGCTTTAACATCACGCAAAAGGAATTTGTGCAAGAAATTTACACTACCATATGGTCAACGGATTAACATTAATCATAAATAGAAGCCATTACATTCCCTGGTCCCTGCTTCATATGAATTAAGCATTTTCTGAAAAGCAATACATGAAAAATGTCCATGCAGAATAAACTCAAGCCACAATATTTTTAAACAGAGATTTTGAAGCGGTTATAAGTCAAATAACTTAGGTGGGAGCGAACATTAGAGTCTGGAAAAAACTATACTAGATGACTCAAGAAATGGTTCTAGTAATGACAGACACTGATGTCAAAGACTCATTTGTAAAGTTTGGATAAAATGTGTTTCATAAAATTTGAAGGAAAAAAATCAGAATAAGCCTCAGGTCTCTAAGAATAATCTTCCCTATCACCATTAATTCCTTCATGTCTGATTAGAGTTTAATAATACAGCTTTGGGGTGGGACAGTATTCCTTAATTTGAGAAAATGGGAGATTCTTCTGATCTACTTGCTTTCCCCAAAACCATACCAGTCCTATCCTGCAGGATCCCCTCCCCGTAATGCTTCTGTCATCTTTGCCAGGCCACCCTGTGCTGGGCACAGTGTCAGCCTCAGATGTTAGTTCCCTCCTCTCCTTCTTTTCCCCACCCAATAATTATTCCTCTTCCATCCTGTGAGCACTAGCCCCTCAGGCAGAGCCCAGGCATCCTGCCGGAATGCTGATTACAGAATGTCAGAACCCAGGGGATCCCTGAGAAACACAGCCTGAGATCTGCTAATTAGCACCCTTCCCTGTAATTGCTGGTGACTATTGGAATTATCTGATCAGAGCTATGACAGTATTTCCCCTTCCTTGGCATAGAGATGATTTAGGAAGCACATCTTGATAGAGGAAAAAGCTGTAATTTCTGATGTTGGCTATACTGTCCCTCATTAGCTAATGGTTCTATGACAGAAGATAAAAAATGATCTTGACAGGCAGGAATAATGTGTCCCAAATTGCAAAATGTAATTTAGAAAGAATGTAGGCAGTGCCCTACAGTTAGGTTCTAGAAGCGCTCTGTGGAGGCTCAGGAGGCTGAGGCCCAGGCTTCAGGAGTGCCAGATCCCATCCCAGCAAGTCTCGGATTGACTGGCCATGCTTGGACAAATGACTAGCTTCACTGGACTGCAGTTTTCTCATCTGGAAAGTGAGAATCTTAAATGGGTGATTTTTCATGTACTTCCCAAATTAAAAACAATTGTTTGCCAACAGTAGGAGGATAACCTAATAAATCCTCATGATAGAATATCAGGCAACTATTGTTAAGTCCTATGTTTCCCAAGAATAATTGATAACCTGAGAAAGTGCTTGCTACATCATGTTAAATTAAAATAAAAAGTAGGGGGGAAAATTAAATATGGATTATGGTTCAAAGGTTGTTAAGAAAAATATATGCCTGAGAGAGAAAAAAGACTAGAAGGAGGAGCAAAAAGTATTAGCAATGTTAGCCATGGGTGACTTATTTTTTATTATTCGAAGCACTTAAAATTGTATGTATGATTACAAAGGCAGTAAGTGTTGGATTAGAAATTCCAATCATGCATGAGTATAAAAAGTAGAAATTAAAGTTTCTCCTCTCACTTCCATGGCCATTCCCCAGTTGTAACCTCTGTTAACACTGTGAAATAGATAACATTTCACCAGGTATGAAGCTGAATTTCCTAAAAACCTCCTTTGTTTCAGGCAGTCTGCAAAGAGAAGCTAGAGACGTAGTTAATTCTTCTTAGTAGTAGTAGTAGTATTTTTTTTTTTTTTGGAGACAGGGTCTGTCTCCATCACCTAGGCTAGAGTGAAGTGGCGTGATCATGGCTCACTGCAACCTCCACCTCCCAAGCTCAAACCATCCTCCCACCTCACAGGGGTGCACCACCACAGCTGGCTAATTGTTTTGTATTTTTAGAAGAGATGGGGTTTCGCCATGTTGCCCATGCTGGTCTCGAACTTGTGAGCCCAAAGCAACCTTTGTCTGCCTCAGCCTCCCAAAGTGTTGGGATTACATACATGAGCCACCACACCCAGCCTAATTCTTATTTTTTTCACTGTAACTTAATGACTTTCCTAAACTACCTTCAATAAATACATTGTTTTTCTAACAATAAATAAAGGATGACATTTCTATGAGGCGGGTTTCTAATGAAGCAGAATTGAGAGATATAGTGAACTTCCCAAAACAAAACTGCCACAAGTGTAGGTAGGTCGGGATGGGACCTCTGGCAGGGATGCTGTGCTGAGTTAAATGACCAAAGAGGAAAAGGGTTAGAGGTTTATGGTATAAGAGGTGCTGGAGCATGTCCTGGCCCAGCCTTTCTAGGTGGTGGAGAGGCTAGCAGAGTGAATCGAAGGAGCTATATCTTGTGAAGGTAGGAAAAGCTGGAGTGGCTCCTGAGACCAGACTATGAAAGAGAACACCAACCATGAAAAGCAGGTACCGTGACATGTTACACTGAGAAAGCCAGGACAAACACATTCCTTAAAAAAAAAAAAATTAATTTCTTTTTCCAAAAATGAAACAACAGACATGATTCTGTTCTCCCCCGACTCCCCTGTGCATTCAGAGTGCCTATATTTTGGTCCCTAATAATAAGGAAAAATCAGGGAGCGTTTGGAACATCCTCTAGTTGTTGCCAGAAGGTAAGGATGTTTTCTGGGATATTTGAGGCAGTGCTGATAGAACAAGGAGCTGGCTTGTAGGGCCTCCCACAGGCTGAGCTGGGACACTGAGCATCAAATAGGGAATCATAAATGTAACTGGTTCAAACAGTTCACGCTTATGAAAAGCCAGAGGACAATAATACTCAAGAAAAAGTTAATATTGAGACTACAAATGACCTGGTTAAAATAAAAAAAAAAACAATGAATATGATACAATATATTATTTTAAAAGTAATTTTAGAAGACATGAAAGAGAGAGACTTTGTGTGCATACCTATATACACACATACACATATCCACACACCTATGTACACATACATAGGGTTATTTTATTTCTTCTGTTAAACAGATATTTATAAAGTAAAAATAAGTTCTTCAAGTGTAAATTTTTTTAAAAAACAGAAATTGTGACTAAGCCAAGGAAAGCCAGAAAAGTAAGTTGCTGTTCCAAGAACAAGACCCGCTGACTGGGACCAGAGGCCACAGACAGAGCCTCATGGGAGGAGGCCCAAAATTGGCCAGCCAGGGTGGTCACTCACAGTAGCCAGTTACAAAGAAGTCAAGTGTGGGTTCCAAGATAACAAAGGAATCAAATGTCCCGAAGATGATGCTGACTGGCCCGACTCGACCTCAAGCTACTCATAAAGTTACACCTGCAGGGATCCTAACCAAGCCCAAGAACCACAGTGGCAGGGCAGAGGGTCAGGAAGCCATTGTGCAAACCTTAGAGGTCAATCATTTCTGGAAAGACACCTCCCTTCTGAAAATTAAAATCTACACCAATTCCAGGGAACTAAAAATTAAGCTAAATTATCAAAGGGCTTCAGCCTCAGCCTGACCCCCAGAGACTGGGATTTAAGGTACAAGTTCCTGGTCCTGCTCAAGAATTTACAGCTCACATCCCACAATCTTGGCTACTCTAAATGATCAATTGTTTTTTTCCTTTGGGGGTGGAAATCCTAGGAAAAGAACTTAAATGAGAAATTAGAATAAAAGAAAGAATAAGGATACAAGCAGATAAAATAAATAAATCTAGGTACTAGCACTTTAATAAATGGTTTCAACATAAGTTTAATAATTAGTTTTATAATCACTGTGATATTTGGGTTGTTTTTAAAAGTATTTGAAGCTTTTAAGAAAATCTGATATAATGGATTTATAATTTTAGAATATGATAAATATCTAGAAGATTAATAATTTGCAATCAATTGGAAGCTTTTAATCAAATAAAGAAGTTTCGATTTATAATTGTGTGAATATTGTGTGAACATGTTGAGAAATATTTAAAGTTAATGGAATGCTAATTATTTGATAAATTTGGAACATTAATGAATCACTAAACAGAGTACATGAGTAGTAATTCTTCATCATCCTCAAAAGCCTTCAAACATTAAAGACTTGTTTATGCCCATGCTTGGAAGCCAGATATGGCCGTACTTTGTTAAGGACACCATTGGCTGAATTGCACCAGGACGTGGGGAAGGAGAGGAGTGGAAAATCCACCTCCATCCTAACCAGAGGAACCCCTGCCGCTGCCATAGGCAGCCCCCTGAACAGAAGGCTCAGTCTCAGCTGGTCAAGTTTTTAAATGTGACCAGTGGTGTGACACCCTTCTGTGGTGAGAGTGGCAGCAGAAGCAGCAACAGCAACAGCATGGGAACTTCATACATCTCAGAAGCATCGGATGTGATGCTTGATCTCTGGCTTCTGGAATAGGTCTGAGTTCTGCTCTCACCCCAAACACCATGCAGTGTTTCTACCAAAGATGAAATGCAGTAAACATAAGTTAACAGCTTGGACACTTCTTGGTTTATCCCAGCAGGGTAGACTCCAGGAAGGAGGAAAAGATGAGTTGGGATTGGAGACTTGAAGTCTTCCATTGGAATACTGCATGAAGAAATATGATCTTAATTGTACCCAAGCTGCCGAAGTGGGAAATATTGGTTACTTTTAAATCTGTGGCTCAGTTGAAGTGCTGTTGTTTTATCCACTATTCACTTTTATCTCCAGCTAGCTATACCCCATTTCTCCTCCAGAGGACCCCCTCTCCTTCATGCTCAGTACCACTCTGTTCCTGAAGCAGTTGTTCCCTTCCCCCTGCTCTACCACGGGAATGTAGTCTGGACTGGCCAATCAGAGCATCGCGTTTAAACTCTGATGTGAGCCTCGTGCTCTGGGGACAACCAAGTGGGAGGCTAGAATGAACCCAACGCAAAGGAAGGCTGAGCCAAAGACTGGGAGAACCAGCTTCTGAACTTTGTCCTGGCGCATGGACTTTTCAGTTAGATGAGCCCTTAAGTTCCCCTGTTGACTTAAACCAATTTGGGCCGGGCGCGGTGGCTCACGCCTGTAATCCCAGCACTTTGGGAGGCCGAGGCGGGTGGATCACGAGATCGGGAGATCGAGATCATCCTGGCTAACATGGTGAAACCCCGTCTCTACTAAAAATACAAAAAATTAGCCGGGCGTGGTGGCGGGCGCCTGTAGTCCCAGCTACTCGGGAGGCTGAGGCAGGAGAATGGCGTGAACCCGGGAGGCGGAGCTTGCAGTGAGCTGAGATTGCGCCACTGCACTCCAGCCTGGGAGACAGAGCCAGACTCCGTCCCAAAAAAAAAAAAAAAAAAAAAAAAACCAATTTGATTTGGATTTTCAGTCATTTCTTAATGAAAATATCCTAATGGATATAAGTGTATCTGAGGGCTTCTAAGGATCTGGAAAGTTCACCTGGGAGAACAGCTGCGGTGATGTTATCCTGGGGAAGAGAAGACTCTAAGACTACAAGCTAACTCTCCTCAAATATCATGCTAATGAATGTTACTGGAAGATAAATTCAATAGGTAGATGAATTTTCTAATAACTAAAGTTGCCCAACAAAGGAACCGCCTTCTTCAGAAGGGGATGAACTCCCCAGCCAAGGATGAACAATCACCTGACAAGGACATTGGCACTGAGATTCATTCACTGGGTGGGAAGCATGAATTTCAAATGACTCTTTTGACACAAACAGTTAACAAAAAGTAGGAGAAGAAAAACATCACTAGGGAAAATAAGTGGAGGTGCTATAAAACTCTGCAAAACCCTGGTTTAACCAATGAGAAGTTTTGGTGTAGTTTTTTGAATCAGACTTGATCTATAGCCCCCTGCTGTTTAGCAAGAGAGTTAACGTGGAAGTCAGAGATATCACTGCGAAGAGAAAAGGCCTAAACACTTCTCTCTCATATAACATGAACTGTTTAAATGGGGATTCTGTAGCTGTGGTGGAATGCCAAGTGCAAAACCAGTGTTGGAGGAGGGACCTGGTGGGAGGTGTTTGGATGAGTGCAAAACCATTCAGCCACCATGATAATGAAATATTATGGAAGGGACCAGCCAGAAGCTTGGCAGGAATGAAGAATTCTAGATACACCTGCATATATGTGTGATTGTGGAAGTGACCAACACTGTCTCAGATCCCACAGCCTATAGTCAATCAGCAATTTCTACATAAACAGGCCCCTGGTGTTAAGTGCCTAGAGATTGAGAGAGGCATAGAACTGATGATGTTTTCATTAGTTCATGAGTTTGGTTATCATCATGTAATCTGGCCCCTTCTACTTCTCTGTCCTGTCCTCTCCCCAAGTCCGTTGTACTTCAATCACTTGGACCTTCCTTTGATTCCTCAAACACGTGTAGCTCATTCCTATCTCAGCTCTTGCTCTTCCTTCTACCGGGAGAATGCTACCCCTATGTCTTTGTGTGGCTAGCTTTTTGGGGTTGTTCAGGTGTTAACTCAAACGGCACCTGTTTGGTGAAGAAGTGCAAGAAGTTAGTGCCTTCTTGCACTACTTCCTGACTACCAATCCAAATTAGCAAACCCCTCACTAACCCATGTCTCTAGCCAAAGAGAACCCATCCTCTCCATCACATTATCTTGTCTTATTGTCTTCCTGGAACTCATTACTATCAGAAATTGCTTTTTCTTTTTATTTGCTGCTAGTTTATTTCCTTGTCTTTCCTCTACATTAAAGCACAAGCTCTACAAGAACAGGGGTCATGTGTTTTTTTACTGCTGCATCCTCAGCTTTTAGAGCAATTCCTGGCACATGGAACACATGTCATGAGTGTTTGTTGAATGAATGTACTATTTCCTGCCTTGATCTTGGAGAACTTTCCTTCTATATGTTTTCTGGAAGACAGACAGAGTACACAAGTGAGTGAGACTCAGATAGAGAGACTGTTTTGCTGAAATGACTCAACCCTGGTCTGGTAACTTGCCCTTTAGTTGTCTCAGTGTCCTGAGGTAACCAGGTGGGAAGGAAACACAGGACTTTATCCAGAGCCCGGCCCCCTCTGTGAGCACATATAATACATTCCACATGAGCCAACTAACCCTATTTTTCAAAGGACTCATGGCTCAGCAATAATCATCCCAGCTTACTGCCTTTTCAGCAAACAGTTTCTGTTTTGTTCCTTGGTGAAGATATAAGAGTAGAAAAGTCCTCCCTCCCCCACTCTCAGTGTGTTGGTGCCTTCTTGCACTACTATAAAGACATACCTGAGACCAGGTAATTTATAAAGAAAAGTTTAATTGGCTTAAGGTTCTGTGGGCTGTACAGGCTTCTGCTTCTGGGAAGGCCTCAGGAAACTTACAATCATGGCCGAAGGCAAAAGGGAAGCAAGCACATCTTCACATGGCTGGCAAAAGAGACAGAGTGAAGTGGGAAGTGCTACATACTTTCAAACAATGAGATCTCGTGAGAACTCACTCACTGTAATGAGAACAGCAAGGGGGAAATCCGCCCCATGATCCAAACACCTCCCACCAGGTCCCTCCTCCAACACTGGGGATTACAATTCAACGAGATTTGGGTGGGTACATAAACCTAAACCATATCACCCAGCAAGTCTTGAATGGACTTAACTCTTGAGCTTGACCATTGTTTTTCTTCTCAGTATTGACAAACAGTTACTTGTGGGATTGCCCCATGCCTGTAAAAAGTGATAGAGGATGGTTTTTATGTGTGACTGTACCTCACTGACAGTGGGCTTGGACCACTTTCCAAGGGACTCTGGCCCATGGGGAAGTTTTTTCAGAACCTTGGGAAGAAGAGCCTGTAATTATTTATATGAAAGAAGACAGTGGGGGAGTGCTCTTTGGAATGTCATCTCACAGGCTTTCCTGGAGTTAGGAGTAATCTCAGACACCCTAAGTAAGTTACCCAACACAGATAGAGCTGGCTTTAGCCTCTTGGGGAAGTCTGGGTGCAGGAGATGTGGAAACAGGTTTCACATGGGGAAAACAGAAAATGATCTTGAAGACAAGATGACAGCTCTAAAACAGGAACCACAGGGAATGTGCCCATTACATTTACAAAAATATATGTGGGACATACATTTTTTGGCTAGAATACTCAACTGTTGGGATAATGAGCATCCCAACTGTTGGGATAAACCAAAATATAATTCTTGGTTTGTTTTTATAGCTGCTGGAAGAATAAGAATATGGTCTACCCTGCATTCACCCACTCATTTATTCATCAAGCAATATTTTTGAGTACCTGCTATGTTTTAGACAACATTTTGGTTCTAGGGAATCAGCTCTGAATAGGACAGTCAGGGTTCCCCTAATCATGGGGCTTATATTCTGAGGGTGAAGATAGACATTGACAAGATATTTGCACAAATAAGTAGCAACAGATATGAATTTAGTGTAGGAAATTTAGCCAAATGAAAACAGGGCCTCACTGCCAGTGTCTTCCTAGTTGCACTCCACCTGTTGCAAGATCCTGTAAAAGCAGTGGAGCTTGGGGGTGAATAATGGCCAAAGGAACAGATGAGCACCAGACTTTGATCCCAGGCTCTCTATATTCTTTACAGAAAAGGGGGCAGACCTAGGGGAATATAGCAAGCAAGGGGCCCCATTACACTTTGCCCCATTTCACTTCCTGCTCAAGCAGTGCTCTTACAGGAAAGTGGCTCTGGACAGGCCACTGCTGATCCACCCTACCCTCAAACCACTCTTTCCCTCTCTGCCAGCAATTGAAAAGCCACACATGGCTCTTCTAACACACACTGCCTCACAACTTGGGTCAATTCAGGTCCTCCGGGAAGCAGATGGCAGGATGGAGTTAGAAATGCAAAGAGATTTATTAGGGGAAATGACTGTGAAGATTGAAAGGGAAGAAGGAGCAGGAGGAGGCAGGAAGAGCCTTCAAACTGCAATGCAGTCCTGATCCTTGCAAAAGGAGATGGGGAAGGAAGGAGATGTGTGTGGGTACGGAGAGCCTCAGAGCAGTACAGCCCCTGGAAAATCTCAGCCAGCCCAAGAGGGAGCTCTAGAACCAAGATCACCCATTAGAGAAATCCTGCATTGCACAGAAATTGTCAAGGCCCTAGTGCCTCTGCTGTGCACAGTCATTGGCCATTGCTGCCCAGGAGAGTGTGGCCTCTGCTCACAGCAACAGACCCTGAAGGTGCCGCAGCTGGTGGCCATCAGCTCACTACACTCTCATCAAAAGGTTCCCTCGGAGGGAGAACCGAGTGGCACCTTCCACTGGCTGCCAACATGGCAGGCTTATGCGGGTGTGCTCACTCCCAGTGTTCCATTCCGTGATTGATAACCAAGGTGAGTGTCTCTATAAGCACAGCCTTTGGCTACAGGGGGTACAGTAGGGGTGAGATAAAGGCATAGACACAACAGAGCACAGGCAGGCCCCTGGGGTTGGAAGAGACACCAGAAACATTGTTGAGGCTCCAGCAGTGCCAGCTGAATGGACAGCAGGGGGCAGGAAACACAGAGATTGGAAGCCCAGCAAGCCTAACTCAGAGAATCCCGGCCAGGAGGAAGAGAAGTGGCTGACTGCTGGGGAAGGCCACAGTGGATAAGCCAGTGAGGGGGACATAAGACAAGCTGTACCCCCTGTTTCTCACATATAGGCAGCCAGCCTGCAAGCTTGGCACCCCTTCTTTGCTTCCCTGTATCCTCCTCCCATGAAATCCAAACACTCACCTCTATAAATATTTATTTATGTCCAATGGGGTTGGTCCTTCTGATCCTTGATAGGTTATTAACTGATATTGAGGAAAAACCTCAAAATTGTTTTTGATTGAAAATTCAAGAGTTAAACTGAACTATCTTAAATTCATTTTAAGTTGTATTTCTCAAAATAGGGGAGAATCATCATCTTAGCAATTCATTTAGCTTAACGTGATAGTTCCCTTCATCTCTTGAAAAACTCAGCCTGAAGTTTATGTCTGATGTTAAGAGGCCCTTGGACACACCGAAGATTATATTGTGTCATGCACTGAGGAGTACACTCAACTGAAATATCTATTTCTAAGGTCCAAAGCTAAAATTAGATGAAATAAAACAATGCTCACCCAGCAAGAAGGGCCCCATGCTTTCAAGCACTCCACATATTATAAACACAAAACCTTACATTCATTTTCTCAATTAGCACCAGTTACGGACCAGGAAAACTCATCTCTGGAGCTTTTGCTCTGTGTCCTCAAAACAAAACCAACTGTCTGAATGCTGTGAAGGTGTAGCATTGGAGAGGAACAGTGTGCGTAGTTGGAGTTGGAAGTGCTTAGATCAAGAAAAGACAAATTAACTTGCCCAGTCCTTCCTGTCAGCATGAATGCAATAGGTGGCCTGGCATGACATTAACAGAATACACTTTCCCAGTCACGCTGAGCACTCGTTTCCTAACTTCTCTTCATGTTCCAGTGTGTGCCTCCAGAGGCTCTCATTGTATAGTGCTGTGTTCATAACAGTTGTATATGGCGTGAGGAAGATTTTCAAATTAAATAATTCACATTGCTCCTAAAGTTGGTTGTGGGCTGAATTTATGATGTTAAAGTATGTGGGCCTCTATTTGCATTCTTGATGTAGGCCCCACAAATGTTAGGGAAAGGCCTGGACAGTGGCACTCTGGTAACCAAGCAGAAGTCAACAAAAAGTTCGACGTAAATTGGGCCACAGTTCATGAAAACATTCCTATGATAGCTCATTAACAATGACGATAATCACAGCAGCAGTTCTGTAAACACACCTGCGGACACTGGGCGCTACATATTTTGCTCTCGTAATCAGCCTTTGCCTTGTTCTGTGTGGTGCCTCAGTGAGCTGTGGGCCAAGCACTGTGAGTCCCTGCCTTCCCAAGGCAGAGACTCTGGGCTCTTTGATGGTCTGCTCTCCAGATGTTTCTGGGGGTTCCCAGGTGCTGCCCCACATGGGCTCTGAAGCAAGGCCGCAGACGTGCTTCCAGTCTCCCTGCTCACCGTTGGCCCCAGCACTGCTGCCCCTTCTGCCCAATGTCCTTGTGAGGGCATCTCTGCTGCCGGCTGTGGCTGAGCCCCACCAGAGCATTGCTGCATGGCCTAGGTTGGGGACCTGGCTCCCGCTTTGTGCCCTTCTTCCGTGCTCAGAAATCCCTCCCACACTGCTGCTCCAAGCACATCCTGAGACTGCCCCAGGCCCAACCTTGCCTTGAAAGTCCCTGTTGCACTGGCTTCCACCCAGCTCCCAGACATCCTCTAAGGACAGGGCCCTCTCCCCACACCCTCCATCTGGCTGTCTACCCTCACCACACCCAATCTCCAGGAATCTCCATTGCACACCCTCAGCCCAGACAGCAGGTATTTCCTTTCCCAAATCATCAGTGGGAGTGCTGAGTGGTCCTTTTCAAAACAAACATGTTGCCTGCCCCCAACATGACCCTTTTGAAATGTCATTTTTCTCAGCTTTAAAGGAAAAGAAAAGGCCATGCTAAGGTCCAGTTTCACTTAATGATCTGTTACACATCCAACAATCCACCTGCTGTCTTCTCAGCTACTAAAACCGTCTTTATTTCCAGCCTGTCCCTCAGAGTTGGGCACACTCCAGGAGCAGAGGCCAGAGCCAACACTCACCATACCTCACACACCTCTGGGGAGAAAAGGGTCCTTAAAGTCAACTTCTGGAGACTTCCCAAAGGAATACAGGCTGCCTGCAAACATTCAAACAGAGATGGAGGATCAAGGAAACCATGCAGTTGGATCTTCTAACTTTAGAAGTGGGGAAACTGAGGTGCAGAGAGGAGAAGCAACTGATCCAGGGTCGTTCTGCAAGTCAGTGGCAGGGCATGAGCTCTGACCCATGGCACTTTCCATCACAGAAAGTCTACGGCTTCTGTTCCCAGGAGACAAGCCCACGCTTCCTCAGTAAATAGCAAGGGACTTCCAGGGCCTTTTCATCACCCCGAAGGAGGATTGTGGCCAGGAAGTGTGGGCAGAAGATATTGGACAGTCACCAACTGAGCTGGCTAGCTCCAGACTTGTTTGGGCCTGGAGCAGGGGAAGGAAGTGTGACAGCAGAAAGAAGGGAAGGGGAAATGGGGACCCCCACACTCCCCGGCTTCTGCAGCATCTGCTCTCTGCCTCCTCCTTCCTGGGTCCCTTCCTGGGTTCTTTCCTGTACCCTCTTCTGGGTCCACCCTTCCCTCCTCCCAAATGCAACACCTCCTGCCTGGCCTTCCCCACTGTCTCATCACCTGGGTCTTCTTCTGAGTAGAACAAGAGCCGCTGAGAAAATGTTCAGGAAAGGAAAGGAAGGGGATAGTAAAGAGATAAGATATGCAGAACACCTAATAGAGCTCCCCAAAGTGAAACCCTAATACTAACTCTAACCCAAACCCTCCATGCTGGCAGTGGAGCACCTTAGAGCAGTGGTCCCCAGCTTTGGCAGCACACTGAAATTACCCAAGGAGCTTTAAAAGATACACATGCCTAGACTCATCCCACAGACTGATTTATTTTTTCAGTACAACTTGAGAACCAGGATTTGTAAAAGCTCCCTCAATGATTCGAGTATGTAGCCAAGGTTGCAATCCAATTATCAGAAGAAGAGTCCCTTGTCTATCTCATATTGGGTCCTCTGCTTCAATAAGAGGCAAATAATTTTTAGATAGAAAGTACTGAAATCTATTCTATTCCAAGCCTACACATCAGAAATCCTGATTGTTCTAGCCTGGCTGTCAGATTTTCTGCTAAGCTATCTTCCCTGGCATCTTGGACTTCTGCTACCACTGTCAAATCTCAAGATCTCTGATTCTCCATAGTCCTTTTCAGTTCCCAAAGCTCCTTCATGTGAGGCTGTATGAAAAAAAGCTTCTAGTCACCACTGCTGTGAATGTGGTCTTTTTAAAAGCTCACCTCTATCTTATAGTTATGACAGAGTAACTGGTACCAGAGTTGTCCTCCCACTGAAAACAATAAGAAAGTTGGACAAATTTATGAAACAGCTATTTCCAAATCCTAGACAACAAGAAGTGATGAACTATGATCAATGAGAGCCATGAAACAAACAAGCAAGCCCTACAATTTCCCTGGCTTTCTGCCAAGAGTCACTTTTCCAGACAGTGGTGCAGGGGAAGGAACACAAGCATAACACTGCAGTCTTGCCAAGTTAAGCAAGCAGAGATCAGGGTTAAGGGAGGCTAAATCAGCTGGAATTTATGGGGCAGAGCACTGGAACAGAGAGAACTATGCAGAGAACGAGCCTAGAATCTGCATAGGGGTCTCCTTGAATCTATTGCTGAAAACTAATCTGTGAATGCTTAGGTTAAGACTCCACAAAGCTATGCAAAGAAGTACTGAGAATCTGTATGCTGAACAGTTCCTAGAGCTTACACAGGCTATGAGATAGTAGAGATCCAGCCAGAGGGAAGAGATCTCATTTAACACCCAGGGAACTCAGTGGAGATCCTAGAAGAGTTGTATCTTGGTAGTAAAACTAAATAAAAGAGACCTAAAATAAAGGCTACTCTAGACCTGCCTTAGAAAAATTTAACGCAAACTGAAAAAAATGAGCTGATTCTAAGTTCCCTAAGTGCATGCCACAATAAAATTTAATATTCTTTACAAGAAACAGAAGTCATCCACTCAAAAAGGTAACTGTGACAATGCCTAGCATCCAGTAAAAATTACTAGACATACAAAAATGCAGGAAAACGTGACCCATACTTAGGGGAAACATCAGTCAATAAAAACATACCCAGAATGACAGAGACTTTGGAGTTAACAAAAAAGGATATTAAAACAACTATTACAAATATGCTCATGTAAACAGACATAATGCGAAAAGAAATGAGAGCTATAAAAAAGAACAAATAAAAACTATAGGGATAAAAAAAGAGGTATTAAATTAAAACTTTATTGGATGAAATTACCAGCTAATTAAACACTGCAGAAGAAAAGGCAAGTGAATTTGAAGACATAACAATAAAAACCCTCCAAAACGACACATGCAAAAGAAAAAAAAGACTAAAATAAATTAACAGAGCCTATTAACTATGGAAACATATCAAGTAGTTGAACATATGTGTGAAGAAGTAAAGGCCAGAAAAATACTTGATGAAATAATACCTGAAATTCTTCCAAATTTGATAACGTTTCTAAAACCACAGATTTAGTAAACTCACTTAATCCCAAGAAAGATATGCACAAATAAAACTACATGACAACATATTGCTGAAAACCAAGGATAAGGAGAAAATCGTAAAAGCAGACAGATTTTTAAAAGACAAATAACACATAAAAAACAAAATGAGAATTTCCATGATTTATCATTAGAAAAAAGTGCAAGCCAGAAGACAATGGAATGACACTTTAAAAATTCTGAAAGAAATGAGGTCAGGAGTTTGAGACCAGCTTGGTCAATATGGTGAAACCCCGTCTCTACTAAAAGATACAAAAATTAGCCAGGCATGGTGGCACGTGCCTGTAGTCCCAGCTACTCAGGAGGCTGAGGCAGAAGAATCACTTGAACCCGGGAGGTGGAGGTTGCAGTAAGCCGAGATTACGCCACTGCATTCCAGCCTGGGTGACAGAGTGAGACTCTGTCTCAAAAAAAAAAAAAAAAAAAAAAAAAATTCTGAAAGTAAAACAAATCAATAGGAAGTAAAAATATCTTTCAAAACCAAAGATGAAGTAAAGATCTTTTCAGACAAACACAAGCTGAGAGAATTCATTGTCAACAAATCTGCTCTACAACAAGAATTGCTTTTACTTTATTATACTTTTTAACTATAAACAGAAATTTTTAATAAATATAAATAGAAGTTTTTCAGGTGGAAGAAAAATCATACTGATGGAAACTTTCATCTATACAAAGGAATGAAAAACACCAGAAATAATAAATAAGTGGGCAAATATGAAAGGTTTTTATTTTAAAATTTATTTAAAACATAACTGGTTATTCAAAGAAAAATAATAACATGTTGTGGGATTTATAACAGAAATAAAATGTATAATAACAACAGTACAAAAGATCGAAGAATTAAATAATATTTTTGTAAATTTCTGTATTATATCCTGAAGTGGTATTATATTATTTAAGGGTGGAGTGTGATAAGTCAAAGATACATTGTGAATCCTATGTAACCACTAAAAAAAAAAAAAGTCAACCAGATTTTAAAGAAGACCGAAGTATTAACATATGCTGTCCATAGGAACTCCACTTTAATTGTAGACCCAGGAAAATTAAAGATAAAAAAATTTTATAGAAAAAGATATACCATGGCCGGGCGCGGTGGCTCATGCCTGTAATCCCAGCACTTTGGGAGGCTGAGGCAGGTGGATCACGAGGTCAAGAGATCGAGACCATCCTGGCCAACATGGTGAAACCCCATCTCTACTTAAAAATACAAAAAAAAAAAAAAATTACAAAAAGGCGTGGTGGTGAGGCATGCCTGTAGTCCCAGCTACTTGGGAGGTTGAGGCAGGAGAATTGCTTGAAGCCAGGAGGCACAGGTTGCGGTGAGCCGAGATCATACCACTGCACTCCAGCCTGGCAACAGAGCGAGACTCCGTCTCAAAAAAAAGAAAAAAAAAAAAAGATATACCATGTGAGCACTAATTATAAGAAAGCTAAGATAGCTATATTAATATTAGATGAAGTAGACTTCAGATCAAAGAATATTACCAAAGATATAAAGGAACATTTCATAATAATAAAAGGGTGAATATGCCAAGAGAACATAACAATCCTAGATGCTTAACATCTAGGGTTAAAAAACAAACTTCAAAATACATTGAACAAAAGATAACTGACAAGAGAAATATACTTTATCTATAATTTAGATATTTATGTATCTAAATTTTTATCTAAATATGTATTTATGTATCTAAATTTTATCTAAATATGTATTTAGATATTTATGTATCTAAACTTTATCTAAATATGTATTTAGATATTTATGTATCTGAATTTTATCTAAATATGTATTTAGATACATAAATTTATGTATCTAAATATTTATGTATTTAGATATTTCAATATTTCTCTCTTATTGATGAGTAGAGAGAAAACCAGCTAGTATGTAGAAGATTTGAACAATATTATCAATCAACTTGATCTCACTGACATTTATAGAACACCCCATCCCAAAACAGCAGCACACACATTTTTCTCAAACGCACATAAAACATTTGCCAAGATAGATCATATTCTGGGCCATAAAATAAGTCTCAATAAATAAAGATTGAATTATATATTCTCTGCCCACTCATAATTACATTAGAAATCGAGAACAAGAAGATATTTAGGAATAAAATCCCCAAATATTTGGAAATTTTTAAAAGTTTTCTTAATAACCCATGTGTGGTATTATGACACACACACAAACACACACACACACACACACACACACACACACTGGTTTCCTCTACCTCATACTGTAAAACAGAAAGCATGTAAACCTGTCCGTCGAGCAATATTATTTGGACCTGCTAAATGGAAACAAGTACAATTGCCAGGGCCCAAGCAGATATCCCTGTGTCCTCCCTGGAGGTGGCCACCTGGGTCCATGAAATTAATTGATATAGGATAGTGGGTACTGCAGCAGTGGAGAGATGGGTTGAGTCAAGATAGTTTCTTTTGCACCCTCTCAGGCACATAATGCCAGTAAGAACTGTTCTGTTTGTCATAAAAGGAGACAGAGACTGCTGATGGCTATGTGGCAGATTCCCTGGTGAAAAGGCCCTGAACACAGCTGGCAAGGGAGGCTGGTGCTGGGAGCCCTGGAGGCTGCAAATGGGTCTTGACAAGAATAGACACTGACTCTGGACTGGGCTTTTGCATGCCTGGTGGGAAATGAAAATGCTCAGAGTGCCATAAAAATTAAAAAAAAAAACCAGAACAGAACAGAAGATATTGCATAAATTTGGATGGCTGACTGCCATTTCTTCAGACCAAGTAACACATACAGCCCATAATGTCCAACAATGGGCAGAGAGATATCCTCCCTCAACTAATAGTTTGATAGAGGAGAACAGGCAATTGAAACATTGGTTGCCTAAAGCAGGGAGAAACAAAAGCTTGCAGGGCTGCCTTGCACACCTTCACAATTTTGTGCTCACACTCAACATGAGTGGGACTATAGTATCCCCACTAGATTTTTTTCTCTGTTTTTCTGGTTGATCTGGGGAAGGGGAGGTGGGGAGGACACTGGTATGAGTACGCACCTCTTGCTAGGGGAGGAGTATATTGGTATAATGGCTATAATTTTTTTTTCTTCCCCAAATCACCTCAAGAAAATTTTTTTTTCTCCTCTCAGAATTCCTAAGGGCCTGTTGCAGGTGGCTTGTGCGTTCACCCTCTGGCAAAACTGGGACCAAGGATAAATACAGTTATAACGCCTGGTGGTGAAAATGGCTCACTAGTTTGGAATCTATATAACCGTACCCTATGTGAATGGGAACAGGCTGAGTGGGAGGCACTCGCCAGACTAGTGCTGCTGCCTGCAATCTAGACCAGCACAGTGGCAATTCTAATGTCCCGTCCAAAGGTGAAAAATTTGGATATTAATGGAGAGCAGGAGAAGTAGTAGATGAGTGTAAATGAATAAATAAATGAGTTATTAATTGAGGGAAGCTCAATATTACATGAACAACTCAAAAGTCTCAGAGCAATAGATGATACTGTTTCTTAGCTCAATTATTCCGTATGCCTGAAAGGGTGGAGCTGTATATTTGTCGGGACCACTCCTGTTTTGGGAACCTGAAAAGATTGAAAGGAAGACTGCAAACCTGAGTGGCCTTACCCTAGGACATTTGTACAATATGATGGACTGGACTAATTATTAATGATTCTGTATATTCTTTTGATGTAAGGGATCTATGGTCAAAACCAGGAGGTGGTCTGTGGTGGCAATGGAAGCCAAGTTGATTAAAGGGAGGCTCCATGGAGGGCATACATATGTTTTGGTTTTCGTCCCTGATTCCTGGCTTAGGACTCCTAAAATCCTTGGGATCTCCAAAGTGCTGTCTTTTGTGTACGTGTTTTGTCTGATAGATTCAACGGTGGGGCTGGTCACTGGAAAGACCAAGGCAGGATCAGAGAGTTGGGACTTTCAGCCTCACACCCCCAACCCACAGGGAGGGGAAAGGAGTTGCAGGTCAAGCTGATCACCAATGGCCAGTGGTTTAATCAATCATGTCTATGTAATAAAGCCTCCATAAAATCCCAAGAGGATAGGGTTCAGAGAGGTTCCAAATAGCTTATCATGTGGAGGTTGCTAGAGGGTGGTGTGACCAGGGAGGGCATGGAAGCTCCACGTCCCTTCTCCCACACCTTGCCCTACACTTCTTTTCGTTTGTATCCTTAGTAATGTTCTTTAAAATAAACAAATAAATGTGTTTCCTTGAGTTCTATGAGCCACTCCAGGAAATGAATCAAACCCGAAGAGGGGGTAGTGGGAACCCCAACTTGAAGCCAGTCAGTCAGAAGTTCTGGAGGCCCAGACTTGTGACTGCAATGGGAGATGTCGGGGGCAATCTTGGGAACTGAGCCCCCAGCCTGTGGGCTCTGACACTGTCTCCAGGTAGATTGTGTTGGAATTGAATTGGACACCCAGCTGGTGTCTGTGGCTTGGTGTGTGGGGCTTTCCCCCACACATTTGGTCAGGAAGTCTTCCTCTGTGTTGATTGTTGTGGTGGTGTTGTGTGAGAGCAGAGGGAAACTCAGTTGGAGACAGAGTTTTTCCCTGTACAGTACAGGTCAAAGAAGAAATCATGAAGGAAATATTTTGAAGTAGATGAAAATAAACACACAACATACCATTTGTGCAAGGCAGCTAGAGCAGTACATAGGGAAAAATTAATAGCTTTAAATGTGTATATTAGAAAGGAAAAAATGTCTAAAATCAATTATCTAAGCTTCCAATTTAAGAAGCTAAAAAATAAAGATCAAATTAAGTCCAAAATAGAAAGAAGGAAATAATAAAGATCAGAGTGGAAACCAGTGAAAATGGACAAAAACAGTAAGAATATCAGTTTTTTTAATTCTAGGGTTTTTAAAAATAATAATAAAATTGATAAACCATTAGCTAGATCGATCAGGAAGAAAAGAGAGAAAACACAAATAACTGATATCAAGAATGAAAGACAGGCTGGGCGCGGTGGCTCAAGCCTGTAATCCCAGCACTTTGGGAGGCCCAGGCGGGCGGATCACGAGTTCAGGAGATCGAGACCATCCTGGCTAACACGGTGAAACCCTGTCTCTACTAAAAATACAAAAAAAAATTAGCCGGGCGTGGTGGCGGACGCCTGTAGTCCCAGCTACTCGGGAGGCTGAGGCAGGAAAATGGCTTGAACCCGGGGGGCAGAGCTTGCAGTGAGCCGAGATCACACCACTACACTCCAGCCTGGGCGACAGAGCGAGACTCTGTCTCAAAAAAAAAAAAAAGAATGAAAGACAGCATAAATAAAACAGAATATTATGAAGACCTTTATGCCAATAAATTTGACAACTTAGATAAAATAGACAAATTATTTGAAAAATATGATTTGCCAAAACAGGAAAAGAAGTTAAAAATCTGGAGTGCCATACACTTATTAAAGAAATTGAATTTGTAAATAAATCCCTTCCTACAAAGAAAACTCCAGGTCTAGATGGCATCACTGATGAATTCCTTACAACATTTCAGAAAGAAATAATACAAATTTCAGGTAAATATTTTCATAAAATAGAGGAGGTAACATTTCCCAATTTGTTTAACGAAGATAACATTATCCTGATACCAAAACCAGACCAAGATATTGTAAGAAAAGAAAACTAAAGACTAATGTCCCTCATGAACATAACATAAAAATCTCTAACAAAATATTAGCAGAGTCTACAAATTTTATTTTTATTTTTAAAATTGTAATATTGTTTATTTAACTTCAAAAGCATTTCAGCATTCTAAACATACAAAAAAAACCAACATTGCAAAGCGTGTTTAAGTACGGAAGGCTTTTGAACTTTCATTGATGCAGTGGCTCTTCCCTTTGCTGACACCGAAGAATTCTACAGTTTGTTTAAGAAACAGTTTAAAAACTATCACACTTAACTAAAACAAACAAAAAAACACTTCTCATGCCAGCCGACCCACCTTTGTCTACAGCTAAGAATGGAGGCAGAATGTTATGTCATTATATACAGAAACATGACAACCTGAAGTTAAATGGATGCCTGCTGCAGTCACCAGGTCCAACCTCACAGTGCATGAGCTGCGACCCCTCCAAAAGGCATCTTCCCCTGCAGCCTCAATGCCAAGCAAGGAGTGTCAAGAGTTTGTCTCAATTGTTTTGGTCTTTTTACAAACTAGAGATATATACAGTGATAACTCAGGATTTCTAGCCAATAACTATATGTTAACACCACTTTACAAGTTAAAAAACAGGGGCGGGGGAGAAACATCTTTAAATGCCTTGTCACACCAACAGCAAAGTGCACAGAGTGAGGAGAACACAAGATTATTTTTTCATTTTAAAAATGTTTAGAAATATGTACAATTTTGATACAGCTTCAGGGTGCTCTGGACACCGATGGCCATTTCATGTAAACCACTGACAATTTCTAAAGCACTTTGAGAGACTACAATCTGATCGTGATCAAATTTTGTAATTAAACCTAATGAGGGCAACAGACACTTGATGTGTTAATTAAGGTGCTCCCCTACTCTAACGTATTCACATGGAGACAGATAAACAGTTTTTAAAATTCATCCTTCTCATCCTCTTCTTCCTACTCGTCATCTTTGTCTTCCTCTTCCACGTTTTTCCAGCCAACCTTAGCAGGACCCTTTGCACCATCAAACTTTCTTCTAGTCAGCAACATCTTTCTCATACTTCTTCAGCTTTGTCGCCTTGGTGATGTAAGGCGGCTTTTCACTGTTACATGTTAATCCACATCTCACCCAGCCTTTTTGCGACATTTCCAATAGAGATACCAGGGTTTGTGGATTTGATATTAGGGCAGAATTCGGAACAGAGCAGGAAGAATCCAGACAGTGGGATCCAAACGAAGGATTAGGGACCAACTAAGGGAGGCAAGAATAAGGATCCTAATGCCTCCCTTAGCTGGTCCGTAATCCTTCATTTCCCAATCGTAGCATACTTTATCCACCTTTGCCATTTCATCAAATTTAGACTTCTCTTTCCCAGACATTATCTTCCGCTTCTCAGGGCACTTCCTGGAAAATTCTGCAAAATTGACAGGGACCTCTGGGGTTTTCTTCTTATGTTCTTCTCTGCACATCTGCACAAAGAAGGCATAAGCAGACATCTTGCCCTTTGGTTTCTTGGGGTCACCTTTAGCCATCCTGACTGTATTGTTCACTAGTCTGGGCAAGCACAGGGCATGACACGCAGTTCAGCACTCCCCAGCCTCAAGCTAGCTGCCTCCACGAGAGACGCCTTAAGATTTTTAAAAGGAATAATATGTTGTAAACAAATAGAGTTTATCCCAGGAATGCAAAGGTTATTCAACATTTAAAACTTCATCAACACAACTCACCATGTTAACAGAATAAAAGAGAACAACTACATGATCATCTCAAGATAAAAAACAAAGGAAAAATGCAAACAAAACCATTTGACAAAATTCCACATCTATTCACCATAAAAACCCTCAACAAACTAGGAGCAGAGAATTTTCTCAACTGATGAATGGCATCTATGACAAACCTAAACTAGCTTTATACTCAATGGTAAAAGATGGAACGAGTTCTAATCTAAAATCACGGACAAAGCAAGAATATCTGTTCTTACCAATTCTAACCAACATTATACAGGAGATTCTAGCCAGTGAAAGAGAAAAGTAAGAAATAAGCATCATGTAGATTTGAAAATAAGAAGTAAAACTATCTTTATTCTCATGTGACATGACTGTGTACATAGAAAATCCTGAGTCTACAAAAATGCTACTAGAAATAAGAAGTTTTAGATCACAGAATACTAGCTCAACATACAAAAATCAAATATATGTCTACATAATGTCAAGAACAATGGAAAAGAAATTTTATGATACCATTCTTAATACCATTAAAAAATTCTATATTTAGGGATAACTTAACAACAAAAAGGTATAATACTTGTGCACGGAAAACTACAAAACATTGCTGAGAGAAATTAAAGATCTAAATAAATAGACATGAATTGGAAGACAATATTATCAAAAATCAGTTCTCTCCAAATTGATCTGTAGATGTAATGCAATCTTGGCAAGTTGATTCTAAAATTTATATAAAGCTGCAAAACACCTAGAATGGTTAAAACAATTTTTATAAACAACAACTTTGGGATACTTGCCCTGTCTGATTTCAAGACTTATTATAATTCTTTTTTTTTTTTTTTTTTTTTTTGAGATGGAGTCTTGCTCTGTCGCCCAGGCTGGAGTGCAGTGGCGCGATCTCGGCTCACTGCAAGCTCCGCCTCCCGGGTTCACGCCATTCTCCTGCCTCAGCCTCCTGAGTAGCTGGGACTACAGGCGCCCGCCACCGCGCCCAGCTAATTTTTTTTGTATTTGTAGTAAAGACGGGGTTTCACCGTGGTCTCGATCTCCTGACCTCGTGATCCACCCACCTCAGCCTCCCAAAGTGCTGGGATTACAGGCATGAGCCACTGCGCCCAGACGACTTATTATAATTCTATAGTTATTAAGACAAGGTGGTATTAACATAAAGATAGACATACAAATCAATGAAACAGAGTCCAGAAATGGAGCCAAACATATGTGATCAATTATTTTTTAATGAAAAATAGATCATAGACCTAAAGATAAAAAGCAAACTATAAAACTTCTAAGAGAAAAACTTAAGAGCACATTTTTGTGACCTTAGGGTAGGCAAAATTTCTTAGATAGGACATCAAAAAGCACAAACCATAAAATACAAAACATTAAATTGAATTTCATAAAAGTTAAAAATACGTCTATTTTTGAAAGATATTATTAAAAAAATGACAAGACTGACCAGGAGCTGTGACTCACGCGTTCAATCCCAGCATGTTAGCAGGCTGGGAAGAGGGGAACACTTAAGCCCAGGCGTGCAAGATCAGCCTGGGAAACGTAGTGACACTCCATCTCTACAAAAAAATAAGAATTAATTAGCCAGGTGTGGTGGCACACACCCGTGGTCCCAGCTACTCGGGAGGCCAAGGCAGGAGGATCACTTGAGACCAGGAGGTCAAGGCTGCAGTGAGCTGTGATTGTGCCACTGCACTCCAGGCTGGGTGACAGAGAGAGACCCTGTCTCAAAACATAATAATAATAAATAAATAAATAAAGACAAGTCAAGCCACAGAATGGAAGAAAATGTATCAGATTAATACACACACATACACACACACACACACACACACACACAATCTAACAGAGAATTTTTATCCAAAATATATAAAGAACTCAATAAAAAGAAAACAAAAAATGGCAAAAGATTTGGCCAGACCTCACAAAAGAAGATACATAAAATGATGCTCAAAATCTTCAGTCACAGGAAAACACAAAGTAAGACCATAATAAAATACACAGCTTAGCCACTAGCATGGCTAAAATTTAAGACTGACAATATAATGTGCTGACAAAAATGTAAAGCAACTAGAACTCTCATACATTGCTGATAGGAATATTAAGTGGTACAAAAACCTTGGAAAATAATTTGGCAGCTTCTGAAAAGTTGAAAATATATTATCCTACTGTCAGCAATTCCATCCCCAGGTATTTGCCCAAGAGAAATGAAAACATTTTCTGCACAAAGACTTATAAACAAAAGCTTGTAACAGCTTAATTTATAACAGACAACTAATATAAACAACCCAACTGTCCATCACAAATGAATGAATAAACTCATCATGGTGTATCCACATAATAGAATACTATTCAACAATAAAAAAGGAACAAACTATTGCTAACCACAAAAAAGGATGAATCTCAAGAGCAATGTTATGAGTAAAAGAAACCAGATATAAAGAATGTACATACTTTATGACTCCATTTACATGAAACTCTGATAAAGACAAGGGCCGGTGGTGGCTCACACCTATAATCCCAATGCAACAGGAGGCCAAGGAAGGAGGAATGTTCAAGACAAGGAGTTTAAGACCAGCCTGAGCAACAAAACAAGACCCTATCTCTAAAAAAACAAAAAAAAAACCTTAAATTAGCCAGACGTGGTGGCGCATGCTGTAGTCCCAGCTACCCAAGAGGCTGAGGCAGGAGGATCACGTGAGCCCAGGAGTTCAAGACTGCAGTGAGCCATGATTGCACCACTGCACTCCAGTCTGGATGACAGAGCAAGACCCTGTCTTTAAAAATAAATTAAAATTTTAAAAAGACAAATTTAACCTATAGTGACAAAAGCAGATCAGTTCTTGCCTGAGGCTGGGGTGGTGGGAGGGGATAGACTGCAAAAGGATACAGGCAGTACCAGCCACAGAATTTGCAGGGCACAATGCAAAATGAACATGCAGGGCCCCTTATTAAAAAAAATTATTAAGAATTCCAAGGCAGCAACAGCAGAGCAGTAAATCAAGCATGGGGCCTTTCTGAGCACATGTCCTTGTGTGACTGCACAGGTTGTGCATACCCATGAAACCAACCCTGGACACAAGTGAACTTTTCATGGTATGAAAATGTCCTATATCTTGATGGTGATATTCTATACCTACATTTGTGCACATTTATCAAAATGCATAAAGCTATGGTTAAAATGGCAAGAAAGTCCTAGATCATTGAGGAGAACAAAACTGCAGACAAACCAGCCAACACTCTAGTGATTTGAAGTCTTCATTAATCTACTAAAAACAACCCTTTTGCCTTCAGATTTCAACCATGCCCTCTCCAAAAACCTCCTAGAACATCCTCATCTTCTTTCATTGTTTATTTATTAAATATCTACTCATGGACATTATACAAGAAGCCAGAGACACAAAGACTTTTTAAAAATGCAATTCCTGCTATCAAAGAATGAATGTTCCGGTACTGCACTGTCCAATACAATAGCTATTAGCTACAAGTGGCTATTTAAATTTAAATCAATGAAAATTAAATCAAGTTTAAAATGTATTTATGTGTTCATGCTACATTACAATTGCCCAATAGCCACATGTGGCTGACAGAGACGAAACTGGACAACAATATCTTGGCAGAAAATTCCACTGGACAGAGACACAGAGGCAGGCAATGGGAGATACACATTATCTAGGTAGTTCCACATCTGTCCTTGTGTTAAATACTTGCTGAAACCACATCTTTTGCGTTCCATTACCTACAAACCAGAAGCAGCCAGGTAAGGGGGATGCAGTGGGTGTGGGGTCCTGCTTGCATGGGGAAAAACAGCCAACCCCTGGAAAGCTTGCCTTTTGTCAAACGTGAGCTCACCTTGTCTTTCTGGGCTAAAATATTCTTAAGAACCTCTCAATGAGTATTTCTCTAGTCCATTACAGTTATCCAAGTATTACTTGTTGCTCCAAGTACTCCAGGTGAGAGCATCAGCCCAGGGGTCTTCAACTCCTCCTCCCCCGTAGCCTAAGGGACGTGATGCTTGACCACCAGCTGCACTGACGTCCTGTCTGAAATTTGGGGAGGGGCATATCAGTGGCTGCAAAGACAGTAGTAATTTGTTGCCCACCTCCACCCTGAGATTTGGAAACACTCCCTCCTGTCTTTCCTGATGAAAATAACTTTTGCACCAATGTAATATTTTAATCCCCCAGCTGATTCATGAAACCTTTCTTCAGTGTATCTGTCAAGGAGTTACCAGCCTCTGCTTAAACACCTCCAGCGATGAAGAGCTCTGCTTCCCACCCCAGCTCATCCATCACTCGGTAGCAGTCTTCCTTTGATGCAATCAGACAGAAGGTGGCTATGGAGACTCCTCCCATTTTTCCCGGTTCCCTGAGGGCTCCAGGTTCCCCACCCAGAACCTTATCCTCTCCTACCTAGAAGTATCTCCTCATCAGCATCTCTTCATGAGCCCTGTATAGGAGAAGGAGACCCTAGCATGTTCTGCTCCTGCATCCTCTGTCATAGAGAGTGTGTAGAAATGGTGGCCCTCTCAGCATCACTGGTCCAGAACCTCATTTGAGGTCCTCTATTAAGCTCTTCTATTAACAAAAAAATCATCAAAAAAAATTACCTTTACATCTATGACAAAACCATTGTTAAAACTGCAAGTCGCTCAGGCTTCTCTGCATTAAGATCCATGTGAGACATTTCCTTTTAGAATGAAGCTCTGTTTTTAAAAAAAAATTTCCAAGAAATTGTTACATTTTCTCTTTTATTATGAGACCTCTGTAGGTATTTCTCATAAGGCTGCCCTGAAGCTCAGCACCAACACAGCCCCTCAGACTTTGCCCCTCTGCAGCCATGCCCCTTCTCTTACCTGAGGCTGTGTCCTGGTGACACCAACACTTCTGTGGCTGCTGAAGCGGCAGCTGCTGCTGCTGCAGTTGTTTTGGAAAGCTCAGAAGTGGCTCAGTGAGAAGAATGGAGAAGGTGGACTCTATTTATAGTGATCCTCCTGGCTCCCTGCCCTCCCACCTCAGCCATCCTCCTCGCTGGCCCTCCTGAGGAGGCCATAAGCAGGGCTAGGGATGGGGGACCCGCCTGATGAAGATAAGAAAGGCAGATCAAGGGACAGCAACATTTCTGAAATGTATGTTACAAGGAGTTGTGAGTAGCTTCACATGTGGGCCTAATAGATGTTTCTTAAAATGCCATAAAAAATGTTTTAATTATTAGCACCATCTCGAAGTGAATTACCATTTCACTCAGGAGGATGCCTTTCCTAAGGGCTTCTCTCCCTCTTTGTCAATTTCACATCCCCCAGTCTAGTGGAGCATTTACACACTGCTCCCCTCCCTGGCAAATATACCCATACAAAGAGCTGTATCCTTTCTTCGAAGCCCTTTCCACTTGCTCACACCTGAGCATCCCATGCTGAGGCCAGCACCAGGCAGCCTGCTGAGCATGCATTCTCACTTGTCCTTGGAGGTAAGCGGGATCTGTGAAGAAACCCCGGGGACCAGGTGTGTTTCAAAATCTTGAACTTTTTGGACTTTAGAAAGATAATATAGAGCATATTACCCATATTACATAAAACCCCAGCGGGGTCTGGGCAGTACTCAATAGTCAAACACACCAACATTTCTGCATCAAATGTTCACACTACATGGAATAAAGATGACAAAGAGGTCAGTTGAAGTCAGGTTATGCTGTCAAATCCGTTTTTTTAAATTTAATTTTCAGAACTGTTTTACCTTTTAGAATTGCAAATAAGGTATGGTAGGTCAACCTTGCCTCTCCTCTCCTTTTTATTGCTTGAGTTGTTTCCCAAATTAATCTGCTATAAAGAGATTTCCACTTTGTTCGTAGGTAAAGTTTGAAAGCCAGTTAATAAATAGTGATGAAATCCTTGTGCTTGACCCAAATTTAAATAGAAAAAAAATCTTTGTTTCACTTGGGCAAATCCCTTTCACAATGACCCAACACCTGCCCATCTGTCATCTTCTGTGTTCCCTAATTTGCCTTCACAGAACCAAGCCAGCTGCCACCTTTCAGCTTCCACCACCTTGCACCTGCACCTTCCAGATGGCCACCTTCTCTTCAAAAGCATCTGATCCCTCCTTTAATCTCCCCTGACGTCCAGGGTCAGTGTGTGTTAATCACAGAGTTATGCGGCAGCTTCATCCTGGAAGGAAAGATGATAACTACTCATTCTCTGAGTGTCACTCACAGCCTCCTCTTAAATAGAATTGGTGTGGGATCACAGAAAATCTCTTGATGAATTTCAGAGAAATCTCCTAGAGGGCCTCCCCCAAGGTATAACCCTCATCACTTTCAGGTTGACCAGATGCAAACACCGCATTTTTTTCTAACCCACATCCACTTTCCACAAAGCCCTCTCTGGCCAAATCCACACCATCCTTGACTCGCCCTCCAGCCTCCCTTAGCAAGTGGGCATAATGCTTTAGAGAGGGCTGAACATATGTGCTCGTGTTTCTGCTCTTTTTATAACCCAGAAGTTGGGTTATAAAGTTGGGTGTCAGAGGATAGTTTTGCATCCTCCAGACATTTTTATAGCTCTGATCCCCATCTCATGACAATCCTGGAGTACTTCAAGGCCCTTTGCTTTCCGGTGCTTGCTCCACTTTCCTGATCCCACTGAATTCTGTATCTCTTGCCTCTTGACTCTGAGCATGACTGATGGTGCATTAGCTCATATGTGGAACACAGTCTGCTCTCTTTGACCATCTCTAGACTCTTGCATGGCAGGCACTCAGGGCAGTACACTTTTCACTGAAGGTGTATTAGGTGGTGTGGGGCCTGGCTACATCACAGGTCTAGCCATTAAGCAGCTTAAAAGTGACTATCTGACCCCTTAAAAAACAGGCTTTGAACTTAGGCTCGGTCCTCTACCTCTCTCGGTGGCATCTCTCCATGTGGCATCTCAAAAATCTGCTCATTTGAATTTGCAGAGCAATTTTACTTTCTTTGCTGCAGTCTGGCTGAAATGAACCAGGCTTAATTGGACCAAGACCAAACTATGTGAGCTCTGCCACACTGTCCACCAGCAGGGTGCTGGACGCAGCTTCTCTTTGATGAGCACCTGTATCTGTGGTCAGATTCAGGGTATGTGTATGCCTGTGAATCTGATTGTGCTGGGTCTGGGTGTATTTGTGTTTGCATCTGTATCTCTAGATTTCTGTGTCCTGAGAGAGTGTCCAGCTGTAATAATAATCTTAGTAGCAAAAACGGGAGCCCACGCTGGGCTAGGTACTGTCCAAGTACCTAACATGTAATCGTTACGACGTTCCTGTGTTATTATCATTCCTGTCTTACAGACAAGAGACCTGAGGTATAAAAAAGTTAAACAACCTCACCATCTCCTCAAGTGGCTGGGGATCTCTGGGTGTGGGGTCCCCTTAAACATCTTTCTCTGTGTATTTTACATAGTTATGTGCTCTTATGTGTGTCCACATTCGTGTATGTATGTGTGCGTGTTCACGGACCCAGAAACCCCATATTCTCATCCTGGACCCTTGCTTACCTTAGAGTTCATCTCTCCTGTCCTGGTCCTGGGAAGGTTTGTGTCTAAAGTGATAGGTCTTGGTGTGCGGACCGTGGACAGTGATGAGAGAAGGTGATGTCTGTGCCTGCATTCCTGACATGATTGTATTCCCCCAGCTTGCCTGCTTTTTCAGTAGGACCAACATCCCATGTCTTCTGTGAGCTTCTCTGTAGAACCTAGTGGGAGAGGCCCTCTGGGTGACCAGGGCTTGGCACCTTTCTTTGGTGATGCACAGGTGTTGTCAGGCTCCACTTGTTAGGGCAGATCAAGACCAGGTAGGTTCCAGCTGCCATGTGAAGAGACGCATGAAGATTAGACATGAGGCAGGACTTCCTAGCAGTGAAGGTTAATGGATAAAGGACTATTAAAGGGCAATGGTGGCAGACAGCTTTCGCCTTGTTCTGAGCACAGGTGAAAACCCACCTCTCTAATGGTTTGACTGTTTACCTACTTCTACCAAATATTGAGGAGCTATTATTGCCTCACGCTGTGCTGAACATTTTACAAATGCCATCTCTAACCCTTAAAACAACTGAATAAGCACAGATTGTTGCAATTGTCCTCTTGTTATTGATGAGGAAATGAGGCTCAGAGAGTGATTTTTCCAAGGTCACACAGCTAGTGACAGATCCAGGGTACAAATTCAAGTCTTTCTGGCTCCAAAGCCCAAGCTCCTTCTACTACATAAAATTATCTGCAGGCTATTTGCTGAATTCCTTGGGATATTTCTGTTTCCTTGGGTAAGTTGCCACCTCATGCTGGAGGGGCTGCTGTGTTTCTGTAATCCCAGGGTTTGCTGGCTTGGAGGGAGGCAGTCAGCAGTCTCCTTCTGAGCCATGCTAGCCATTAAAAGAGCACAAGGCTTTCCTCCAGCTGCTACTTTGTCCATCCTCACAAACTCTCAACACACTGATCCAAGGCTGATTCTACCCACTGTACAGTAAGGGAAACTGAAGCACCTGCCCACTGTCACCACCGCTGGCTTCTGGTGTCTTCCCACCCAGGTCCACCGTGGGACTTCCTGGTCCTGAGCCTCCCCTGCCTCACCAGCTTTCACCGTGTGGGCTGTGGCTGATAGTTGGGGGATCAGAGCCCAAATGCTCCACAAGCAGAAACTCATAACTTCCCTGCTGGGGCTCGGGGGACCCAGTTCTCCACCCTCCCTTTCCTAAGAATTGTTCTCAGGGGAAAGCTCTGAATCCTCACAGTGGCTTCCCAGGCCCTGCCTGATCTGAATCCTGCCTCTTGCTTTACTCACCTCTCCTGGACCACACCAACCACACTGTCTGTCAATGTCCCAAAGCTCTCAGCTTCTTCTGTTTCTTCTGCTTGAAATACTCCTCCCTGGTGAACTTTCTACCCTCTCAATCTCCTCTTACATGGACTTTATTTATTTATTTATTTATTTATTTATTTATTTATTTATTTTGAGATGAATTTTCACTCTTGTTGCCCAGGCTGGAGTCTAATGCTGCGATTTTGGCTCACTGCAACTTCCATTTCCCAGGTTCAAGCGATTCTCCTGCCTCAGCCTCCTGAGTAGCTGGGATTACAGGCATGCACCACGATGCCTGGCTAATTTTTTGTATTTTTAGTAGAAATGGGATTTCACCATGTTAGTCAGGCTGGTCTTGAACTCTTGACCTCAGGTGATCTACCCACCTCAGCCTCCCGAAGTGCTGGGATTACAGGCATGAACCACTGTGCCCAGCCCTTCTTATGGGGACTTTCCTCAGGGAAGTCCTCCCTGGCCCTCCAGGTCCTGCCAGGACCCCCGTTAGATACATTCAGAGCCCCCTGAACTATGCATTCATCGTTCACAGCAAATTGCAGGCAATTATTTGTGTGATTGTTTAGTGTCCCCCTGCCCCAGACTACAGGGTGTGTGAAGACAGGGACTGGAAGGAAGGCACAGGCATGTGTCTTATCCATCACCATGACTCCAGTCCACAGTACCTGGCACGGAGTGGCTGCTCGATAAATATTTGACAGATGAATATCGACATGCTGGAAAGGAGGGACGGAGGGAGGGAGGGGAGGGTAATCAGCCTCTGAAATCCCACGAGAATTTGGTTTGAAAGTTGCACCATGTCCTTTGAACTCCAGTGCTCACTAGCTCATTTTGCTGTAGAAATGTCAATTGCAAAGCCAGCAACCCTTTGAGGCCACTTAGGGGAGAAAACATATCACGGCAGGACAGTCAGAGGAAGCTGTTCCCAGGAATGTTGAGACTCCTACTCTGTGGGTCCCTGACTCACTTCCCAGACACGTCTGTGACGTTGGCCTCAGTCAAGGTGCTCATCACTCACAGGCGTGACTCCGTTGGACCCCGCAGTCCCAGATGACTCAGTCTCCACTCCAGCCAGACCTCCCGCTGTCTCTTGCGGCCTGCCAGCTGGGCTCCGAGGCCCTGACACTGCACGTGTGGAGGGCTGAGGTCGCCATCTCCACCACCACTGTCTCAGCCCTGCCCTCAGACCTCAATCACTGTGGACTTTCTCTCCTTCCCCAAGAATGCTTCATTTGTCACCTGTTTCTTGAGGGAGGACAGGGAGGGACCAGGAAGTCAAACTCTACTCCTCTGATCATCCTGCCCCTCTTTCATTTCTAGGAGCCAGCCAAGGAGATGTGTTTGCCCTCAGACCTCCTTGTGACCCCTTCAGGGAGGCCCCCAGGTGAGGCAGGCCTGCCCTCCATGGTAGAGTCTGAGCTTCACCATGAGTCTCACTCACCCCAGGGAATCTTGGAAACACTGAGGGAGGCTGTGAGAAAGGTTGGGATGAAGCACGGTGTCAGAGGCGGCCGCAGTGAAACTCCCGCTTGCTCATCGCTGTGGATGACCAGCAGTGGCTGTGCGTCCAGACCCGTCTACCCACTTAACCACCAGCCTGCAAAGTCAGGCCTGATGCAGCTGGAGCAGCTCAGTGGAGGCAGGGACGCAACCACAGGTCTCGGGTCAGAGAGGCTGCTCCATCCCTCACATCCCCGGGATGGTGCTTTCACCATCCTGTTTTTCTCTTATCCCAGGCATCTTTGCCTGGGAAAGTCCTTTAGAAATCCACAGCTGGCTTTTCCCAGAAGGCTGCCTGCAGGCACTCAGCAGTAAAGGGCTCTGTGTTCCAGCTAGAGTGGGCAGCCCCAGCTTTGACCTGGGTGCAATGCAGCCTGTGGGCTTCCCAGGATGCTCCCACAGGCGTCAGTGACTTGCGAACCTACTGGCCAAAGTATGGTCCCTGGAGCATCATATGGGACTACTGTACATGACTGACACCCGGAGGAAGGCTAATGTAGGCCAGCCCCCTCATTTCACAAATGGGTAAACTGAGGCCTAGGTCACACTGGCAGTGAAAGTGTGAGCTGGACCTGAAAGAAGGCCTTGTCTTTCCAAGGTGGGAGGTCTCCCTGTGAGCTTACTGAGGGAGGAGTCTCTGTCTTATGACCTCTATGTAGTCTCCAGTGCCAGCACCCAGCCTTGCTGACAGATGAATTTTAAGGGCCTGCCTCAGAGAGAGCTTAGAGGGGGCCCCCGAAAGAAGAAAAAGGTAAAAGGGAGGCTTTGCCATAGAAGGAAGGCTGCTTTAGGCTCTTCTCAGACAAAGTAAGCTATTCCTCTGAAACCCCAAACAGGAGCTAATCAAGGACATTCCTTAACTTGAACTATTGTTTGTTTGTTTTTGGGACAGTGGTTCACTCTGTCACCCAGGCTGGAGTGCAGTGGCACTATCATGGCTCACTGTAGCCTTGACCTCCCACGCTCAAATGATCCTCCCACCTCAGCCTCCTGAGCAACGGGGACTACAGGCACGTGCCACCATGCCTGGCTAAATTTTTTATTATTTTTTGTAGAGATGGGGCCTCACTATGTAGCCCAGGCTGGTCTCAAACTCCTGGGCTCAAAGATCCGTCCACCTCGTCCTCCCAAAGTGCGGGGATTATAGGTGTGAGCCACTGCACCTGGCTTTAACCTGAACTCTTAACAGACTAGACAAGCAACTCACACCGAGAGCTATCCATACTTAAGCAAGAGAGTAAAATGGGACAGAGCACATATATATACAAATATGATGAGCCAGGCGCGGCGGCTCACGTCTGTAATCCCAGCACTTTGGGAGGCCAAGGTGGACAGATCACCTGAGGCCAGGAGTTTGAGACTAGCCTGACTGATATGGTGAAACACCGTCTGTACTAAAAATACAAAAATTAGCTGAGTGTGGTGGTGTACGCCTGTAATCCCAGCTACTCGGGAGGCTGAGGCAGGAGAATCTCTTGAACCTGGGAGATGGAAGTTGCAGTGAGCCGAGATCGCACCATTGCACTCCAGAATGGGCAACAAGAGCAAAACTCTGTCTCAAAAAAAAAAAAAAATGATGTACAGCTTAAATTTTCTTTCCTTGTCTTTAAAATACACACACACACACAAACACACACACACACACACACACACACACACAGAGGTTTCTTTATATTTGGGAAATTTTTTTATACTCTCTGGTGGGTAAAACAAATTAATGATGTTATATTTCATTATTGCAAATAACTTTGGAAGAGAGGATTGATCCTTGATCGCTGGTGTGGTGTTTTCAGAAAATCTTTCCATTTTCTTAACTGAAAGCTGTGTCTCTCCCCAGAGGGCAGGGAATGGGCAAGGCCCCAGGAAGGAAGCACCTGCCCTCACACCGAAAGGAATGTCTCAGCACTGCCCGGTGTGCATCTGCTTCCTTGCCGTCCCTCCTGCCATTACTACACTTCTTACTATGGCAGAGGGCCTACTGTCCCTGAGTGCTCAGTGCCAGGCCCAGGATCTTCAAGAGACAGCATGAGAAGGCAAGCAGCATAGCAGGGTGGATTGCCGGGTGGAACCGTGAGGCCCTCAGAGGGGATGTGGGAAGCCTGGGAGTAGCAATGGGCATTGAGTTACCTAGGGAAGATGGAAATAAGAAATATAGGCAAGAAGAGAAAGAAATTAGCATTTTTTGAGCACCTACTAAGTGAGGCAACATACAACAAGAGGAATCAATTACATGGGGCCCGGTAATTTACCAGGCACTTTCCTACAATCTCTCTCCCTCTCCCTGTCCCATTTTCCATAACGCTTTTCACCTCTGAGTGTCAGATTATATACGCATCTACTGATTTACTTGTTAACTGTCTGCTCCAATGGAATGTAAATTCACAATGATATTTCTGTAGGTCTAATGTACTGCTGAGCCTAGCACATAGCAGTTTAGAGTTTAGTCAACAGTCATTCAGTGAATAGATAAATAAAATCATCATGATAACTTTTTTGAGAGGGATCTTCTTCCACTTCTTCCCTCCATGTCATCTGCCTTATCCATGAACATTATTTCATCTGGTCTTTACCACACTATTGTAAAGGTAAGTTCTCTTTTTTAGAGTGAGGAGGTTTGGGATCCGAGAGGGCAAGTGTCTTGCTCAAGGTCACTCAGCAAGTAACTGTCAGAGATCAGATTTGAACCCAGGACTCTCTGCCATCTTTCCCCACAAAGAGAGAGAGCAGTTCAAGGGCATGCTGAGAAGCAAGGGCAGATGATACCCACTGTTACAGCTGCCCCCAGACAGATCCCAATGCTCTGCAGTGGTGAGGAAGAGTGTGCCAGCAGGACCTGAGGATCTGGGGCAGTCCCTGAGCCCTTGAGCTCCAGTCTTCTCATCTGTAAAATGAAGGCTTCAACTAGATGATGGCTGAAATCCCTTGCAACTCTGAGATGCTAAAACATGATCTTCTTTGTGATCATGGACCTGAGCCAGAGGACTTGTGCACTGAATTCCATCTTTCCCCTATGTCTGTATATAGTGCCCAAAGTCCAGCTAGTTCATATGGACCTCTGTCACACGGGGGCATAGTGGAACTGGGGTGGGCTAAACCAGAGGCAGAGAGGCCTGACCACAGTGGGGACAAAGATGAACATTGAGACAAGGGCAAAGGGGGATTGTACGGGGAAGGAAGACGCAACAGAGAGGGGAGCAGGGGCCAGGCCAGAAGCACTCTGGGTGGCCTCCCTCAAGCCGTCCCCATGTCCCTGCAGGTAGCTCTTGCCTCCTCTTCCCTTTCCTGTCATTCTCTCTTTATCACTCTACTGCACTGGACAGAAGACAGAACTGAGTGTATTCCCTTGCTTTTTTCCCCATTCTGGATAGTCCTTGCTCTCCATTTCAGAAGTGAGCTAGCTCTACATTTTTCTTTCAAGCCCATTTTTCTTCCATATGGCTTATGTTTCTGCCAATGAACCTGACTGACGCCTTTTCCCTTGGATCAGTATCCTTAGCAGGGTCTCTGGTGTCTAGGGCCCTGTCAGCAGCTCCCTGCATAGTGTGAAGATGCTGTCCCCATGAGAGTGCTTAGCATGAGGCAGCTTCCTTGGGGAACACATCTCTCGCCCACACCTGATGGGTGCACCCTTGAATAGTGCCCTGCACTGCCCACCCTTGCCCTCTGCTCCACCTTTGCTTTGCATGGCAGACTAGGGATTAGGTGACTTGCATTGTGGACTGGGGGTCCCTGGGAGCTGAGCCAATGCCATCTGTTGTGGCTGTAATATGACACCCAACACACTTGTTTGGGGGGGGCCTGATGCTGCTCTGAGCCTGGCTTGTGGACATCCCTCTTCCATCAGGCAACACGAAACACCCTCCATAGGGGCAAACCCCAGCCAGGCAGATGGGACAGAGCCAGATGTGACACCCCACATCACAGTTGACATACTGCCAGCTCCATCGTTGCCCCAGAGTGAGTGGCCTTCTGGAGATGACCAGATGTTTGGGCTCCCAGGGATAATCCCAATTCAAATGGCAGTCCTGAGCCTTCCAAGAACTGGACCCTGAAGGTCAGGACAGTTCAGGGCTGCAGAGGCTTGCCAGGGAGACGTCCACTGTCTGGGAAGAGGAAACAGCTTCCTGGGTGTGGGCTGAGAGGAGAGGGGCCCAGACACACCTGGGAAGGGGCTTCACACAGAGGCAGAGGTAGTGGCAGTGAGGCCCAGGAGACAGTAGTCCTGAGAGCAGAGGTGTCCACAGGCAGAAGTGAGATTAATTAGTACAGGGAAAGTGGCCAGGACTGGAAAGGATGGCTTTTCTGGGAGAGAAAGGGCCTTGAATGTAGGATCAAGGGACATAGGCTTTTTCTTGCAGGAAGTGGGACACAACCTCATGATTTCCACCCCACCTTCCAGCTTTTCTATTCATCTTCTTAAGAACCCAGGTGTATTAGGTCATTCTTATGTTGCTATAAAGAAACATCTCAGGCTAGGTAATTTATACAGAAAGAGGTTTACTTGGCCTATGGTTCTGCAGGCTTTACAGGAAGCATGGTGCTGGCATCTGCTCAGTTTCTAGGGGGACCTCAGGAAGCTTCCAATAATGGCAGAAGGGGAAAGGGGAGCAGGTGTCTCATATGGAGAGAGCAGGAGCAAGAGAAGGAGAGGGGGAGAGTGCCACACACTTTTAAACAACCTGATCTTGCTAGAAATCATTCTCTATTGTGAGGACAACACCAGGGGGATGGTGCTAGCCCATTGATGAGAAATCCACCGACATGATCCAATCATCTCCCACCAGGTCCCTCCTCCAACACTGGGTATTACATTACAACATGAGATTTGGTGGGGACAAATATCCAAAGTGTATCTATAGAAAGATACAGTTTCTATCTGTATCTATACAGTTTTATCTATAGAAAGAACTTACTTGACAACAAAAGAAGTATAGCAAAGGCTTTGTGCCCTTGGGATTCACTGGTCTTACCACATGCCCCATCACCCAGAAGCAGCAGGCCAGATAGGATAGTGGAAGGGCCTGCTGAAAACCCAGTTACAGCTCCAGTTGGGAGAAAACACCCAGCATAGGCTTTGACTCAACAACGAGTATATGATGCTGCTTTCCCCATAGCCAAGATACTGAAGTCTGGGAATCAAAGGCAGAAGTAGGAGTGACTCCTCTCACTATTACAGCCAATAATCCATCAGCAATGTTGCTTCCCATCCCAACTTAGAGCCCTGCTGGTTTGGAGGTCTCAGTCCCCAAAGGGAGGGCACTCTACCAGGAGACACAAACACTGATTCCATTAGAATGGAAGATGGGACTGCCATGTGGCCATTTGGGGATCCTTGTGCTACTGAGCCAGCAGGCAGAAAAAGGGGTTACTTTACAGGCTAGGATGACTGATCCTGATTACCAAGGGGAAACTGGGTTATTGCTACACATGGTAAGGAGCACCATGCCTGGAACTCAGAGGATGTCCTAGGGTGCTTCTTGGTATATCTATGTCCATGTCCTATGACTACTGCCCAGAGATGGGTACCAGAAAGGTAGGATGTTTTGTAACCTGATTTTGATGGAGGTTGAGTGCATCTTTGTTTTTCTGAAGGATAATTGCATCTTATTATATGGAAGCATAAGATGGTAAAAGTTAATGAAAAATTTCAACAACCAAAAACACATCAGGGCCACTGAGGACTCAGACCATCTAGGCACAAAGGTTTGGGTCAGCCCATCAGGTCAAGAACCCCAGCCATCTGAGACTGTAGCAGCTATGCTTGTGTGTGTGTGCGTGTGTGCATTCCTCCATTCTTCCTCCCATTTTTATTTTATGTGAGGATTGCCATTGGTAGTTACCTGTAAAATTTGGTCTTAGGTTATGAAGTAATTGGGTAGGACTATGACAGAATTAGAGAAATAATTAACATCACCCAGAGGTAGGTTCTGTGACTACTGCCCAGAGATGGATACAATAACGGTGGGATGTTTTGTATCCTGATTTTGATAGAGGTTGAGAACATCTTTGTTCTTATGAAGAACAGAGAGTTGAATCTTACTATATGGAAGCATACAGTTGTAATTGTTATATGGAAGTTGAAGTATTAACAAAAGGGTGTGTATATCAGTGTTCAGTAGCTAAAAAGGTAGACTCTGTTGGTCATTATGTCATTATCCTTCTGCTGCACATCCATCTCCTTATGCTCTTTCTGATGCTGGGAGTAGGACTCCACACACTGCATCTTCCTTTAGCTAACTTGGTCTCTGTTGGGCTCCACTAACAGGAGGTGCTAGATAAATGCAGAACTTGTTCCTTCCTTTTTGCTTTCTGTCTTAGAAATGGGCCTTCCCCTGTGTAGCAGCATTGGGTTCCAGCCCCCTATTTCTTTACAAATTCCTAGAACCAGCTTCATCTAGGTTCTGATAACCATACCTTCTCTTTGTTCTCCATTAAACTTTTATATCAATGGAGTGTGTGTGTGTGTGTGTGTGTGTGTGTGTGTGTGTGTGTGTGTGTCTGAGACAGAGAGAGAGAGAGAGATTGAGGGAGAGAGAGGGAGGCTATACTTCCTGGGTTGCAATATTAAATGGTTGTTTTGTTTTTTTTAATTATAAGTTGTGGTCAAAGAGTTTGGAGAAACCACTGGTCTAGGGATCTTTCTTTGTTTCTTTGCTTTGCTTTTCAGAGATGGGGAAAGTCCTAACAACATCAGTATATTTTATTTTATCAGTCAAATGAGTACTCACTGAGCAGCTATATACCTGCTGGAGATTCAGAGGAAGCATTGCATGCCTCTAAGGAGTTTACAGTGTCGGCACAGCAGGCAATATGAGAGAGGGGGTGGTGTGTGAGAGGGCAGGTGTAGGCTGGATGAGAAGCTGGATGTTTGGCTGTGCCCACTCAGGTGCTACCTTCTTGACATTTTGACAGGTTATGTCAAAGCATAAAACACTGTTTCTTAAAATAATCAGTCAACATACAAAACAGACTCTCATAACCTTTACTCCAGTCCTGACTCTCACCCTACTTAGGGGTGAGGCTCAGGAAAGAATGTCTACATACTTGGTCTTTTTTTTTAAGCCTAAAGTTTAATGGTTGGATTTTAGGCTGAGTTGAAAGGTCCTCACATCAAAACAACTGCGTGTGAAGCAGCTGCTACAGTTGCAGTCAAAATGGATGCAGGAAAATTCCATGGGCCTTCCCCGTGGCGGCCCCTCACACAAACTCTTACTTTTCCACTCTGCCAACTTGAGGTCAATATGGCTTTAAAAGTGTGGCATCTGTGTCAGCCAGCTCTGGCCTCCCAGGCGAGAGCTAAGTAAACAGGAGTCCTGGGGACGGCAGTTTCTTCACGAGAGGGCCACGGTGGGTTTTTCCAAGGGAATGAAAGGTTGCCTTTGTGCAGAGGGGAGGGGAAGGAGAATCTGCTCTTTCAGGCTGCCTGCTCTCCATGACCTCATTGGTGTTGACTTTCCCACCATTTCATCTTGGAGCCAGAGAGAAGGCAGACAAGGGACTGGTGAATAGTGTCACCTCACTATAGAGTCAGGGAGGCAGGGCAAGTCATGGATGGCCACTTCTTAGGTCAGGTGACAGGGTGCTGAAGGAGGGAGAAGGGCAGCCACAAGACCCTGAAACAAATCTGTCTTCACCCTGGACGAGGCACCAAGGTGTGCCCAGATGCCAAATGCCTGTATTATTTTTCTCAGGAGGATCTAACATGAAAATGACACTTTGCCCTGTAATTTTGGCACTTCCTGGAAAACCATAATTACCCACCCCATTATAATTACCCTGCCATCACTCTTCTATTTGGAACGCTTGCTTCCGTGAGTTCTATTCTTACATTCCTTCCCTGCCTTGAGAAACAAGACAAAGCACTTTAAATGGTTTCTTGATGGACATTTTTCTCCTCGAAGGACATTTATATATTCCATGCTACCACCTGAACATCTATTTTAACTTTCATATAAATAAGAGTATTTTTCTAAGTGAGTGAAAGGAGAGGAATAAGGAGTTATTTTTCATGACCAGCCAAGAATAGAACCAAATGTTCTGTTCTCATCTATGTCATCTCCTGATTTTGCTTCTTCTTTAAAATGTCTACAAAGAATTCAGCCTTTTCAGGAAGAACCAGCCTGATGTGGCAGAAAGAACACACCATCATCCAGATGTTTGCCTTTGCAGGAAGAACCACACCCTTCTGGGGTTGGTTTATTAATTGAGGAAATAAGAATTAGACAAAATCAACATTTGATTTCTCAGCATTTTCCTGGGTGCTAAAGCTATGCCACCAGGGATTTCAGGTGGCATATGAGCAGGGCATCAAATGACAGTGAAGTAGACACTGAAAGAATTACTTCCTTTGCAACTCTCTTTCCATCCTTTGATACTATAGGGGAGAAAGTCTCAATTTGGTGCTGGTGGGCCTCTCATACGTTTCTAATGCTTTTTAATCTCCTTTTGTGACAGATAGAGCAGGTCTTAGGTCCTAGCCTCTGCTGGCAGTAGAAGTTGGGATTGAATAACATCATTTTGATTTTATTATTTTAATTTTTTTCTTCTACCTTTTATTTATTTTTGGTACTACTGGTTTTCTACTTACAGTGAAAATATAGTTTCCTTTTTAGTTTTTATTTTTTCATTAAAAAGGATGTTCATTTTTTCACTGGGAGAGAAGAGCAAAAATTGGGGTGGAAAGTGTGTTTTAAGTAAACCTCTCTGGATTAACCTTCCCAGATATTGGAAGAGTCAAACCAAAGAAACATACGGTACCTGCAAATGTTGTATTAAAGGTGATCAAATTGGGCATGTGCTCTGCAAATGAACTCTCACTTAAACAGCAGAAATAAACTGAGTACAGATAAACACCTCTGACTATTAGCAGAGAATTAGAGGGGTTTCTTTCCTTTATATAAAAAATTACGATGGTTTTCTTTGGCTTAAACAAATTTATACATATAAACTTTGGCACTCTTTGCTCTCACAAAAAAATGAAATCATGTTGTACACACTATCCTGCATTTTGCTTTATTCATTCAAAAAAACTCTCAGAAATCTTCCAAGTCCACTGCTATGGCTCTTATTCATCTTTAGAAGCCATATATACCGTGTATATACTATGGTGTAGATGTATCACAATTACTTCAACCATCCTTCCTATGTATCATGCATTCACACTGATTCTGATTCTTGCCCTTCATAAACAATGCTGCTAGAAACATTCTCACATGTATGCCTTGACACACTCATTGTTCAATTTCTAAGTGATAGTTCCTCAGGAATGGGATTTCTGGTCAAAGGGGAACTGTATTTTTATTTTAATAGATGTTCATAGATTATATTCCCAAAAACCTATAGCAAGTCGCATTTCCACCGGGTCTGTAGGATAGTGCCTCTTTCCTCAACCTCCTCCAGCAATCCATGCTATACCTTCTTAATTTTTGCTAGTCAGATGAGCAAAAGTAAGATTTTATTTTTTAGTTTAGTTTGTGTTACCTTGATGGTTGGTGTTTTTGAACATTTTCTCTTTTGTTTCTTGGTCATTCTAAACTTCCTCTTCATATCCTTTGCCCATTTTTTTTCTTTTGGGTCATCTTTTACTTATCAATTTGTAAAAGCCCTTAGTATATTGTAGATATTACTCTTTGGCAATTATGTTAATTTTTTTTTTTTTTTTTTTTTTTTTGAGACGGAATTTAGCTCTTGTTGCCCAGGTTGGAGTGCAATGGCACTGTATTTTGGCTCACCACAACCTCTGCCTCCTGGGTTCAAGCTATTCTGCCTCAGCCTCCCGAGTAGCTGGGACTACAGGCATGTACCACCACACCCAGCTAATTTTGTATTTTTAGTAGAGACGGGGTTTCTCCATGTTGGTCAGGCTGTTCTCAAACTCCTGACCTCAGGTGATCCACCTGCCTCAGCCTCCCAAAGTGTTGGGATTACAGGTATGAGCCACCGTGCCTGGCCGTTTATTTTTGATGTTTTATTTTGTTTTTTTGAGACGGAGTCTCACTCTGTCACCCAGGCTGGAGTGCAGTGGCACAATCTTGGCTCACTGCAACCTCCACCTCCCAGGTTCAAGCAATTCTTCTGCCTCAGCCTCCCGAGTAGCTGGGATTACAGATGCCTGCCACCACACCCAGCTAATTTTTTGTATTTACTAGAGACGGGGTTTCACCATGTTGGCCAGGCTGGTCTTGAACTCCTGGCCTTGTGATCCACCTTCCTCAGCCTCCCAAACTATTGGGATTACAGGTGTGAGCCACCGTGCCTGGCCTATGTTAAATTTTTTTAAGAATATATTGGAATAATCTGTTATTCGAAGTGCTTTAGCCATGCAAAACTTTACATTCTATGTACAGTCAAATATGTCTATCTTTTCTAGCTAGTGCTGGTTAAGAAGGACTATCCTAGATTGTATGAAGAGTGATCTAGATTTTCTTGTAGGAATTTCTTTGCTTTGTATGATCAATCTAAATTTATTTTTTTGATACGATAGAAGAAGTACTGTACAACTTTTATTTTTTCCAGATAGATAGCCTATAGTGCCAATAACCTATTTCATATCCCACTGAATAAATAATAAATATATTCATAATAAATTCTCGTATAATCTGGAATCTATTCATAGACTGCCTAATCTGGTCCACTTTTCTATGTGTCTATTCCTATGCCAATACCATAGTAATTTGACTACACTGACTTTGTATTATTACATTTTGATACCTGCTAAACTTACCTCACCTATTTATTTATATACAGTTTAATCTTTATAATCATTAAAAGCATTTATCCCATTCAAATATTCCTATGAAAAATTAACCATTAAATTTATATTTTAATGATGGAGAATTAATAGTTTACGATATTGCCATCCCAAACAAGAATATGTTATGTTTTTCAATAAGATTTTATAGTTTTCTACAAACAGACTGTGTGTGTGTTGTTTTCTTTTGCTTGCTTTTTTTTTTTTTTGGATGGAGTTTCGCTCTTGTTGCCCAGGCTGGAGTGCAATGGCGCGATCTCGGCTCACCGCAACCTCCGCCTCCCAGGTTCAAGCAATTCTCCTGCCTCAGCCTCCCAAGTAGCTGGGATTACAGACATGTGCCACCCTGCCCGGCTGATTTTGCACTTTTAATAGAAATGGGGTTTCTCTATGTTGGTCAGGCTGGTCTCGAACTCCCAACCTCAGGTGATCTGGCTGCCTCGGCCTCCCAAAGTGCTGGGATTACCGGAGTGAGCCGCTGCTCCTGGGCGACTGTGTGTTTTTTATGCTAAATTTATTCTAGGCACCATGTAACATTTGCCACCCTTGTAATGAAAAACATTTTCTGCTTCTATATCTAGATGCTTTTTGTGGAAATAAGGGAAAACTATTTTGACAGATATATTATCTGTCAAGCCATCTTCTAAATTATCTTACTAATTCCAGCAGATTTTTTTCTTTAAAATCTTTTGGACTTTCCACGTGAACTGTAACATAACCAGAAAAAGATACATAGTTTTAATTTTGTTTATAACAATCCTTTAATATTTTCCTATTATTGCATCTGTTAGAACCTCCAAATTGATGTTAGACAGTAGTGGTGAGAGCAGACATCCCTGTCAAGTTCCTAACTTTAATTGAAATTATTTCAGTTTTTCCCTATTTAATAACATTTCCCATTGGATTTTCACAAATAGTCTTTTTAAATATTTAGTTTTCTTTCTACTTCTATTTTAGTATGATTTTTTTAGGATGGCTGTTGAATTTTACCAAGTCTTTGCAGTATCCGTTAATACGATCATATGATCTTTTGCCTTTAACTTGCTAATGTAATAAATTATGTTGAATGGAGTTCCTGACATTTATGCTTAGAAAAAAATCTGTTTGGTCAAAATACTTTTTAAAATATTTTGCTGGTATTTATTTGCTACTTTCTTTGCTAGTGACAAATATTTGTGGACTGCTTACTATATTGTAGGCATTGTTTATATCCACAACAGTGAAAAAAATATAAAATTTCTGACCTCATGAAGCTTACCTTTTAGCAAGCTGCTGTTAAAAAATTCAGTGACTTTCAACAACAAACCATTTAGTTCTTACTCACAGGTCTGTGGGTCACCTGTCAGTTGTCTGGGCTTAGATTTAATTTTCTAGTGTACTTTTTAGACTTTTTGTTGAATATCATACTTACAGAAAAAGCACAAATCATAAGCGAGGAAACAATTATGTAACCACTACTCAGGTCAAGATAGAGAATATTTCTCTTATTCGATAACATTTTTATTTAGAGTTTTTGCAATTACATTAAAAAGTAAAGTTTGGTCTTCTGGTTAGACAGGCTACTAAATAGGATTATTGTACAGTTACAGTTCTTTCATTCCCCTGGCCTCCAACTCCCACCTTTGCTGTGGCTTCATTAAGGATGGAGTATACACCCCCAGTCCACTGATAGTTTGTGAGTTGCTTTGGCCAGTGTAATGTGAGCAAACACAACAGATATCACATTCACCCTTGGTTTGGCTTGACTTCTTACAGTGTTATCCTTCTCCTTGAGAAGACCATTTCTCTGGAGACAGCATGTGGAGCAGAAGTAACCCCAACCTGTAGCCTGAAGCCAAGCCTAACCAAGCCCAGCCAAGCTTTGGATGATGGACAGACCCGTAGCCTGTGTGAAAAGCCACTGAGATTTTGTATGTTTGTTTGTTTGTTTGTTTAAGATTGTTATGTAGCATTCTTGCAGCAGGACCTCACTAATACAGTCAGCTTTATTAAATGAATTGGAAACATTCTCTCTTTTTCAATGGGTTGATTTTCTTTAAAGATCAAAAAGAAAAACACAAAAACTCAGCCATTAACCCATCTGATACTAGTATGTTCTTCAGTAGTAGATCTTTTATCACATTTCCTATCATGGTAATTGGTAGGAATTGGTCTTTTCAAATTTTATACTTTTTCTAGGACCAATTTTGGAAATTTGTTTCCAGAAAATTATCCATTTTCTCTGTTTTTAAATTTGTTATTGAAAACTTATGTGTAATATTTTTTATAATTATTTTATTTTATTCATTTTTTTTTAGATAGAGTCTCACTGTATTGCCCAGGCTGTGGTGAAGTGGCATACTGTTGGCTCACTCCAACCTCTGCCTCTCAGGTTCAAGCAATTCTTCTGCCTCAGCCTCCTGAGTACTGGGATTATAGGTGTGCACCATCATGCCTGGCTAATTTTGGTATTTTTAGCAGAGATGGGGTTTCACCATGTTGGTCAGGCTGGTCTCGAACTCCCAACCTCAGGTGATCTGCCCACCTCAGCCTCCCAAAGTGCTGGGATTACAGGTGTGAGCCACTGTGCCCAGCCCCAATATTCTTTATAATTATTTTAATCTCATCTGCAGTTATGTTTCCTTTCTCATTTCTAGTCATGGTTTTGCACTCTCCTTCCTTTGGTCTAAGGATTAAGATCAAGTTTGTGAAAAGGTTTATTTCATTCACCTTTTCAAAAAACCCATTCTGAAGTTTCTTTGTCCTTTGATCATTTTTTTGTTTGTTTCTACTTTACTGATTTCAATGTTTATCTTTTTTAATTCCCTTTTTCTTGTTTCTTTTCTCTTTACAACTAAGATCCAGTTTTTTATTTCTCTTGGTTTATTTTGCTTTTCTAATTAATAACATTAATATTTAGTTCCTTTATTTTTCATTTTTCTTCTTAAATAATGAAGGCACTTTAAGTTATAAAATTTCTTATAAGTGAAGCTTTCATTGTGTTCTACTGGTTTTGGTATGATTGAAATAGATCATTGCACTCTACATAGTTTATAATATAACTTTCAATTGTTTTTACCCAATATTTGTGTGTGTGTGTGTGTGTGTGTGTGTGTGTGTGTGTGTGTAGGTATGTGCCACTACACCTGGTTGTCATACTTTTAACTTTTTGAAAATTATACTTATTCATGAAGAGGAATCAACTAATATATTTAATTACCTCAATTCAATAGCCAAATAGAGTCTTCATTTTTTGGGTATATATAATATATATATACATACATATATATACACACAACAAATATTGGAAATATTGGGTTATATATATATATATAAATTGCAGATAAAAATTGAGAGAACAGTACAGAGTCCCTATATACCCTCTGCTCCCTCCCATCCCTGCCCCGCCAAGGCTGTCTCCTCCACTGTCAACATCCCACACCAAAGTGCTACATTTGTTGCAATCTCTGAACCCACATTGACACATCATTATCATCCAAAGTCCCTAGTTTACATTAGGGTTCACTCTTGGTGTTGTATATTCTGTGAGTTTGGACAAATGTGTAATGACATGCATCACCATTATGGTGTCATACACAATAGTTCACTGCCCTAAAAATCCTCTGTACTTTGCCTATTCATCCCTCCCTCCCCTCAACCCCTAGGAACCACTGGTCTTTTCATTGTCTCTAGTTTTGCCTTTCTAGAATGCCAAATAACTGGAATCATACAGTACTTAGTCTTTTCAGATGGCCTTCTTTCACTTAGAAATATGCATTTAAGATTCTTTCATGTGTTTTCTTGGCTTAATGGGTCATTTATTTTTAGCATGAATAGTATTCCACTTTCTGGATGTATCACAGTTTATTTATGCATTCACCTACTGAAGGACAAGTTGTTTGCTCTCAAATTTTATCAATCATGAATAAAGCTGCTATAAACATCCATGTGGAAGTTCTTGAGCGCACAGAAGTTTTTAACTCATCTGGGTAAATACTAGGTTACTGAATTGTATGGCAAGAGTATGTTTAGTTTTTTAAGAAACCGCCAAATTCTTCCAAAGTAGCTGTGCCATTTTCCATTCCTGCCAGCAATGAATAAGAGAGTTCCTGTTAGTCCACATCCTCACCAGTATTTGTGTTGTCGGTGTTCTGGATTTTGGCCTTTCTAACAGTTACCTTGTAGCTGTTTTAATTTGCAGTTCTCTGATGACATACAAACGTTTTCAAAGAGCATGTTTCCTAATTTTAGGATGGATTTGATTTTTTGGTCACCCCTTAACTACTTATGACTGATTTTATTCAATTATGATCAGAGAATGTAGTTCATAAAACAGGTACTTAATAAAATGTGTTGAAGTTTTCATCAAGTACAAGCTAAGTTTTTGCAATTGTTCCATGAATATATACAATTTACTCAAAAAATGAAGATTCTGTTTGGCTATTGAATTGAGGAATTGAATATATTAGTTGATTCCTCTTTATGAATAAGTATAATTTTCAAAAAGTTAAAAGTATGACAGCCAGGTGTAGTGGCACATACCTATAGTCCCAGCTACTTGGAGGCCAAAGCAGGAGGATCACTTAAGCCTAGGAATTCAAGGCTGCAGTGAGCTGTGATTGCACCACTGAACTCCAGCCTGGGTGACAGAGCAAGACTTGATCTCCAAAAGAAAGAAAGAAAGAAAGATGATTCAAAGGAAATTTGAGGACTGGATATTTAAAGGAAATTTAATGAAGGAATGTTACAGTAAGATTGTCTGATTAGGTACAAAACTGGTTAATGTTCTATAAGGCAATAAATCTTAACCTTTAAGGTTATCTTTTCTACAAGTCAGAAATTATTTGAATATTTACTAGACAAAAATATACAGGTTAAAATGTAACCATTCTATGTGTAAGATCTTTAATCAATAATAAACAATGGGTTGACTAAAGTACATTCACCCTAAATCACTAGATACCCTTTGGATGGCTCAGTGCCACATATGACTTTGGAAAGACATGATAACCAAATGTCTGCCTTATTTTTAAGTTTTGGATAATTTTTTGACAATGCCTTATCAATTTTTCAATCTGATCCCTTTAGCTATGAGAATTGTATTAAAATTCTCTCTATATATCTGTGTTTTTATCACACTTAGTAGTCGTATCTTTTTTTATCTATTTAGCTGCTTGCTATGCTGTCTGTTGCACACTAGTTTATGTTTATTATGCTCTATTCATGTCACAATTTCCCTCCTTAATCTTTTTATGCTTTTAGCCTTAAATTCCAACTTGTCTGATTAATATTGCCAATAAATTGTCTATTACATTCTTTTGTCTAAAAAAAGTTATCAAAAAGATACCTCTTTATAGACACTCTTATTTTTAACCGTTTTATCATCACATTGTGTTAGATATTTCTTGTGAACATTATAAGGCCTTAAAAAAACTGAAGTATTTGGTTCAGCCACATTTAAGTAAGTAGTTAATTTACTGAATAATCTTCCTTCCATCCTACTTTATGTGTATTAAGACAGCCGCTTGTCATTATTCACAGTGGTTTTGTTTTACAGAGTCACTGAAAATGCTAAATAGTGAATGTTGAACCATTCCTCCTAGGAGAAATAGAGGGTTAGGTTTCTGTGACTCTCTGGGTTACATTTCATCAACCAATTAATGCATAACTTTGTTATGCATTTATGCAATAATGCATAAAGACACCTTATTTAATATATATCATTGACTTGTTAACATTGAACTCACAGCCAACAGCACTATAACATATGCCTGAACAAAGTTTGTCTAACATGTGTATTTTCTCCACGTGGCACATCACAGCCTCTTGCACACAGGAACACTAGACAGCATCTCAGCACTACACTTGGGGGCCATTTTTAAGGAGATATGAAAGTCAAAATAAAACATAGCAATGAATCTTTAAATTCAGCATTTTATTTAGGAAGCACAGAATTGCAATTCAGAGCATACGCACAGACTGGGATGGCCTTCAGTATGTCTGAAAAACAAACAGAAGTTTGGGGGTTTTACTAGAAAAAGCCATGATACCTATTGTTTTGAAAACAGCTCATTGCTAGAGAAGCTTTTGGGAACTGGCAAGCTCTGACTGGTGAGTGAAGGAGGCAGATAAAACAAATCTTTGAGTCAAGACAGGTTGTTTCAGCAGCTACTAGGTAAAACTGGTCTTAGAGTTACAACAGGCTATTTCAGCAACTGGACTTGCAGCAAATTCAACTATTAGAGCTGGTGCTATGTGCAATTATTAGTGCTTTTCCCCCCAGCCCCTCAACACTGATGTATTAAGTTGGTGCAAAAGTAATTGCGGCTTTAGCTATTAAAAGTGATGGCAAAAACAGCAATTATTTTTGCACCAACCTAATAGTTGCATATGACAAGAGTGACTCAATTTATATAATCAATTTTCACAGAAGTCACCAGCAAAAAACACACAAAGGTGACACTAAGCAGTCTGAGAAAAGAACTGTCATTTACAGCATGAGAAGTGAAACAAGAAGGTGGAGCATTGCCTTGTTCAACCTCAGCTGGGAAAGTGCCTGTTTAGTGACTCAAATTTTTCGCTGCTCTTGTGTATGTCCACAAATGATCATGAGTGCTCTCCAAGTATTGATTTTTGGGGTTACAAATAAAATTTAGTGAGTAGGTGTATTCACAAATGCAGAATCCTAGAATAATAAGGATGGACAGTAATTGTTTTCTTCCCTCTTTTTGCTTTTTCTTATTTTTGCTGGCTTCTATTTTTCCCCTTGTTAATTTGAAAATTGCATTCTACTTTTTCAGTTTATTCTCGGTTGGTTCATTTATTTTGGGGGAACACCTTTTCTTGAATATTTTCATGAAATAGCATTAGCCTCAATATTTTTCTTTTTCCATAACAAGTGAATCACTTGATCAGGTGTGGTCCTATAGAGTCTATTTCACTAGTCTCTAGTTTCTAGTACTGGAAGGGAAGTCTAATGCCAGTCTGATTCTTTTCTCTTTTTAGGTAAGTTAAAGTAATTATCTGGATGTTGTAACAGTTTTCTCTTTATCCTTAGAGTTTAGAAATAGGTCTAGGTCATTTCTTATCCATTCAGCCTGAAAATCAACAAGTTCTTTCAATCTCCCATCTTTAGTCTCACATCTTTCTTTGCCTCAGGACAACGGTGGTTTTAAAAATTATTATTATGCTTATTATTTCTTTCATGTCTTCCTTTTTCTCCTTTGGAAGTCTTACCATTCATGCATGTTGGGTCATTAGATCTACCCTGCTAGACTGATCTTTTCCCTAATTTACATCTCTGTATCTTTGTTCTGTGCTTTAAGGTGCCCTTGAGTGCTGACCTTGATTTCCCATCCCAATCATCTCTCTCAATTGTAGTGACCATTTTCTCTTTCAAGTCATCTGATGAGTTGTTTAGTTGGGAAATCACATTTTTTTTACAGCTTCGTAAAGTCTTTTTTTTTTCTCTCTATTTACATATCTACAGGGGCTTTTTAAAATTGTTTTTTAAATTCATGTTGTCATCTGTCTCTTTCAGCCACTGTGTCACTTGGTGTGTGTTTTGTTTGTCCCTTCTGACCGCCCTCTCTTTGCCAGCTCACTGGGTTCAGGTCTGAGGATGGGAACACCCTAAAGGACAGATGTTCTATTGAGGAAAAGGAGGGGAAAAGCTCCGTCCTAAGTAGAGATGCGGGGATGCTGCCCATCTCCTGTGCAGGCACCTGGAAAAGGCTTCTCTGACCTGGGCTCTGTAGGGTCTCCCAACCTCAGGAACTAGGGAACTTAGCCCCCTGGTTCAACAACTTCTTAGTTCTGGGATGGGGCGCAGGGGACCAGGTATCTTCATCTAGTGCAATGTTAACCTTCCATTGGTCTCTGGGGTCCAAGCTCTCTCCAGCACTCACTTGTCAGACTTTACTTTGAGACTTCTCAGTATTTGCAGATCTGATGGGGAAGAACTACCAGTTCTGTTCTTTCTACTGTTTCCTACAACCGTTTATCTTGAGAGGAACAGAAATTCATTTGGAAGTGGAGAGAAAGGAAACCATATTCCAGTTACCATGTCCCCAGAATCACCTCTAAAGTGACTTTTTAAAAATGAAATTTACATATAAAATTGGATTTATGGAAAAGTATTAATAATATTACAGGTGGTACCTGATGTTACAGAACTCACAAAGGTGATGTTTGAATGACAAAGTCTGTAAACACTGCACCAGAAAAATGTGAAATTTCCCTTCCAACTCTGGTGTTCTATTACTCTTCACAGCAGAGTTATCAGAATCTTCTCCTAACAGGGTGTGACGCGTCGCTTTAAAGAAAAAAAGGAGGAATGATAATCATGATTAAACTAGTTAAATGACTGGTTTTAATGACTTCTTCATGGTTATACAAGCCATACATCTATATCATATGTATAGCATAGGCATGGAGAGACCTCAGAAGACAGGCAGGTAATTTAAAATAAGCAAGGAGGCAGGAGTTACCATATAATGTTTTAGAAACAGTCCGGCTGAGCAATTGCAAGGACACAAAGCGATGGGGCTATTAGAGAAAGGCAGGACAGGAATTGCAGCCACGATAAGGGATTCCTCGCAGGAGGCAACCCCTCCATAAAGGCATCTGGGTGAGCGAGGGTCTGGAGCCCAATCTGCCTTTACTAGAGGGTATTACTCCCCAAATAAGAGCCCCGCATGTTTGTTTCTTTTGTTGTGTAGTATTTACACAACAATGTGTGGGTGAGGGGAGGAAGGTCACTGTGGCACTTCTTAAAGGCCCATCTAGCACACCTATTCTTCTCAAAGCCACAGACACACACGGACCTTCAACATTCACAGCCGTGGTCACTCGGGCTGCCATTGGCTCTTCAGCAACACACAGTCTGGCACTTTGTGCCGGGAGGTCTTGCCTCCATCTGCCGTGGACTCGCCCAGTTGCTCAATGTCGCCAGAAGATGCAGATGATTTCCCTAAGGGCCCAACACTACACTTAACTGAGGACTCCCAAGAATGCCTTCCTGGCCTCAGGAGAGCTTCAGGCCAGAGGGATGATCACAAAGGGCTTGCTTTCAGGCCACCGGCCTTACCAGTTCTGACTCATTTCGTTTAAAATAGAACATAAAGCACAGGGAGGGGATACAGCCCATCACAGTAGTTGTAAAAGCCTGACAACCAGAGGGACGTGGTGAAGGTGAGCCCTCTCCATAGCAGCTCAGGGAGCCCACCGACTGCCCCCCACCCCACCCCTCCTGCCGAGTGGCAGGGCATGGCCGGGCTGCAGCTCTCGCTCCCAACTCCGACTCAGGACTCTAAGTGCCTGCTCCGCTTGGGTCTCCCAGACCCGGGTGGCTTATGATATTGAGCTCATCAGTCAACACCAGACGCCACTTCTTTCTAAAGTCTGCTGTGTACCCGATCGCACACTCGGTTTTGGCCCCCTACACGGGCCCAGGGCCCTTGGGGGCTCCGCGCGCAACGGAATGGGCCAGCTTCAGCCTGCGCAGCACAATGGTCCGCCCTCCCCGGCTGGCGCGTGGCCCAGCCCGGGGGGTTTCAGTCGCTTCGGAGAATTCACTTATTGTTTGCAGGGCTCGGCGGCCGCCGCCTGCAGCCGGCGGGCTGCAAATCTATTCACCCTGCAGCCTGGCGTCCGGCGCTGCCGCGGCGCGTCTCCCCCGCGCACCTGCCCGGCGCCCCCTCCCTTCCCGCCCGCCATCTGTCGTCTGAGACCCATTGTAAGCAGCCGCGCCTGGCGTCCTGGACGACACCCAAGGGGACCCGGGGCTTAGGCCTGGCGAGAGGCAAACAGGAGGGTTTATTCCAGTCCCGTTTGGAGGTGACCTTAAGCAAAATAGCCAAGTCTGAGGGCATCCGCCTGCTCCCCGGACCTCTGGCTTTTAGCGCAGGGTTTAGGGGCCCCTCCTGGACGCAGAGTCCCAGGGTTCACAATCTGAGCCGGAGCGTCCTGCCTGGGCGTTCTGGGATGTAATCTGGCCTAGAGGAGCCCTGCAGCGGCCGCTCGCCTCCTTGAAGAGCCCCGGGAGCCCGTTTCAAATGCAGATGTTGGTTTTGTCTGCCTGCACGTCTGATCCTCCGAATTTATACCCACTGTCCGGGCCTCTTGGGATGCTGGGTTGAAAGAAGAGTTTCTCTTTTCTGAAATGGCAAATACAGCCCTTTCAAGTCCCACCAGCCAGCCTGCTGCCCCCAGAAGTCTGTACCCATATTTGTTGAATATCACACACCCTCCTTTCATGTCAGTGGAAAGTTAAAAATGTTTTAATATATCCCGACCGAAAAGAAAATAAAACAAAGCTATGGTCATTGTGGAGCTTGCCTTTCAAACTACAACCTTGATCCGCAGATTCGAATCCTCCCTCCTTCCTAGGTATCTATCTCCCCAGCCTGTTTGAGAACCTTTCCTTCCTCTCACTGTGCACTCAACACCCCCCATACACACAAACGACAAGCACATCACATCTTTTTATAGATGGGAAAGCCAAGGCCAAAAGATGGGAGGAGCTATGGACAGCTGTGAACTTTATCTCTCTGTGGATTTAAAACAAAAGAGACCCACACTCAATTTGAGCTATTACTAACAGCCATTTCCATGCAAAGAGAAGTGTCAGGGCTCAATGTGGGAGATTTGGGGCTGGTCTCTCAGGTAAAGTTTCTCCAGACGGACACCTCAGTGGGGTTACCTGGGGCAGTAGCCCCAACTCCTGCTCAGTCTCTTGACCCTGCCACCAAGAACGGGAGTGCCAGCACCCCAGAGGCTCCAGATCCCAAGAAGCACACTCTAACAAGGCTGGGCAGAGTTCCGTGCAGACTGGGGCTCTCCTCCTTAGAACTCTTGGTGCTTCCAGCCCATAATTCTCTATCCAAAGGGAGGCCTGGTGAGGATGAAATCACAACTGGAAATCAGAACTGGAAATGTGGGTAGTATATTGTACCTCAGATCTCCACTCTTGGACAGAACTGGAAAAACGGGGGGAAAATGTGCTTCTCTGCTTCCCTTTCACCATCCCCTTCAGTTCGCAGATGGGTTCTTTCTCTATATTTGTAAATATCACATATTATTCCTTCTCTCTCTCTCTCTCCTCTTTTTCTCTCTCTCTCTCTGTGTGTGTGTGTGTGTGTGTGTGTGTGTGTAACACATATACCTGTTACAGAATTCAAAAGGAAAAAATGGCTATTCAGTGAAAAACAAGTCTCCCTTCCACCCTGTTCCCAGATAGCAGTGTTTGCTTTTCTGTTCCTGCTTGGCCCCAAGAAGGCCTAGGCTTCCATCTCCTGCCAGCTGTGGGACCTGGTGCAAGACTCTTTTTCTCTTTGAACCTTGGTTGCCTTCTCAGTAAAACTAGTGTAAGACTACCTACAGCATGAGCTCATTAGGACTAAATGAGAAAAGTGTTCCAGGCCCGCTGAAATGCTGTGCACCCCTGTTATCACTATTTGACACAAAGCACTATTCTCATCCCCTCACCTTGTCTAGCAAGGGCCGAAGGACAGAATTTGAAGACCTTGAATAAGAAAAGGAAAGATTTGTCAGGTGGCAGGTAATAGGCTGTTACAATGTGGAGGAGAGCTGGAGTTAAGGGGAAAAAATGGCACAAGAGGCCGAAGGGAGGTATGTCTATCAGGTTGTACTGCACAGCAAACAACCACGAAGTATATACAACTATAATCATTTCTTTCTTGCTCAGCATTTGCAGGCCAGCTGCAGCTCTGCTTGAGACTGTGGATTTGTGGGGTGTCTGGGACAGTTCTGTTGATGTGTCTTATTCAGTGACTGTGCTGAGCTCCCTCAGGTGTGTTCTGACAATGGCAGAGGCATGAACTGCCAAGCCAAACTACACAAGTGTCACATCTGCTAACATCCTATTGGCCAAATAAGTCACTTGGCCCAATCCAAAGTCAAAGAGGGTAATGTTCACTCCATCCACCATGAAATAGTGGCAAAGGTATGTATTATCAGGGAGCAAAGAATTGGGAGCAATATTTCAGTCTGTCTTCTCTACATTCCCCATCCCCATGGCTTTAAATACCACGCATTTGCTAAGGATTCCCTAACTTACATTCCAGTCCACAGCTGTCCCTTAAGTTCCAAGCAGTCCCGAGTTCCCACAGCACTCTCTTCCTCCAATATCTCCACTTGCACATCTCACACACTTCTTCAAATAGAAGTCTTGGTTCCCTACCCCTAACCCAAGCCTGATCTCATCAGTGGCCCCTCCTTCTACCCACTTGCTCAAACCAGAGGCAAAGGATCACCTTTCACCCACCGTCTCCCTCACCATCCACACCACGTTCAACCCACACAGATGATGTTGCCTTCAGAATGTGCCTCTCCCTGGCCAAGTCCCCAGCACCTCTCCCACCTACAGGTGGCTGCTGTAGCTTCTTGACTGCTCCCTTTGCTTCTGCACTTGCTTCCTTCATGCTTTTCTCAACACAGCCAGAGCAATACTCATGAGTGAAAGGTCAAGCCATGTCACTCCTCTGCTCCAAACCTCTGACGGCTGCCATCTCGGAGAAAATTTGAAGTCCTTATGGTGCTCTGCAAGGCCCTACATAACCTGTCTTTGGTCCCCTACCTCTCTGACTTCCTCCCTAATACTCTGGCCCCCACATGGTTTGCTCCAGCCACACTGCCCTCCTTACGGCTCTGCAAACACCAGCAGGCACACACTGGCCCCAGAGCCTTTGCATTGACTGTTCCCTCTCCCAGAAGTGCTCTTCCCCGAAATATTTGTACTGCTAGTGCTCTTTCTGAGGAAAACTTCCCCTAGTCACCTTATCTAAAATATCACCCCTGACTCAAACTTTCAGATCCCCATACTTATCACTGTCAAACATATGATAAAATTTACTTGTTTATTCTGCTTATTTTCTGTGTCTAGTAGAGATAACGTATGCTCCATGTTGGGTGACCACCCCAGTTTGCCCACGGCTGTCCCTATTTTAGCACTGAAATTACTATGTCCCAGGAAATTCCTGGAAAACTGGGATTGTTGATCACTCAAAAGGGCTGAGATTTTTCTGTTTTGCTCACTATCTTATTTCTCTTCCTGGTGTTTAGCACATTGCCTGGCACTCATTAAATAGTGGTTGAATGAATGAATTAGCAGTAAAAATGACCATCTGAAAATTTAAATCAGCTCATATCTGTCCTATGCTAAAAATTAATTGATGGCTCCATGTTGCACTTGAAACACAATCTAAACTCCTTACCATGGTGTATTAGTTCATTTTCATGCTGCTGATAAAGACATACCCAAGACTGGGCAATTTACAAAAGAAAAAGGTCTAATGGACTCACAGTTCCATGTGGCTGAGGAGGCCTCACAATCATGGCAGAAAGTAAAAGACACATCTTACATGGTGGCAGACAAGATAAGAGAGCTTGTGCAGGGAAACTCGCTTTTATAAAACCATCAGATCTCATGAGGTTTATTTACTGTCATGACAATAGCACAGGAAAGACCTGCACCCATGATTCAATTATCTCCCACTGGGTCCTTCCCACAATACGTGGGAATTATGGGAGCTGAAATTCAAGATGAGATTTGGGTGGGGACACAGCCAAACCATATCACATGGCCTCCAAAACTGTATCTCCTAGTCCTTTTCTGCAACATTTCATACCTCCTCTTCCTCCACTCTTGTTAGGCTCTGGGCCATCTGACCCCCTTCTAGCCTCTTCATGAACACCCACCCTCATAACAGCTCTAGGTCTTTGCTGTTGCTGTTTTCTTGGCTTCCCTTGGAGGCACCCGCTTATCCTTCAAGATTCAGTTCAATCAGTGTGTCCTCAGAGAGGCCTTCCCAGGATTTCTGGTCACAGAGGCTTCCTCCAGTGGCTACAGCTGCTCACCCAGTGTATTTCCTGCGTAGCCTCATCACTAATTATATTCACCCCTGTTTATCTGCATGCTTGTGTATTTATTACCTGTTGCCCACAAGGGTAGGAGCCTTGTCTGCCCTGTTCTCTACCACAGCACCACCCCCTAGAACACAATGAATTATCTCCCACATCTGCTGGAGCAACACCTTGTGGTCAGGGATGGAGGAGGGTGTTGGAAAGATTTCATGCACAGAGTGAGGAGCTAATTTCGCTGAGGACCAAATGGGCTCTTTGGACAGTGAAGGAATTCCTTGTGCATTTTCAAGGAAGATATCTGTAATAAAAATTATATTTTCCATGTATTCAGTACTTAACATGGGCCAGGCATAGTGCTAAGCACCTTCTATACATCACCTCATTTAATCCCCACAATAATCTCATTATTATCTCTACTTTCAGCTATGAAAACTAAATGTAAAATACACTGTCCACTAACTACCTATCCATTCTTCACATCTTCTTTGTTAATAGAGTCCTGGCTTTGTGTAGGGTGAGAACGTGTCCAGCCCTGAGTAATGGATTACAATAATCCTGTTCCCTGCATTCCCAGACTCCCTTGCAGCTAGGAGTGGCCATGTGAGCCTATTCTGGACAGTGTGAAAGAAGTGGAGTCTGTTGAGGGGCAAGGTGTTCTAAGAAAGCTTCCATTTCTCCCACATCTTTCTTCCTAACTTAAGGTGTTGTGTTGTCTGGAGCCCTGGCAGCCATCTTCTAACCTTGAGAAAACAAGCTCCATGGTGAAAGTCATCAGACTAAATATTGCAAACCAGAAAAAGAGAAGTTCTTTCCTATTCTGGTCACATTGCTAACCAGCTGAACCAACACCAGAAACCGCCTCCAATCTTTTTGTTGCATGAATGAAATAAGCCCCTATTTGTCTAAGCTACCATTAGCCAAATTTTCTGTCACTTGCAAGTGAAAACATTCCCAACTAATAGATTGGGTTTCAGATAACTTTGGAAAGAATCAAACCTAGAGAGGAAGAATTCTGTCTGGAGATTGTGACTTGTGGAAGTCCAGCAGTATAATGACTGGAATTTATGCCCACATTTTGTTATGGTGATTGATACTGAAGACAAATGCTGAAGCCATTACTTTTGAGACTACTTCAAAGAGAGAAGAGGACAAAGGTCATATTCACTCCTGACAAGTATGTTATGGTGGATTTCCAAAAGTGACAGAGGGAAATCTATAGGAAAGGTTCAGTTTAAAATGCAAGGTTTTGCATTCTGACAAGGTATAAAAGAACCATCATTTTTCAGCATTTACTGTGCTCAAGCACTATGTCAGAATTTTTACCATATCAGCCCATTTGAACTTCCCAATTGCCTTGCAATGCAGAAATTAACATCTCCACATTGCAGAGGAGTGAACTGAGGCCTGGGAAAGCAGTAAAGCAAAATAGCTAAGAGCTACAGAATCAAAGCAATCCTACCTAAAAGCCCAGCAGGATTTTTTTTTAAAAATAAATTGACAAGTTGATCCTAAAATCCATATGGAAATAGGAAGGACCTAGAATACCCAAAAACAACCCTGAAGAAGAGGTTAGAAGTCAGAGGACTAACATCTGATTTCAAAAATTATTATAAGGCTACCATAATCAAAACAGCATGGCATTGGTGCAAAGATAAACAAATAAATCAGTGGAACAGATATATTCAATATATAGCGATTTTCTTTCTTTTGGATATATACCCAATAGTGAAATTGCTGGGTCACATGGTAGCTCTATTTTCAGTTTTTTTAGAAACCTCCCTGCTGCTCTTCATAATGGCTATACTAATTTACATTCCCACCAATAGTGTATGAGGGTTCCCCCTTTCTCTACATCCTGGCCAGCATCTCTTATTCCTTGTCTTTTTGATAAAAGCCATTCTAACTGGGGTGAGATGGTATCTTATGGTTTTGATTTTCATTTCTCTGATAATTAGTTATGTTGTGCATCTTTAAATATTCTTGTTAGCCATTTGTATGTCTTCTTTTGGGAAATATCTATTTGGATATCACCTATTTTTTATTCAGATTATTTGTGGTTTTTTACTAGGATGTTTGAGCTCCTTATACATTCTGGTTATTAGTCCCTTGTCAGGTGGATAGTTTGCAAATAGCTTCTACCATTCTTTGGGTTATATCTTCACTTTATTAATTATTTCCCATGCTGTGCAAAAGCTTTTTAGCTTGATGTACTACTATTTGTCTAGTTTTGCTTTTGTTGCTTGTGCTTTTGATGTCTTGCACAAAAAATATTTGCCCAGACCAATATCATGGAGCTTTTCCCCCAACATTTTCTTCTAGTAGTTTCATACTTTCAGGTCTTAGATTTAAGTCTTTAATCCATTTTGATTTGATTTTTGCATATGGTGAGAGTTAGGGGTCTACTTTCATTCTTCTGCATATAGTTATCCGGTTTACCCAGCACCGTTTCTTGAAAAGACTGTCCTTTCTCCATTCTATGTTCTTGGTGCCTTTGTGAAAAATGAGTTGGCTGTAAATATATTGATTTATATCTGGGTTCTCTACTCTGTTCCATTTACCTATGTGTCTGCTTTTATTCCAGTATCATACTGATGTAGCTGCTATAGCTTCATAGCATATTTTGAAGTCAAGTAGTTTGATTTCTCAGCTTTGCTCTTTTTGCTTGGGATTGCTTTGGCTATTCAAGGTCTTTTGTGGTTCCATGTAAATTTTAGGGTTGTTATTTCTGTTTTTGTGAATATTGTTGTCGGTATTTTAATAGGGATTGCATTGAATTTGCAAATCCCTTCGTGTAGTATTGTCATTTTAACAATATTAGTTCTTCCAATCCATGAGCGTGGAATATTTTTCCATTTTTCCATTTTTTAATGTCTTCTTTAATTTCTTTCATCAGTGTTTTATAGTTTTCCCTAAAGAGTTAGTTCTTTCATATCTTCGGTTAAGTTGATTCCTAGGTATTTTTTATTTTTTGTAGCTATTGTAAATAAGATTACTTTCTTGATTTCTTTTTCAGATTGTTGTCAGCATATATAAATGCTACTAATTTTTGTATGCCGATTTTATATCATGCAATTGTATTGAGTTCTTTTATCAGTTTTTTGGTGGAGTCTGTGTTTTTTTATATATAAAATCACGTTGTCTGCATACAAGGCTAATTTGACTTCTTCCTTTCCAATTTGGAGGCCCTTTATTTCTTTCTCTTGCATAATCGTTCGGGCATGAACAACTGATTTTTTTGACAAAGGCTCGAAAGTAATGCCATAGAGAAAGAATAGCCTTTTCAACAAACAGTGCTGGAATAATTGGAAAAGCATATGCAAAATAGAGACTACAACAAAGAAGAAGAGGAGGAGCAGGAGGAGGAAGAAAAAAGAACTTGGGCCGGGTGCAGTGGCTCACACCTGTACTCCCAGCACTTTAGGAGGCCGAGGTAGGCGGATCACCTGAGGTCTGGAGTTTGAGGCCAGCCTGGCCAACACAGAGAAACCCCATCTCTACTAAAAATACGAAAATTAGCATGGTGTGGTGGCGGGCACTTGTAATCCCAGCTACTCCAGAGAATGAGGCAGGAGAATCGCTTGAACCCAGGAGGTGAAGGTTGCAGTGAGCCTAGATAGCAGCACTGCACTCCAGCCTGGGTGACAGAGTGAGATTCAGTCAAAAAAACAGGGAAAGAAAAAGAAAGAAAGAAAGAAAGAAAGAAAGAAAGAAAGAAAGAAAGAAAGAAAGAAAGAAAGAAAGAAAGAAAGGAAGGAAGGAAAGAAAGAAGGAAAAGAAAGAAAGAAAAGAAAGGAAAGAAAGGAACGAAAGAAAGGAACGAAAGAAGGAAAGAAGGACTTGGAGTCACTCTTTTTGCCATTAATAAAAATTAACTCAAAATGGATCATAGACCTTAATGTAAGAGCTAAAGCTATACAACTCTTAGAAGAAAACATAGGAGTAAATATTCACGACCTTGTGTCGGTGATCGGTTTCTTAGATACAACACCAAAAGCATAGTCCATAAAAGAATAAGTGGATAAGTTGGACTGCATCAAAATTTAAAACTTTTGCTCTTCAAAATACATTATTAAGAATATAAAAAAGACAAGCCACAGCTGAAAGAATACATTTGCAAAGTATATGTCTGATAAAGGACTTCTGTCTAGAATACAGAAAGAATTCTTAAACTCAACAATAAGAAAATAAAGAACCCAATTTTAAAGGGGTACAGGGACAAAATATTTGAACAGATACTTTGCCAAGAAGATGTAAGGTTGGCAAACAGGTACATGAAAAGATGCCCAACAGCATGAGCCACTAGGGAAATTCAAATTAAAACCACAACGAAATACTACTACACATCATTTAGAATGGCTGAAATTAAGATTTACTATACCACGCATTGGTGGGTAGGCAGAGGCAGTGATACTCTCATATGTTGTGGGTGAACATGTAAAATAGTACCAACGAGTTCGGAAAGCCATTTGGCAGTTTCTTTAAACGTTGACATATGCTTACCATATTAACCAGCCATTTCTTTCCTGGGTGACTATTCAAGAAAAAAGGAACTATATATCCATACAAATATTTGAACTTGAATGTTCCTAGGAGCTTTATTTGTAATAGTAGTGATTCTGGAAAAAAAGCCAAATGTCCATTAAAAGAGAAATGAGTAAACAAACTGTGCTCCATCCATACAATGCCATACTACCTAGCAATAGAAAGCAATGAACTATTGGTACACACGACATGGATAACTCATGAAGGGAATCATGCTAAGTGGAAAAAAACAAAAACAAAAAAAAAGAGCCTACTGAATGATTCCACTTATATAAACGTTTAAACAAGGTAAACTAATCTATAAGAACAGAAAGCAGATCAGCGATTTCCTGGAGATGGGGTTGGGGAGAGGGGTGGAAGGGAAGGACTGAAATGCTGAAATTAACAAATTGTTACATGTAGTTTATTATATGTCCATAACAGTAAATAAGACTTGTTGTTTTTGTTGTTGTTTGTTTGTTTGTTTGTTTTGAGACGGAGTTTCACTCTTGTTGCCCAGGCTGGAGTGCAATGGCATGATCTCAGCTCACTGCAACCTCCGCCTCCTGGGTTCAAGTGATTCTCCTGCCTCAGCCTCCCGAGTAGCTGGGATTACAGGCATGTGGCACCACACCCGGCTAATCTCTACAGCGGGGTTTCGCCATGTTGGCCAGGCTGGTCTCAAACTCCTGACCTCAAGTGATCTGCCCGCCTGGGCCTCCCAAAGTGCTGTGATTACAGGCGTGAGCCACCACGCCCGGCCAAGACTGTTTTGTTTTGTTTTGTTTTGTTTGAGACGGAGTCTCGTTCTGTCACCCAGTCTGGAATGCAGTGGTGCAATCTTGGCTCACTGCAAGCTGCTCATCCTGGGTTCACGCCATTCTGCCTCAGCCTCCCGGGTAGCTGGGACTACAGGTGCCCACAACCATGCCCAGCTGATTTTTGTATTTTTAGTAGAGACGGGGTTTCACTGTGTTAGCCAGGATGGTCTCGATCTCTTAACCTCGTGATCCGGCCGCATTTAAAAAATACCCAAGAGCACACAAGGGGTCAGTGGGGAAGCCAGGGTCCTTACCAGATCTCCAGAGCTCAGGAGCACAAGCTCTGGCCACCGTCGTGGGCTGCCTCTCAGATGGCCTAAGTCTGTTGGCAGGGGCTGTGTGTGAAAACTGTGGATGGAATAGCTGGAATTCTTTACATAAATGCCAGGAAATCCAGGGGCTTCTGGGTACCATATGAAAACATAAGAGAGAAAAAGAGGCTCATTTTGTGAGAAAAAGGAAAGATACTTTATGGGGTCATGGAACCATGGAAACAACCCTGCCAGCCCTTCTTCTTGGTGCTTGTTGGGGCTGGGTGGGTGTTGGGAAGAGCAAACCCCAGTTCTGCCTGCCCTTTCCAGCCAGGGTCTCACACAGAAGCGGTCCATGGTGCCCACTGAGGCTGGCAGGAGGGCAGCAGGGGAGAGGGGCCATCCATGGGCATCCAGGGAGGTGAGACTCAGGCTGCACAGAGGTGCAGGGCAGCAGAAGCCCCAAACTCAGAGAGTGGGAAGTTACGCTGTTGGGAGGAGTCAGAGCAGGAGCACAGAGGTTCCCCTGAAGGAGGCTGGTGTCACCTGCAGCTTTCCCTAGTGCCCAAGCTGAGGTGAGGGTGTTCCCCACAAAAGCAAGCTATTCTTGGCAGGTAAAGACACACTCATATCTCACACAGCTACCCTGGCTGTGGGCATGGTAGCAAATTGACTGCTGCTTCTGCTAACCAGGTCAAACTCTGTCAGCAGAGCTCGTCACTTTGTAACCAGGCCTGGACCATATTATCTACTCCTTCTTCCTTCCATTCAACAGATATTTATTGTGCCATCACTCTTGTAGTCTCTGGAAATCGTGGCCCCCGGAGCTAACATTCCAGCGAGGAGAACAGACCATATGCAAGACAAATAAGTGAACATACAGTGTCTCAGGTGTCGGTAAAGTGTGGTGGAGAAAAATAGAGTTGGGACAGGAGACAAAGAGACAGGAAGGGGTACGGACAGAGCTGGGAGGGACTGGGAAGGAAGTTGCACAGAAGTTCTAGTGTGACCCTGCTCTTCTTTTGTCTCCTGTGATGGTTTTCCCCTAATCTTGTAGCCGACAACAAAGAATCAGGGTGCACTTTGTTGCTCCCCTGCGGTATCCAAGAGCCCAGAGATGAGCTAATACCACCCAAACTGAGCACTTTCCTCACCTCCCTTCCAAAAGCCAGTCCTGCTAATCCTACCTCCTAACCTTAGAAAGGTCCTATCCGGAAGTCTGTCATTATTCTACCTTCTGGATATTCAGGTCTGCTTCTCCACACATGATCACACTTCAAAAATTCCCATGGCCCCGCCTCTTCTCCTGTGTTCCTCACCTATCATGCCCTCCTCCTACTCAAACACTTCACACTCAAAGGTGAAACTCTAACCCATCCATTTCCACAATCCCTCCTTGCCCACATCAGCCCTGTGGACCTCTCTTCCTGATCTCTGATAGCACAGTATGTCTGAGCCCCATGATTGAGGCAGTGGTCTCCTGATTGTTGATTTGGTACCTCCAGCCATCCTGGTTGTGCCTCCTGTGTTTTTATCTCTTCTGTGTCCCTGAAATGCAAGTTCATCTGAGCAAACAAAAGGTACACACAGATATAGCTCATTTCTCCCTTAAAAACAAGGCTTTGCTTTGTCTAAATGTTCTTCTCTCCATCTGAGAAATGAAAAAGGTTTGGAAAATTCCAGCATGGGAGTGTTCAGCCTTATTTGAGTTGTGCAAGTGGGAAAAAATGTGCTTTTCCCAAAATTAAAAAAATTTCCCCAGCCTTTCCTCTGAAAGCAATTCACAAACCTCTGAGCCCAGTATGTAAGCTTGCCAGTTTCTTCACCTCTCTGAGGAATGAATTGTCCTCCCATTTGTATGTCATGGGCATGCATGCATTTGTGGGCAAAAGAGGAGAATGGAGTCAGAGTGGAAGTTAACCAATCTTGAAAATGAAGCATGTGACAAGTGGAAAAGGCAAGCTCTTTGATGCCCAAGTCCCCTGGCTTTCCAGTGTACAAAAGAACCCACTGCTCAACAGCAGTAACCCCTGACTGTTTCTATTCTTCCTCTGCATCTATCCCAATGTTTCTTCTTTCTGATGAAGGCAGCTGCCATGTTGTGAGTTTCCCTGTGGAGAAGCCCATGTGTCAAGAAACTGAGGGTGGGCTGGGCATGATGGCTCATACCTATAATCCCAGCACTTTGGGAGGCCGTGGTGGGTGGATCACTTGAGGTCAGGAGTCCAAAACCAGCCTGGCCAACATGATAAAACCCTGTCTCTACAAAAAAAAAGACAAACAAAAAAATTAGCTGGGAATGGTGGTGAGTGCCTGTAATCCCAGCTACTCGAGAGGCTGAGGCACGAGAATCACTTGAACCTGGGAGACAGAGGTTGCAGTGAGCCAAGATCACACTGTACTCCAGCCTGGGTGACAGAGCAAGAATCCATCTCAAAAAAAAAGAAAAAGAAAAGAGAAGAAAAGAAACAGAGGGTGGCTTCTGGCCATTCAGTGAGGTCCTGAGGCACTCGGTCCAACAGCCTGCAAGAAACTGAATCCTGTCAACAACCATGTGAGCTTGGAAGCAGATACTCCCACATTTGAGTCTCCAGATGAGACTGTGGCTGCAGCCAGTGCTTTGCTGGTAACTTGTGAGAGATGCTGAGCCGCAGGACCTAGCTAAGTGGCATCCATATTTCAGATCCATGGTAACTGTAAGTTAGTAAACTTTGTTGTTTTAAGCCACTAAGGTTTGGGGTAATTTGTTATGAAGCAATAAATAACTCATATGCCAACTATGTGCCAGGCACTATTCTTGGCTCTGGGGACAGAGCAGAGGACAAAACATACAGCATCTTTGTGCTGACATAGCCAACATCTAATGAGGGAAGGCAGATGATAAATAAAGCATGTAGACCACTTTAGTGTCCCCCAGAATTCATGTATTGGAAACTTAGTCTCCAATACAACAGTACAGGGAGGTGGGGTTTAATGGGAGGTGTGTAGATCATGAGGGCTCCACCCTATGAGTGAATTATTGCTTGTAGGCTGGGAGCAGTGAATCCCAGCACTTCGGGAGGCTGAGGCTGGCAGATCACGAGGTCAGGAGATCGAGACCATCCTGGCTAACATGGTGAAACCCCATCTCTACTAAAAATACAAAAAATTAGCTGGGCGTGGTGGCACGTGCCTGTAGTCCCAGCTACTAGGGAGGCTGAGGCCGGAGAATTGCTTGAACCTGGGAGGCGGAGGTTGCAGTGAGCCGATATCACGCCATTGTACTCCAGCCTGGGTGACAGAGTGAGACTTCGTCTCAAAAAAAAAAAAAAAAAAAAAGGCTCACAGATGTGGATTCACTCTCTCTTGCCCTTCTACCTTCCACCATATGAAGACATAGTAAGAAGGCCCACACCAGAAGCCAGAGCCTTGATCTTGGACATCCCAGACACCAGAACTGTGAGTAGTAAATTTCTGTTCTTTATAAATTACCTAGTCTAAGATATTCTGTTATAGCAGCACAAATAGAGTAAGACAGTGACAGAGAAAAATAAAGCAGTGAAGGGAACTGGGGAATTGCCAGGGTTTAAGGGTGAGTGGTGAGGTGGGGGTGATAGTGGTTGTAGCTTTAAATAAGGTGAAGAGGAAAGACCTCTCTGAGAAGGTAGCACTGAGCAGAGACCTGCAAGTGAAGGAGTGAGCCACGAGCTATCTAGGGAACGAATGTTACAGACAGAAGAAACAGTCTAGAATGAGTTTTCGTTTTACTTAGCAAAACAAAATTTAGAGAAGGAAACTCTCTTGGCTCCTCTGTTTAGCCTGTAGAAAAAAAATAACTAAGCACTAGCAGCTCACCAAAAATGCATTCTAACTTCCCTCCTGCCCACAGAAAGAGTCAGAAGTCAGACAGAGATAAGCTGTGTTTCCGTTTTCTTTCTTTCCTACATCCTCAATATAGGCAGTTACACACCTTGGCAGGTGGGACCTCTGTGATTTTGAGGTGGTGAAAGAAGCAGTCTAATGCCTTCTTGTCCTACCATTTACCTTGGTGCGGTTTTCCTGCTTGAGTTGGAGTAGAGCATGTAGGGATCGGGGAGCTGGGGCCACAAGCTACAGGAATACCAGCTGGAGAAGACTTGCATGGCCCAGCTCACTCTGGGATCCTTGGGTCCACCCATTCACATTGGGCCAGACCCCAACAGGGGTCTAAGAAATCCAGCCAGGACCACTCTGGCTGCCCAGGGATGGTCAGAGCCAGGGACACTGATGACCACTCACTTCTATCCACACAGGCCTGAGGCTTATCTGAGGAATTCAAGGAGAGAGCAGTTTCCAAATGAGTTGCCCTTTGAAAAACGTAGACCTAAGAAAGTTATTCTATTGTGTAAGTGAGAAGGGAGAGTTTGGGTTGGCCCACTGATCCTCCTTCTCCACACCACTGTGCTCAGAGTGAGGCTGGACATTGAGATTCTGCCACCACAGCTGCCTAGGGGAAAATCTGATTTGTGAGAGGAACAGCCAAGAGCAGCTCCCCTTCAGAAATTGGACCAGAGCCAGATCTGACTCTTTGGCCTAAGTCAGAATCAAATAGCTGCCTGTGACTTCTGCCAAACACTGGCTTGACTTGATGCCTCTCACACCCAAGAGAAAAGGGATGTGAACTTTCCATCCAGCTCACGTCCTCCAGCTCTTCATAGTGTCCTACCTTGGAACCCAGGGTACTCTGCCTCTTTGCAAACAGCAGAGAAGTTTGCAATGAAGACTTTTCCCAGCCAACAAAAATGGGAAGCTTTTGTTACCATCTAGATATAGGAAACACTCACAGAGCAAAAGGAAAATGACCCCAAATGGAAGCACAGAGGTGTAGGAAGGAATAGAAAGCAATAAAAAGGGTCAATAGATGAGAGATTCCAAATGATTTACTCATTACAATATGTAAAAAACAGTAATAATATTTTGTGAGCTTTAAAATATATATAGAACTAGGCTGGGCGCTGTGGCTCACACCTGTTATCCCAGCACTTTGGGAGGCCAAGGCTGGCAGATCACTTGAGGTCCAGATTTCAAGGCCAGCCTGGCCAACATAGCGAAACTGCATCTCCACTAAAAATACAAAAATTAGCCAGGCATGGTGGCGCACTTGTAATCCTAGCTACTTGGGAGGCTGAGGCAGAAGAATCACTTGAACCTGGGAGGCAGAGGTTGCAGTAAGCCAAGATCATACCACTGCACTCCAGCCTGGGTAACAGAGAGCAAAACTCAGTCTCAAAATAAAATAAAATAAAATAAAATATATATGGAATTAAAATACATGACAAGAACAGAAAAGATGGGAGGGGAGTGAGTTACAGTGTTCTCAAGTCTTTACATTGCCCTGGAATTGCCAAAAGTATTAATTTATATTAGACTTTTTGTTGTTGTTGAGACAGGCTCTCTCTCTGTTGCCCTGGCTGGAGTGAAGTGGTGCAATCACGGCTCGCTGCAGCCTCCACGTCCAGAGCTCAGGCAATCCTCCCAGTTAGCCTCCTCAGTAACTGGGACTACAGGCATACACCACCACACCCAGATCATTTTTTTATTTTTTGTAGAGACGAGGTCTCCCTGTATTGCCCAAGCTGGTCTCAAACTCCTGGGCTCAAGCAATCCTCCCTCTGTGGCCACTCAAAGTGCTGGGATTATAGGCTAAGACTTTAATAAGTCAAGGCTACATGTTGTAATCTGTAGAGTGACCATGGAAAAAAATAGGAAAACTATAACTAATAATCTAAGTGGGTTGGAATAATAAAAATACTTAATCCATAAGAAAGCAAGAAAGAAGGAAAACAAAATATGTAAAATCAATAAAAGATGAATGGTAAGATAGCGGATTTGAACGCTAGTATATTAATAATTCACTAAATATAAATGGGCTAAATGTCCCAATTAAAATCAGAGATTGTCAGACTGGATCCTTTTTAAAGGAAACTAACTCAGGACACCCTTTTGTCTGCTCCGCTTAACCTTAGCCCTCTTACTGCTTGAAGGCTGACTTGATAGCTGGAAGTGCAGTGGTTACCTTACAACCATCAGGCTAAGTCTAGACGCTGTGGGCAAAGAAAGGAGGAACAGAAAGACAAAAAGAGCTGGGACACTAAAGATGCCATGGAGCTGCCACACCAGTCCCAGTACCCACCTGCAGACTTCATGCATTATGGAAGAAAAATGAATCCCTTACTTAAGTTTAAGCCACTCTTAGTGTGGCATCCAATACTTATGGCCAAACATGATTCCTACTATACAAGGCTTAGGACATTACATCTGCAAAACCCACTGATCGTTTGATACTAACCTTACCCCATTTAAATCCACCAGGTTGCGTTCCACCTACAACTGATAATAATCACAGTGTGACCACACTGCAAGAGATGAGACCACTGGACCAATCAGACCTCAGAAGAGTTTAGCAGACTGGGACCAGCCGCACGCATATCCTGTGAGTGCCCACTTCTCAGACTCAGAGGGATATTGCTAGGGTACTTTGTAAGCACCTTAAATGAGTTAGGGGGGAAAAGTGGCTTCCTGTAGGCAGCCACCAATCAAAAAGTTATATGGATCATCCCATAACAAAAACGTCCAAGAGTTAATTTCACTCCTTCAGCAAATTTTTATAGAGCACTTACTACGTGTCAAACATTGTTCTAGCCATCAGGGACACAGACACAAACAAAACAGGCAAAACTACCTGACTTTGTGCTGTTTACATTACAGTGGGGAAGACAAATAATAAAACAATAAATAAGTGAGATAAATAATATGTAGAATGGAAGTAAGTCAGTGGAGGAAAAAAATGTGGAAAAAAGGACAGGGACTAGAGTATGTTATAATTTAAATAAGGTGATCAGGGAAGGTTGTGCTAAAGGATGATGTTGATAAAAGACCCAAGGGAGTGAATAATAGACAAAGACAGGGACAGAAAGCTTCAATCTTCTCATCCCCAAAGCAAGAGGAGAGAATCCCAGATAACATGACTCATCCTCATGAACAGCTTTGGCAGAGGGTGCTGCTGCTGGCTCAGAACTGCCCTTGAGTCTTAGTGAGGGAAACCTGGCACATGGGAGGTCCCACTGCAGTGGAGAGAGGTGAGAATTTAAAGAACTGCTCCATGAGAAGGTAATTATTGAGCATGTGCTGGACACCATTAGATATACAGCAACCTTATCTATGAGCTAAGTTCTATTACAATGCTTATGTTGCACAAGATGAGAGTGAGGCTCATCTTTTTGTTCTAGGTGGCAAAACCAGTTAGAGAGGAGAGAAGTTTTCCTGAGTTGCTGTTCTCAGCACCTTGCAATCCCCCACCCTAGCCCCATCCCACCATCTCCAAGTGACCGCTTATCAGCCTAACACGCAGGCAATAGTAGGAATAGAAGAGAGTACCTTCAGCTCAGAAGTAAAAAGAAAGGACCCTAAGAAGAGTTAGTTCTCTTGGGAGCCCTGGGCTGAGCATTCCTCCTCTTCTGACTATGCCATTGAGAAGGGCTGTGTGGGCCCAGGGGTGGGTGGCAGCTGCAAGTGTGGGGGAAAATGAGCCGGCCAGGTCTCCAGCATTAAAGGCTTTGCAGTTGCAGACACCAAGGGCTCTCTCCCCTTCCCCCATCCCATTCTACCCCTCCAACTCACTCTCCATCCCAGGACCTTCCTTCCTTAGCCATTGTTCCTCATGGAAATGAGGCGGCAAGGAAGATGCTGTCTTGGCACCGCCTCCCAAGGGAGCAGGTCTGGAATGTGCTGGGGGCATTAGATCTCCCAGGGAACCCCAGCTGGAGTCTGACTGCTCAGCCACTCCAGTCTGCTGGCTATAAACAGGACAGCCACCAGTACGGGGTGGAGACTGGACCCCAGCATATGTCAGGACATGAAGACATACGACTAGGGCCGATCCTGGGTTTCAGATGCTCCCCAGGGCTCCAATCCCCTGAATGGCGGGAAGGGAGGGAGAGCAAACGAATTCCCCAGTAAGTGTGCAGGGAAGAGACTGTGTTCTCTCTCTCTTTCTCTTTCCCCATTAATCATGTGCTTTTTTAGTGCCTGGCACCAGGATAGTATTTACATATGTTATGTTGTTTCATTTTCATAACAGCCCTGTGAGGGAAAATCCATCTCATAAAGGAGGGGCTGAGGCACAGAGAAATGAGTGATCACATGCTCAAGATGACATACCACCAGGGTTGACTGAGGCAATGACCCTGGCTCTTAACTACTGTGGCAGAGTCTTTCTCTCTCGCCTCTCCCTCCATTTGCCCCTTCCTGATCTGTTATTCTTCCCTCCATCTTCTTCCTTTCTTCCCTTTCTTCTATTCCGGCCTCCCTTTCTTCTTTGTATTCATTGATCCAATAAATATTTATGTCAATGTTACATGCCTGGCACTGTGCCTGGCACTGGGAATAAAGCAAAGTCCCTCCTGATCAAGTTGACATTCAGTTGAGGGTAGATTGACCATAAAGAAACAATCCCACACATAAATAATTAGTTGCTGATGAAATGACTTGTTTCTATGCAGAGAACAGGAAGAGGGTATGCCAGAGAGTGCCCGAGGCTGGGGGTGTTTTAAGCTGGGTGGTCATGGGGGTCTCTCTGAGGAGGCAATGTGTGAGATCAGACATGAAGGAAAAGAAGGCACCAGCCACAAGAAGATGTGGAGCCAGAGTTCTAAGGGTGGGAACAGCAGGTGCAAAAACCCTGGAGTGGGCAGGATCTTGGCAGGTTTGGGGTCTAAAAGGCCAATGTGGCTGGAGCCCAGTGACCAGGCAAGAGAGCTGTAGGAGAGGTGCAGAAAAGGGTGGATTCTGGATGTGATTCCAAGAGCCTTGGGAAGTTTTTAGGAAGAGGAGCAGTATAATCTAAGTCATGTTTCTGAAAGAGCACTCCAGCTACAATGCAAAGAACAGGCTGAAGAGTGGCAATAGTGGAAGCAGGGAAATGAGTGAGGACACTATTGCAGTGGCCAGGAGGGAGAAAGTGGCAGTTTGGGCCAGGGTGGGGACAGTAGGGGTGGAGAAAAATGAGTATTTACTGACAGCTACTAAGTGCCGGGTGCCAAGAGATGAGAAAGGCCCAATCCCCTGTCTTTGCAACGCATCTAGTAAGAAGCTGTTCAGGGAAACAAGATCACTGAAGTCCTGTCCTGGGTGTGAAGATAGAGGTCTGCAAGGGCACAGGGGACCCAGTCGGGAAGGATCAGCTCCATTTCAGGAGGGAAGGGAGATTGTGGAGAGAGCTTAGTCTCTTCTGAGCCTCCAACTACTGCAGATGCAGATGACATTCCTGCGGCTAGCTTCAGGGCCATGCTGGTGGATCGTACTCATGAGACCAGTGGGGTCCTACAGAATGAAAGTTAGTGTGTGCCAAGGGCTCCGACATTTCCTAAGGCAACCTGAAAGCTGGCATTGAAGCTATTTAGGATCTCAGCAAATGGAATTACTCCCAATAGGCAGCTGGCTTTTCCAAAAGTTCAGTAGAATTCCTTCTAGTGATCACCAAGCTGAGACTTTAAGGATACACTGAGCTTCCCAGGCAAAGAAAGGGGTGACTCAGGGCATTCCCAAAAGATGCATGTTCAAAGAGGAGAAAGGACTGGGGCTTCAAGTCAACAGCCAGCAGCGCCAACTTGCTAGCAATGTGAGTGAGCCACCTAGGAAGTGGGTCCTGTAACCTCGGTTAATACCTCAGATAACTGCAGCTCCAACCAACACCTCAACTGCAACCCCCTGAAAGACCCCACGTGAGAACCCCCACCAGCCAAGCCACTCTCAAATTCCTGATCCAGAGATTCTGTGAGCTATAATAACTATTTATTGCCGTTTTAGCCACTAAGTTTTGGGATAGTTTGTTACACAGCAGTAGATAACTAATATAGAAAGAAGGTGAGTGTTGAGATAGTATAGAAGAGAAGTTAGAGAGGAAACCAAACCAAGAACAAGTTGCTAAGGGTATCCTTACCGCGTTTACAGGCTGTATGCCCAGGGGTCTCTGCTCTGTCTGTGGTCCCTGATGAGTCCAGTGGCGCATTCTTTCCACCCACAGCCACATCTCCATATGGCTGCTTCTTATGGCTGCTTACACACATAAGGACACTTCTAAAACTAGCTTATTAACACACAGAGCCTACTATGTGCCAGCTCTAAGCTAAGGGCTCTCACATATAAGTTTTTGTTAAATTCTCACAACAAAACTTGGAGGTGAGCATTATCATCCCCAGTGCCCAGGACAATATCTAGCACAGAGTAAATATATGTATTAGCACGTAGTAAGACCACTAATAAACAGACCCCAAAATATCAGGGCCTTAAAGACAAGAAATGTATTCCTTTTTCACCAAAATCCTAGGGGAGAGTTGCCTGTAATGTGAAAAAACAGTTAATATAATCTTGGCTACTGTATTAATCAGGGCTCTCTGGAGAAAGAAAACCAATAAAATGGGGAGAGAGAGAGATTTTAAGGAATTGGCTCAAGTACTCGTCGGGATTGACCGGTCTGAAATCTATAGGGCAGGCTGGCAATTATATGTATGTATACATACACATATATATTTCATTTATTTATATATACATAATACTATATATAAAGAGTACAAAATTATATATATTTATTATAAAGAGTAAAAAATTATATATATTTATATATATAAAGAGTAAAAAATGTTGTGGGGGAAGAGAATAGAAATACAACTTCAAGGAGAAAAAGAACTAACTAGAATTTCTGATTCTTATTTAATAAGAACTCCTTCATGTATTGTTTTTCTAAAGCATATGGATGGGTATTAAATTGGGATGATATTCAGATTCCCTATGATACATTTAAAAGAGCAATTGAACAGCCTTATTTTTAAATGATTTTACTAAATGTTATATCATTTGCAATGATTTAAACTTCTGAAATAAAATTATTCGTTATTCCAGTGACTTTCCAGCCTAAAATTTAGAGGCAAATATTCCTTAAGAGGATATCAACTATCAATATTTTCAAATGTTGATAAGCTGTTACCTCATAATTTCTGCCAATTTGTAATTTAATATTACACCACATACTCAAATTGTCAACCTTTCACAGCACATTACCAAAGTTATCAGGAAAACTGGACTACCATGACCAAAGATGTTACCGAGCACACACTATTCTGACAGGGAGCGCCATCATCAAGGAGCGGTTTTCTTTAACAATTCTACTTATAAACAACATGGGAATAGAAGTAATTTAAAATGTTTAAAAAGTATTAAATGCACGACTGTTTCTGCAAATTGCATTTTGGATGCTTTGTATTATAGGGTATAAACGACCCATCCCCAACTATGGAATGTTAAGCTGACAACCAAGACAGTCAAAGCCCTCTGTAATCAATATGCCACTATTATCTGGCCATACCAAAAAATAAACAATCAGCAAATTACCTTAAAAAAAAGCATTTACACTTAGAATTTGAATGAGAAAGGATTCCCTCCTTCTTAAAAATATTTCTGGAGCTGCTAAAAAACTTGCATTTGTAAACAATAGTTGATAAAAATATTCCTCTGGATTGTACAAGAAGAGGGATAGAGACCACTGCTAGGACAGGGAAGATAATATCAATCAGAGTCAGCTTCCTTCTCTGGGCTTCATCAGAGCCTGGACTCTCCTCATTTTTTCAGTTCTTCATTTTCTGCAGGTAAAGCTTCTTTGGCTTCCGGGTTAGCCACCTCATCCTGTTTTCCCTTTTGTTTGCTCTTTTTTGTCTGAAGATTTATCCTTTCCTGCTGCCTTTGTGTGCTTCCTTTCCACTTTAGGGTTAGCTGACAACCTTGCAGGTCTTCTCTTGGGCTCTTCCTTCACCACCCTTTGGCTAAGCTGAGCTGACCTTCCTTTTGGGTGTCTTGGTGGCGGAGAGGGTGAGTGCCAGGTGCCTGCAGCGAGCAGTGCCAGGAGCTTTGGTGAAGCAGTGCTGCCTGGCTGCTGCAGCTCCTCTGGCTGCCTGAGCTGCTGGGACCCCTAAGCAACATTTTAAATTCTTATTTTACACATGAGGAAAACAAGGCTTAGAGAAGCTAAGTCGCAGTCACTTGTCCAAGGTCACCCAGAGAGTAAGTGGCCCATCTCCAACCCAAAGGAAAAGGCAAGCCACAGACTGGGAGAAAATACTTGCAAAACATACATCTGATAAAGAGCTTACATCCAGAATATAGAAAGAACTCTCACAATTCACTAAAAACAAAACAAACAACTCAATTTTTTTAAAATGGGTAAAACATTTAGACAGATACTTTTTTGGTTTTTGGGTTCTTTTGAGACAAAGTCATACTCTGTCCTCTAGGTTGGAGTGCAGTAGCACGATCTTGGCTCACTGCAATCTTCACCTCCCAGGTTCAAGCAATTCTCCTGCCTCAGCCTCCTGAGACTACAGACGCACCGCACCACACCCTGCAAATTTTTGTATTTTTTTTAGTAGGGACAGGGTTTCACTATGTTGGCCAGGCTAATCTTGAACTCCTGACCTCAAGTGATCCGTCCATCTTGGTCTCCCAAAGTGCTGGGATTACAGGTGTAAGCCACCGTGCCCGGCCTGGACAGATATTTTATAAAAGAAGATGTGTGAGTGGCCAATAACCACATGAAAAGATGTTCAGTATCACTAGTTATCAGACAGTTGCAAACTAAAACCATAATGAAACACCATTACTTACCCACTAGAATGGGTAAAATTTAAAAGGCTGACAATACCAAGTGTTGACAGATGGGGAGCAACTGAAACTCTCACACATTATTGATGGGAATGTATAACAGCACAGCACTTTGGAAAACCGTGTGGTATCTTACAAAGCTAAGCATACACTTTCCACATACCCAGCAATTCTATTCCAAACTATTCACAAAAATAAATGAAAATATAGTCTAGGCCAGGCGCGGCAGCTCATGCCTGTAATCCCAGCACTTTGGAAGGCCGAGGTGGGCAGATTAGTTGAGGTCAGGAGTTCAAGACCAGCCTGGCCAACATGGTGAAACCCTGTCTCTACTAAAAATACAAAAATTAGCTAGGCATGGGGGCACACACCTGTAGTCCCAGGGACTCGGGAAGCTGAGGCAGGAGAATCACTTGAACCTGGGAGGCGGGGCTGGAGGTCGAGGGAGGAGCTTGCCGGCAAGCATAACAAGGAAACTTTTAAATAGATGGAGAAGCTGGGCACGGTGGCTCACACCTGTAATCCCAGCACCTTCGGAGGTGGAGGCAGGTGGATCACTTGAGGTCAGGAGTTCAAGACGAGCCTGGCCAACATGGAGAAACCCCATCTCTATTAAAAATACAAAAAAATCAGCTGGGCATGGTGGTGTGCACCTGTAATCCCAGCTACTTGGGAGGCTGAGGCAAGAGAATTGCTTGAACTCGGGAGATGGAGGTTGTTGCAGTGAGCCGAGATCATGCCACTGCACTCCAGCCTGGGTGACAGAATGAGACCCTGTCTCAAAAAATAAAAATAAAAATAAATACATGGAAATGATCTAAGTCTTGATTATGGTTGTGGTTATACAATTGCATATAATTACCCAAATTTCTCAAACTGTACACCCAAATGGTTGAATTTTATTATATCCTTTTATATTGTTATATCTTACTAAAAATGCAGGTACACCACCATCCAAAAATATTAATAATTGCGGCCGGGTGTGGTGGCTCACGCCTGTAATCCCAGCACTTTGGGAGGCCAAGGCTGGTAGATCACGAGGTCAGAAGTTTGAGACCAGCCTGACCAACACGGTGAAACCCCGTCTGTACGAAAAATACAAAAATTAGCTGGGCATGGTGGCATGTGTCTGTAGTCCCAGGTACTTGGGAGGCTGAGGCAGGAGAATTGCTTGAACCCAGGAGGCAAAGGTTGCGGTGAGCCGAGATCGCGCCACTGCACTCCAGCCTGGGCGACAGAGCGAGACTCTGTCTTGAAAAGAAAAAAAAATACTAATAATTGCTGTGACTCCATGGTCCCTGCCTTTCCCACCTTCCTGTGCTCTCATCCCTGCCTAGCCTATGTATCTCTGGTACTTCCCTCTGACTCCTAGGAAAAAACTCTCTGAGCCTCTCCAAGGCCAACCCCTTTGTACAAGTGCTGGATTCCATTTCTCCTCCTGCCCCAGTCACTTTGGATTTGTGCCAGGGTGAGCAAGATGGGTCCTGCCAAAAAGGTCTGAGAAAGCAAGCTGGGGAACCAGGAAACACCAGACCCCCAACAGAGTTGAGCCAATGACCATCTTAATTAAGACTGCACTATTCATGGTCTTCAGTGCTGGAGCCATCTTATTCTCCACTAGGATGTTAGGCTCCATACTCCAATTTGTCCCTTGCCTGATATCCTTTAAGATCAGTCTAATTTCTTTCAGCCTGTCTTCACTTATGTGGGTGCCTTAAACAAAATATGTGGTTTCTTTCCTGCAGGAATTTTCAGGCTTTTGATAGAAATCGATGCCATTGTGAATCTCTAAGAAAGAATACTGATTATGGAATCTCCCTGGCATTTTAAACCAGTGCCCACACAACACACCGTGAGGGCTTCTGCACAAAATAAGCAGACATTATCATATCTCCCAAGAGACACTCCAGCCCCAACCCTGCCAGGTCAAAGAACATAACTTTCCCAAAGGGGCTGAAGGGCAGCTGTGCCCTCAGGAGGCAGCAAAAGGTGGGCCTGGAGGAGGCAGAGCTCCCTCCCACCGCCTTCTCCTATGAATACAAAGAGGAAAGGTTACCCGTTTAGACCCAAAGGCAGCTCTGGGTCAGCCTTTTCCTGGAAAAGCATCCCCCTGGGGTCCTAGGATTCTCCCTGGGCCTCAGGAACCCAGGACCTCAAGTTTTTCTTTGGAAGGTCTTGGCTTTGGCCCTGGAGTGCTGGAGCACAGAGTCCTCACACCATCCAGAGTACCGCCTTCACAGAAGCATCCCCAACCCTGGGTTTATCCTTGGCGGATGTATGGGAGCCCAGCCCACAGCATGGAAAGCAAGCCCTGAAGTGGCAAAACCAGATGAACAACCCTGAGTCTGCCAGCTTCCTGGCGCAAGTGCCCATACCAGTCCTGACAAGGCCTGGAATGAGCCACCTCAGTGGGAAAAAGGAAGAGGAAGCTAAACCGAGGAGTGAATACCTTCACCCTGGCTCCGCCCCAAACCCTGCCTGCTGGATGACAAGAGATGAAAGAAAAAGCCAAACCCTTCAGCGAAAGAAGGCAGGAGAGGAGAAGCAGGAGAGGGATGTCAACAAAATTCTAGAAAGGGGAAAACAGAAAAATGAGATTCTTTCCTTTCTCCCTGCTGAGCGTTTGGGGAAGAATCTCCAACAAGCTTAAGAGGCACCAGACACCTCTATGAAGTGGGCCAGGGTGAGATCCAAAACAGGACTGTGGGTAAGAACCTGAAGAAGGGGAAGGGGAGCACTCTCCAAGATCCCCTCCCTCACTTCATAAAGGGAAGATCAACCCCCTTACCCGGTATCCCTCCTCACTGCCAAATTGTAGAGTTATCATCTGGAGAGCCTAAAGGCAGGGATGGCAGTGGTGGGGTCCTGGTCATGCTTATTCCTTCCAACCCCCTTCATCGCCCCCTCCTCATTCTGCTCTCCCAGTGCTGGCTGCCAGCCTCCAGGCAGGAGGCTCAGAGGATCCTTCACTGGAAATCTTGCTGGCCCAAGGGAAATGACCTACATATTCTGCTACTTTGGGGTCCCCAATATTAGGGCCAGAATCCTATCCCACCCTTTTTCTGTGAAACCCTCCAAGAATCCAGCTGTGCTCCCACACAGGGCTTCCATTAGCTGTTAACTGCCTCACTCTTAAATAGGATCAGGCAGCCAAGAATCAAAGTCATTTGAGGGAAGCCTTAACTACGAAAAACAGAAACCAAAACAAACAAACAGAAAAAAATGAACTTTAAGGAAACAGAGAAAATGTGAAGATCAGAATAAGAAAACAATTTTCATTATAATTACTACCCCTAAAGGGATAAGAGAAGATAATTAATTCATGAAACGAGAAGATGATGTTATAAAGAGGAATCCTGGACAAGAAACAGCTCTTGAAAATTAAAAATGACAGCAAAAATATAGAAGGGTTAAAATTAAAAAGGGAAGAAATTTCCCAGAAAAGAAAAGATAATAGGAAAAAAATTAAAAGTTGGAGAATCATTCGGGGAGTTCTAACATCCAAATAATTGAAGTTCCAAAAGAGAGAACAGATAAATTGGAGAAAACTAACAACTAAATCATCTGAGAAAATTTCCCAGAGCTTAGGGACAGGACATGCCAGATTGAAGGGCTCACCAAAGACTCAGAATAAAAGACAAGAACATATCAAGGCACATTACTGGGAAACTTCAGAACATCCAGGCATGCAGAGAAAATCCTGTAAGCTTCCAGAGAAAGAGAAAACAATTTATATCCAGAGATCATCAGTCAGAAGTATGTTATTTTTCTCAATAGCAACACGAAAAGCAAGAAGACAATGAAGCAACTTTTTCAAAATACAGAGGGAGAATTCTTTCTCACCTAGAGTTTTATACCCAGGCAACTATCAACAGTGTATGAGTGGTTTTTTAAAAATTTGCCTCTCGCAGATCCATTCTCACAAAGTGACTAGACAAGTAAACCCAGAAAGAGGAAGAAAAAGAACCCAGGAAATGAGGGACCACACAAAAGAGAACTGAGAGGAAGGGCCACAATGAAGATGGAGGGCGATCTCAAGATGAAAGCTGTTTGGTAGGACCAAAGAGTGTATCATCCCAATTCTCCAGGTGGGATGACCAGAGATAGACCTGATACAACACAACTGAGTCTACAGTCATTTAGGGAAACTTAGAGTTATGTGTGTCCATTTTGGCACAACTTAATGCTAAATATGTAGAACACCAAGCAGATGCAAAATGAGGCAAAGTTTAACTTCAATCAAAACAAAAGTTGTACAAGAAAGAAAATGTAATCACAGCACAGTATATGATTCTGTTCTTAACAATATTTACATAGTCACAATAATATAAACGTTGGATAGTAATTTAACCAAAAATGCCATGTAGCCGTGTCAAGAGGATGAAGGAAAGAAGTGTGTGTGGTGTACAATCCTAATCTTTCATAGTAGGAATGAGGTAGATAACACCTAAAGCAGAAGCATAATGAGAGAAGAAAAATAAGAATATTATATAGAAATTCAAGGGTAAACATGGAACATTTTAAAAAGTTTAGGCCAGGCATAGTGGCTCACGCCTGTAATCCCAGCTCTTTGGTAGGTGGAGGTGGGCAGATCACCCGAGGTCAGGAGTTCGAGACCAGCCTGGCCAACATGGCAAAACCCCATCTCTACTAAAAATACAAAAATTAGCCTGGCATGGTGGTAGGCACCTGTAATCTCAGCTACTCGGGCGGCTGAGGCAGGATAATAGCTTGAACCAGGGAGGCAGAGGTTGCAGTGAGCTGAGATCATGCCATTGCACTCCAACCTGGATGACAGAGCGAGACTCCATCTCAAAAAAAAAAGTAATAAAAATAAAATTTAAAAGATGTTTAAGGTGATTGTCTCTTTGGAATGGAATTCGGTGGGGTAAAGAGTAAAACAGAGGACTGCTTTCTTACATTGTAGAACTATTTGACTTTTTTCCCCTTTTTCTTTTGAGGTATACTCAATATATAGTAAACCCACCTATTTAAAATGCAAAGTTTGATAAGTTTTATCATAAGTACACCACAGTCAAGAGAGTAAATATATCCGGCACCCTCCACTCAAGTTTCCATGTGCCTTTGTAGTCCTCCTTCCCTCCAGGATTACTCCTAGGGAGGGACATATGGATGGCTGCAGATCAATGGCCACCCAAGAATGGTTCAACAGTTCCTGCCACTGTTTTAGTGAACCAGGGGGTCTGTGCTTCTAGTGCAGGTTCTCCAGATGCCAGCCTGGGGAAGGCATCTCACTGTTCAACTTGGCCTTCAGCACTCAGCTTGAGAAATGTCTCTTCCAGGAAGCCTGTCATGACTGCCTCCCTGTGCCCATGCTCCCTTCCTTCAAGGTGTAACTCTCCACTTTGTAGTGTACTTGCTTCTTTTTCCCCTGCACCAAGTGGCCTGAGAGCCCTGCAAGAATGGAAGCCCCCTTTGACTCATAGGGGCTGACTCAAGGAAGGTGCGCTGGGAATGTTTGTTGATTGAAGGTATGAAATACATGACAGAATAGATATGTGGAAGGGTGAATGGGTGAGTGAATGCAAGGTGTTTTCCCACGCCAATGATACAAGGCTGTTTATGTTAAAGATGGTATCTCTTTAAAGACCACGTGAAAGCCCAGCAGAGGCTGAAATGGGAGGAAAGCACAGAAACACAACTGAAGCTATGAGTCCATTCTTGGAGAGGTCTGAGAGACACCTGTCCCAGGATGAAATCCTGTCCCAAACATCTCTTCCCTTCCCCCTCCCCTCACCCCCAGCCTCAGACCCAAGACCCACTTAGGGAGCCCTGGGCTGAGCTGACCCCAGCAACTGGAGGTGTGACTCACTAGGGGGCACTCTTCCATCACACTGGCCCTGCCCCAGCAGGCACAAACCCTGCCCTAGGCCCTTCCCTGCAAACTCAGGGGCCTCTTCACATTCCCTGCTGCCTCTTGCCAAGAGCAGAGGATCTTTCCAGGCAGCAATGGCACATCCACCAAATCAGTATTCACTCAGTATAAGGTAGCTTTGCAGAAAAGGCAGGTGTCTGGGGTTACATTGATATTTCAAAATGGTCTTCCTTTATTCACCAGCCAGAATGTGCCCATTCTTAGATCCCCACCCCATTCTTTCCCAGTCTGATGGCTACCCACACAAAAATATACTCAAGTGTGTGCTCCTGCAGTTCATCTATGTATTCACCAATATCCAGACACGTCTTCCATGCAGGACTGGAAATTGTGAAGGCTCTGGGCAGTTACACACCCTAGAAAAAGGGGAGGAAGTGGGAGCATTGTTCAGAGCTCCCTGCCCATTGTGTAACCTCACCATTCACAGGAATCCTCTTAGCCCTGGGCTGGCAGGGGCACCAGAAAGAAGCAAAGGGCCACAGAGGAAGGCCAGGGGCTCAAGGAATGTGTGCAGTTTGGAGAGGCAGGGCTTCTTTTTCTTCTTCTTCTTTTTTTTAAACAGAGTCTCACCTGTCACCTAGGCTGGAGTGCAATGTTGCTATCTGAAGTCACTGCAACCTCTGCCTTCTGGATTCAAGTTATTCTCCTGCCTCAGCTTCCTGAGCTAGGATTGCAGGCGTCCACCACCATGCCTGGCTAATTTTTGTATTTTTAGTAGAAACAGGGTTTCACCATGTTGGCCAGTCTGGTCTCGAACTCCTGACCTCAGGTGAACCACCTGCCTTGGCCTCCCAAAGTGCTGGGATTACAGGCGTGAGCCACCGCACCTGGCTGCTTCTTCATTTTTTTAGGACAACATCCTCTTACCTAAACCACTGTGGGGCTAATTTCATAAATCTCCAACTCTGGAGGATTTAACCCCCAAAGACACAGACCCCATGAGGCCCTTTGTGCTTAACGGAGATTCCAGACCTGAAGCATGAGAGTGAAAGGGAGAGGGGGCAGCAGTGGAAGGAGAAGACTTGGGGGAGAAACCCAGAGGCAGTGATGAAGACAGGGGAGGAGAAAGGGGTGAAGGGGGGACAGAGGTTTGCAGAAGGACAAAGAGAAGAAAGTCCCCCCCTTGGGTCTTCTTCTGTTCTTGGAACCGGAGCACTGGAACTCCCATCCTAATGTTCAGATTCTTCCTGTGAATTTGCTTCATGCTCCAGATTCCGGTAGGTTTCCTGTTCCCATAACCTGTCAGAGGGAGTGTTCAGGGGAAGCTGGAAAAGTGAATTTCACAACTAACAGTCATCCTTTGATCTTGCCACCTGCACCCTGGAGCTCTCCTCCACTAAGCAACCATTTGGGAAGTAAGGGGAACATTTCCTTCCCAGCTCCATGGGAGGAGGCTGCTAGGGTCCCACCAAGAACTCACTTTCATGTTCTGGTTGGGTGCAGTGGGATGCAGCTGCAGGGCCCGACTGAGGCCATAAAACAGGCACAGACCCAGACCGGGGCTAAGGAGAGGCGATGGTGTGGGTACCTGGATCCCTTGCTAAGCCCTATACACACCCATGATGCAGCCACACCCCAAGGAGCTACATTCCCAGAGCAAAGGCCTCCAGCCTGGCTTACTCTGAGAATTAGGTCACCTCCGCATCTTTCCTGGATAGGATTCCTGACCCAGCCAGCCACATTGTCATCTGGGAAGAATCATAACCTGTAGGAGGAAGAGAGGAGGTAAAGGAGAATGGGACAAAGTAGACTGAGACAAAGGTGGAAGAAGAAAGCACTGGCTCACTAAGACAGCCTCTCTCCCCTCTGCTGTAAGTGAAGATTCATATGCAAGCAGGCTGGCTGGCCCAGTGTCCCCTGTGCACATCTGTCTCTGGCACATCTGAACAGTGGTCACCTTCTCCACCAACTAGCCTGCAGAGCTGGGGTGGCCGCCAGCTTAGGCAGGCTCCACCGCAGGCCATGCCTGACAGATCTTGCCTTCTGTTCTTTCTGCAGAGAGAAAGGGAAAGGAAAAATAAAAGTACACGCACATTTCTCATTTAGGTTTTGGGATCCCTCTCCCGCTTCTGTCCCTTTGGGGACAGAAATTAGTAATCATGGGGGCCTGTGTGGCTCTGCAGCAGGCTTGTCCACTCCAAGATGTACCTCCTTCACCCTAGCTGCCTTGAGCTGACGCCTTTCTGCAACCATCTCAAGAATATTTGTCAAACATTTTGTCAGGTATCCTCCCAAATGCCTGAAAGGCAGGACTGTACCATGTGGTCTTTCCCCCGATTTTACAACCCCAGAGTGCACATGTCCACAACCACTCCCCTGCCTCCACCAGTTATGCTGTCCATAAGGTAAGGCAACTCAGAGACCTCTTTCCTTTCACTTCTAAAATTCCTACCTACAGTGGTATACTGATCATAGCTTCTCTTCGTAAGGGGATCCTTGGAAAGACAAATATCCTGTAGCTTGGCACAAATGATCCATTTGCTCAATCATCTCAGATCCAATCACTGTTTGAAACACACACGCGCGCACACACACACACACACTTTTTGTGAGTTTTATTAAAAATTAACAATGTCCCTGGCAATTAAGCTTGCAGAAGTTCCTTGTCCTTGTTTCCCTCCAGTGAATTTGGGACTTGCAAACTCCATGCTGATGGGAGGACCCAGCCAGGGGTAGAAATCAGCCCTGACTCTCTGGGTGGACAGGGGCCTGACTGCCCCCACCTCACCCCAACTGACTTGTAGAGAGGGCTTGTGTGGTGGGGAACGGGGACAGCATGTGTCAGAGCAAGCTTTCTGAAGAAGGGGTTTCCATCTAGCAGTGGAAGTGTCCTGGGGGCAGAGGAGAGGATTCCATGCAGAAGCCACAGAAGTGGGTACAGGGGAAAGCCCCTGGCTGGCAGGGGTGTAGGGGGAGGTAAAGAAGAGACTAAAGCAAGGACAGGGTAAGTGGAGAGAGGAGGGCTCCCAGTGTCTGCCCTGTCCATCTAGGGAGCCTGGATTCTGATAGCCAGGGAGGGGTTTTGAGAAGGAGAAACCAAGCAGCCCAGTGGTTGATTACCTGGTTCTCACTGTGTGTGACTCTGGGCACGCTGCTTAAGCTCTCTGAGCCCTGGTGTCCTCATTTACAACACAGGGATGATAACAGAACTCCGTTGGAGTGTGCTTGGCAGGGCTGAATCGGATGACCGGGCGAAAAGCCAGCGGTGGCACACCTTGCACTCTGCGTAAAGAGGCGCCTATTATCACCTTGGGGAAGAAGTGGACAGAGCTCCTGGCGGCGGGTGATTCAGTTGGGTAGGTGGGTCAAATTGACCGGATTTTCCAACCCAGATTCACACTTCCTGTGGAGACGGTCGTAAAATAGCTGGCGAAGGTGTTTGTAAACAAAAGTGCATTCAAAGGTTGCCGCTGGGGGTGAAAACAGCGGGGGTTAGGGGAAAGAGGCTCTGTGGCTGGAAGCATTCACTTAGCCCGGGGCACTGTCCCAGCCCAGAGGATATGGATGTCTTTGCAGTCCCTCCTCTCTTTCTCCCCTCCCCCGGTACACACACACACACACACACACACACACACACACACACAGCCGGAGCCCCCTCCCGCAGCAACCCCAGGACACGCGTGGTACAGCCCTTGCTGTCGTCCCGTCGATGGGTTTAGGGATGAAGGGTGAGAGCGGGTCGGCGACTGGGAGTGGAGGCGATAATGGGCAGAGCTGGATTAAATTGTCTCCAGCAGCTCCGAAGGCAAAGCAGGGGGCAGGGGCGGACACACCGCGGCCTGGAGGGCGCTGGGCGCGGAGGAACGGAGCTCGGGGGCCGGGCCGGCGCTCGGCCAGCAGCGCCGCCTCCCCGGAGGAAGGCGGGGGCCGGGAGGAGGGAGCGGGAGAAGGCGGAGGGCGGAGGAGGGCGGCGCGCTGAGAGGTTATTTGTGGTTCGCTTTGATCCCGAGGGGGAACCTGAAACTCTCACATTCCTGGCATAGCAGCCGCCTCCGGCGCGGGCCGACCCTGGGGCTGCGCGCTGGGGCGCGAACAGCCAGAGCGTCGGCGCCACGGCTGAGAACACATCTTCGCCGCCGAGCTGAGCTGGGCCAAGCCGGAGGTTGTGGTGTCTGACTGCGCTGGGCACCCTCGGGCCGCAGCGGTAAGGAAGGCCGCTCGGCGCTCGGGAGAGCGCGCGAGGCCACAGAAACGTGCCCCAGCCAAAGCTGGAGTCTCGGCGCAACCCGGCCTTTTCCGAGAGTCGGAGCCTCGAGGATCGAGCGTCCTCGGGGCGCAGTGCGCCCTTTCGAGGCAGCCGCAGTGCCTGGCAAGGGCTGCTCTGCCCAGGGAGCCCAGCGCGCTGGGCTTTGCGGGGCTCTAGAAACGCGCGGGTCTCTTGGGGCTGGGGGAGAGGGGAGAGGGCCGACTCCGGAGACAACAGCCACAGTGTTTCGGGTTGCAGGTCGGCGGGGGTGGGGGTGGCGGGGGACAGGGATGGAGGCGCCGCTTGGAGCTCAAGTTGCAGGGTCCTGCGGGCTGATTTGGTTAGGTGGGGGTTACAGGTGCCTTTGCCCCCAACTAGTCCAAGAATTCCTCTTTGTCTTCCTTGGAAAATCCTCTCTGGAGCCACGAATTGGCTCTCACTTAGAAAGAATGCAGCCTGCTGTCCAGCCCGGTGACGTCAGCGTTAGAGTATTTGGAAAACAAAGAGGGCTCGAGAGGGAGGGAGGCGGACCCGCGATGCTTAAAGACCTCTCCGGGCCTCGGGCTACCGTCACCGGCTCGCCCCAGGCGTACCAGCGGCCACCGGTGCTCCAGGTCCGCCCGGGCTCGTGGTGGGGCGGGAGCCCTGGCTGGGGTGCCAGAGTCTCCTAGCTTGGAGACTGTCTTTGGTTCCTTAGGCGAGCAGGAGCCCAGGCCAAGGCTGGAGACGCTCGCTGGCTTAGAAAGGCGGCCTTCAGAGAGCGCAGCGGGCGAGTGCAGCAGAGGTTCGCGGCCGGGGGCGCGGAAGTAGGTTTTTGTAAAGGCCCAGGCGTTTGATGTCTGAAAGGACGTGAATCTGAGGGGCTTGGCCGGGACAAATTCGCGATGAGAGGCCTTGGAGGTGTTCCTTGCTCCCAGTCCGGGCACACTATGGAGCGCCTGGAATCTGTCAGGAAGGCTCCGCATTCCTTCCTGCCGCTCCCCTGCCTTCTCTGTGGGAGTCGGCCCAGAGAGTGATTATCTTAGGAAATGCCCGCAGATAAAACTCCAGGGCGAACTGAATCCCATACGAATTGAATCCCATTTGCTTGCTTTGCCTCGGGTAGCTCTGGAGTCTTGCACATCTACCCCTCGTTGTGTGTGGGGGCGCATGACTGGGTGCTAGGAAGGATGGGTACAGAGGTGCCCTCCAGACTCATCCCCCACTCCCCAGCTCTGGGCAGCTGGAGTACTGGGGTGGGGAGAGGGAAAAGATCCGGAATGGCTGCTCTGCCAACATGCCATAGCCCAAACTGAAGCAGGACACTAGGGCTAGTTTAGTGGCAGAGGAGGGGCCACATTCCTCCCACCCCCCCCCCCCCCCACCCCTGCCCATACACACAGGACCTGTGGCAGTATGGATTCTGTTTAGTTTTCCCTGGATCCCAGTTTGGAGATTTGTGTTGGAAGAGGCTGTGGAAAGGAAGCTGGGTGAGAGAGGCAGGCAGATTTCCAGTCCATGAACCACTGGGAGCCCAGGCTTAGAAGGGAACTCCTTTCTCCGATATAATCTCCCAGCACTTTAGGCTCACAGTCCCCTCTCCCCTGCCCCAGGTCTCTCAACTAACAGCCTCCCCTTACTTCTCCAGTTGGCCCAAGTCAAGATGGGCTTCCTTGACACTGATGTCAAGAAAGATGCTGAGTGCCCATCCCTTATGTGCCTAGAGGACTAGTGGGGGCTTTTCCAAGTAGCAAGTGTGTGTGTGTGTGTGTGTGTGTGTGTGTGTGTGTGTGTGTGTGTGTGTTGGGGAGGATAATCATAAAATCACAGACATCATGCCATCCTTTCTTTTTCCTGGAGCTCTCTTGCAGTTACTGTCAGCACAAAGACTGACCCACTAACCTTAATGGGTGGCACCTTTGTGCCTCATCTTACAAAACCATTGTCCTCTTGGAGCATTTTTATTCATCCTTTATTCACCAATTCAGGTGCAATTCCTCCTTCTTCCTGTTCACCTTGCAGAATGACTGCCAAGGTCATCCCATGACAGGAAGCCCCAGATTCATTCCGTCAGCAGCGCTCGATGAAGCAGAGCCCAAGCCCATCCTCCAGGAGTTCTCTGGTTCAGGGAGAGTGGGAAAAGTGGCCAGGGGTTCAGCGGGCTAGAGGGTGGTAGGTTGACTGTGCCAAGGCTGGGCTCTGGGATGCCTCAGTCTAGAGGGTGGTAGGTTGACTGTGCCAAGGCTGGGCTCTGGCATGCCTCAGTCTAGAGGGTCCTGGGGGCCTTTCGCCTAGGGCTTCTACTGGACTGCATGCATTCTTTATCACCTGCCAATAAATTGGGGCCCCATCCACCCCTAGACTGAATAGCTAAGTGGTTAGATCTGAACTAGGCCTGCCTTAGAATTGCCCATCAGGCTGTTTGATGTGTAGCTGGCTGTACGGGTGGTGGTTCCTGGTGGGTTATCTTCTGGTTTCCTGTTGTCTCTCTCCAGGAATAGTAAGTCTCCATGAATGTTATCATTAGTAATCGTTTACCAGGATTTTCACTGTGCCAGGAGCTCGCAGGCCACTGCCTCTTTTTTTTTTTCTCATCTCCATGAGTCAAGCAGAATTCTTTGCATTTTTCTGGTGGAGAAACTGAGGCTCAGAGATTAGGTAACTTGTCTTAATCAGTAGATGGCAGCACTGGTACTTTAACCCAGGCTTGTGTGAACCGCCCCACCCCTGCTCTTCACTTTTATGCTTTCCACCAGAGTAATAATGGAAGTCCTGGAAAGCTTTCTCCTTTCCCATGGGTTCCCACTGATTGCTTTTCTCTCTCTCTCTCCCCACCCCACTCCAGGTGCTCTGGGGCCAGGTGCCACCGGCCATTGTCCAGGCAGCTGTGTGCAAGCCAAAGAAGCATGAGGACACTGGAAGACTCCTCGGGGACAGTCCTGCACCGCCTCATCCAGGAGCAGCTGCGCTACGGCAACCTGACTGAGACACGCACGCTGCTAGCCATCCAGCAGCAGGCCCTGAGGGGTGGGGCTGGAACTGGGGGTACAGGGAGCCCCCAGGCCTCCCTGGAGATCCTGGCCCCAGAGGACAGTCAGGTGCTGCAGCAGGCCACCAGGCAGGAGCCCCAGGGCCAGGAGCACCAGGGCGGTGAGAACCACCTGGCAGAGAACACCCTCTACCGGCTATGCCCACAGCCCAGCAAGGGAGAGGAGCTGCCCACCTATGAGGAGGCCAAAGCCCACTCGCAGTACTATGCGGCCCAACAGGCAGGGCCCCGGCCACATGCGGGGGACCGAGATCCCCGTGGGGCCCCGGGAGGCAGTCGGAGGCAGGACGAGGCCCTGCGGGAGCTGAGGCATGGGCACGTGCGCTCGTTGAGTGAACGGCTCCTTCAGTTGTCCCTGGAGAGGAACGGCGCCCGGGCCCCCAGCCACATGAGCTCCTCCCACAGCTTCCCACAGCTGGCGCGCAACCAGCAGGGCCCCCCACTGAGGGGCCCCCCTGCTGAGGGCCCAGAGTCCCGAGGACCCCCACCTCAGTACCCTCATGTTGTACTAGCTCATGAGACCACCACTGCTGTCACTGACCCACGGTACCGTGCCCGCGGCAGCCCGCACTTCCAGCATGCTGAAGTCAGGTAACTCTCCCCACCTTGGGCTTTCCAACTCCTGGCTTTCTTCCAGCACAGGTCTCTCAGGGAGGAGAGCCTCAAGATCACAGCTTGTGTCAGAGCTAGCAAGATCCACCCCACCTCCAACCTGAGAAGGGAGAGCTAATGCCTGGCAGAGAAGAGGGACTTAGCTGAGGTCCCCTAAGAAGTTAGTGGTGTCCCTTGCCTTAATTCAGAGATAGGCACCATTGTCTGCTTAGTTGTAGCATTCAAGTAACTAGAGTCCCCAGAGGACACAAATTGCAGCAGGGGGTTAAAGGTTAGATTTCAGAAAGAACTTCCTAAAGGCAGGGTTGGGAATGATTGCCAATCTGTTTCCAAGTTAAGTAGGAAGAAGGTGGGACCTCCTTCTCTGGAGATTTTTTAATAAAATGTGAGCAGCTTGCTTTCTGTGATTATTGGGAGGCATTCCTAACTAGAGGCTGGAAAGGCCCAGTGGCCTCATTAGAGACCTCTCAGCATCTTACACCAGGGCAGGAGCTTACTTGTCTCTCCTCTTCATTTCCTGCCATATGCTCCCTGCGTCTGCAGCCTACGGTGGGAAAGGATTCTGGGTCCAGGTGGGCCCCTTTCTGGTGAGGCTCAGGAGAGGCTGCTGGGCCAGGGTAGGGACTTAGAGTTTGATTCTGAGTGTGCTGGGAGGCCCTCAGGGGATGTGATTTGGTTTACCTTTTCTAAATGATCTCTCTGGCTACATGCAGAGCATGGTTTGTAAGGGGCCAGAATGGAAGCAGGAAGACCGGGGGAGGCAAGAAGTCTAGAGAGTTTGGAGAAATAAGTGTTCCTAGAAACAAGGCCCTGCCTCACGCTTCTCATCTTGCCCAGCATCTTTTCCAGAGAAGCAGACACAGCCATCACTGCTGCATCTCCCCCTATGGGAGTCCAAGAAACCCCACCAAGGGACCCCAAGGATTTCAGACTCTTCCCCTGGTGGCCGAAGGTCAAAGTCTGGTTCTCTTCATGCCCGCTGAGTGTTCCTTTAGTAAACACCCACTTTCAAACCGTCCGGCTTTCCTTGCTCTCGAGAAATGAGTCACATGATGGGGTTGGTATGGCGGAACCAGAGGATGGAGCCTCATAGTTTTTCTCCAGCCTCCACCCCTCCAGACTCGCACTTTATCGCCCCTCTCAGGGCTCGGTCAGGAAGAGTTTCGGAAGCTGAGTGGTGGTTTCTTCTTTTGGACCAGCCTTATTGAACCCTGTCAGGAAAAGATAGTAATCACGGCAAGGAAGTAGACTGTTTGCAGGAGAACAAAAAGCAGGGGAGGGAGAGGACGAGGAGAAAGGAAAGCAAGTGTGAAGGGAAAGGAGTTGCTATTCTTTCTCAGAGCTAAGTCATCCCCAAAGAATGCCAGTTGTGTCTGCCTGGCCCAGTGCAGGGGGGAGCAAGTTCTTGAAGCAACCTTGAGAATGGCCATTTTACCAGTGGAATGGAGAGTTTGAGCACTCCAGTGGGGACCCTCTTCCCAGCTCTTAGTGGAAGCCCCACCTTAGGTAGTAGGAGAAATACATCTGCCCAATATCTCCTTTCAGATGATCCAATGAAGATTATTTGTCAGGAAACGGACTAGACTCCTAGCCTAGGGTCCTGAGAAGAGCAGGGGGGGCATAGGCTGTATGACAGCAAGAGTCAGGGGCAGGCTGGGTGTGCATTAGTGCTGAGATGATGCACCCAGAAGGGGAATTCGGTTTTTGCGGGGCTTCTGGGACTTGGAAGATTCTTTGTGAAACTGAGGCAGTTGTGACACTGGGAATCACAAGGTCCCAGGAAGGCCCTTGGACTCCCCGTGCCTCTTGCCCTTTGCTCCTTCCCTCAACATGGAGCCCTGGGGGTGATGTTACACCAGTGCCAGAGGCCAATAGAACATTGTCCCCTGAACTCAGCGACCACAGTAGTCCAGAGGCAGCCCTTACTCCCAAGGAAACCAAGAGTTTGGGCCACATTTATTCTCTAAACTGAGGGTAAACTGAGGCTCCTACTAGAAGAGATGGAGGATGGGCCACCATTATAGGAGCACCTGCCACCCGCCCAGCACTGGCCCAGCACTCTGCCAGGCCTTACATAGCATCATCCTCAACAAATCCCAGCGAGGCTGGAGACCCTCATGATGCAACAGAGCAATGCACAGTCTGTGGGGCTGAGGCACTCGCCCAAGGTTAAACAGCTGGAGCAGGGATTTGAACCCCTATTTGTCAGACTCTAGAGCTCAGACTCTTACCCTGACATTTGTCTCATTGCTCTAACCTTAACTGGAGTCTTCTAAAAATGACTCTGGGTGAGTGGGGGGTCGGGGGTGGCAGGACTTGAAATAGGAAGGAGAAAATGAGTGCTGCTTTGGCAGTCTTGAAACTGGCGACTCGTGTAACAGACACAAGGTTGCTGCTGGGGCCCAGCCACCAAAGTTGTCCTGGGGCCTGGAAGGTTATATGCTCAGTCATGATTGACATGGCCTCCAGCCCCAAAAATAACCTTCCATTGATTAGAAGTGTCAGGGTGCATTTTTTAAGATGATGTATTTAAGCATTAGTTGCTTAGGAGGCCCAGGATTGCTCAGGCTGATCCCCAAGGCCCCAGCCACTGTGAGGCGGGTATGAAACAAGCATCCTGACATTAATCCCCTCTAGCCCTGCTGTCTGACTCTTGAGAGCCTCAGGCAGAAACATTTGGAAAAGGCCTTCCCTACTGGTCCCTGCCTAACACTACAGGGTTGAATAATTATCTGCAGTAATTTTAATAATATATTAATTATTGATAATAATTAACCATCTTCCCAGTATGCCTAGGAGTGGGGTGACTCCGGGCTGCTCTGGTGGGAGCCATGAGGGTCTGTGCTGTCTCTGAACACCGTCTCTTCTGTTCCCCAGGATCCTGCAGGCCCAGGTGCCCCCTGTGTTCCTCCAACAGCAGCAGCAGTACCAGTACCTGCAGCAATCTCAGGAGCACCCCCCTCCCCCACATCCAGCTGCTCTCGGCCATGGCCCCCTGAGCTCCCTCAGTCCACCTGCTGTGGAGGGGCCAGTGAGTGCCCAGGCCTCCTCAGCCACCTCGGGCAGTGCTCACCTGGCCCAGATGGAGGCCGTGCTGAGGGAGAATGCCAGGCTGCAGAGAGACAATGAGCGGCTGCAGAGGGAGCTGGAGAGCTCTGCGGAGAAGGCTGGCCGCATTGAGAAGGTAGGCCCTGCTGGGGCTTCAGAAGGGCAGACCAGAAAGAGACCCCGAGGGGCTACCTGGGGAGTGGGTAGTCCAAGGAGAGGCAGAGGAGCCTGAAAACTGTTTGGCTGGATTTCTCCCTATCCCTCTGTTTTCCACCTCCCTCACTCCTCATGCACCCTCCTGAGCTGACTCCAGACAGCTGGGGAACAGCCGAGAGGCCGCAGAGCAGGCCTGGAACATGAACAGTTGCTGGCCAGTGGTGATTAGAAAGAGCCCATTCACCAGCTCCTTGCACACTCGCACCCTTGCCCTGCACACACCCCCTCCCATGGACACCTCCCACAGAGAGCCCTTTGTGTCCCCCACACAACAGCAAGTCTGTTCCAGGCCAGCCCTGGCCAAAAAGAAAACTTCTCCTCTTGGAAAAAAAAACGGGCGACTTGTTGGAATCACAGGCCAGCTAAGAGCACGTGCGGAACCTGCCAGCAGCCAAGTGGGAGGAGCAGCCGGGGCCCAGCTGGCCCTCTGGGTGGATGGTGATGCCTGGGACACCAGGCAGAGGCAGCTCAGGCTTAGGCCTGGTGCCCGCTTCTTTAGTGAAGGGTTACCAGTTTTCCGCTGAGGCTCAGTTTTAGCAGATGGCCTCAGGCCTCCTTTGACTGTCCTGTGGTGTCCAAGTTAGGTCAAACCACCCCATGATGGCTGGAGTCTTTCGGTGCCCACTTCTGGCCAACTGTACTCAGTTTCTTGGTGGAAGCCAGCCAAGAGTAGAGTGTTTCCTTCTGGACATGGGGCACAGGGAAGCTGTGTTTAGTCACCCTGCAGGCAGCTACTTCCAAAGTACCTGGCCCTGGGTTCACTCAGCATCTGGTCCTTGGGGCAGCTGATGGGACCGTTGCTTGCTGGTCCCAGCAGTCTATTCTACTTCTGGAGGCTACAAGCTTCTGACCATCCCACCATAGTCACCTGGAGGTTTTGCTCCTGTTTGGTGGCCTCTCATCTGTCACCTTTTCTGACGGAGAGTAGTGGGTCAGCCTCGAATCACTCCCTGGGAGCTCTCACCTTCATTCACCTCTGCTGTCTGACTCTTGCAGCTGGAAAGCGAAATCCAGCGGCTCTCTGAGGCCCATGAGAGCCTGACCAGAGCCTCCTCCAAGCGTGAGGCCCTGGAGAAGACCATGCGGAACAAGATGGACAGTGAAATGAGGAGGCTGCAAGACTTCAACCGGGATCTTAGAGGTGAGAGCCAGTCACACAGGTGGAGGTTGGAGAACCTCTGCAGAGGACTTACTTCCTTTGTTCTAGAGAAAAATTGGGAATCTCTATTCTCTGTCAAAAGTGCAGATGAACTCAGAGAGCCAGGCTGAGACCCCTTTGGAGCTGCCCTGATAGAGAGATGCTTGTCTCTATGTACTGGGCCTAGGATCCCCTCAGGGATGATGGCTCTTGACAGAGGAGGCTCCCACCCATGGGGCCCTGAGCTGAGCTGGGGTTTCCTTATGAACCCATCCCCAATGTGGAGGATGCAGCCCCATCCTGATAGGACGTCAGGAAAAATCCCAAGCTGGCAGCTTCACCTGACACTAAAACATCTTTCCTTCCCTTGAAACAGAGAGATTGGAATCTGCAAATCGCCGCCTGGCAAGCAAGACACAGGAGGCCCAGGCCGGCAGTCAGGACATGGTGGCCAAGCTGCTTGCTCAGAGTGAGTAGGGGCCCCACTAAGAAGCCTGGCCTGTGTGCAGGCAATGGGACTGCTGCACACCCTCTGGACTAGGAAGATTGGCCTTCCCCCTTGCAAAGTAGTACTTTGGGAGCAGGTTTACTGCCCACTGTATGCCCAACACTAGACTGGATCTGGGGATAGTGGGGATAAGTGGCTTCCAAAGAAGAATAGGATCTAGTTCTGTATCTTTTAAGAAGATCAGCTGACACAAGAGAGAATGCCGGGGAGCAGTGATTTGCTGAGCTTCGGTGCTGACCATCGGTGCAGTGCATTGGGCAGTGCGGGAGGCAAGGTAGCCCTGAAGACAGATGAGGTGAAGGAGAAGGACAGGTCTGAGAGCTTCCCAGGGAGTTTCTGGCAACAGAAAGGTCGGGAGTGTGCAATGGGAATGTGAGAGGTAGGGGGGCATGGTGGAGCTGAGCCATAGCAAGCCAAGTGGAGGCATCTGAGGCAGCCAAAAATGGGATCCTAGACCTTAACCAACAGATGCATTCTAAACGGGGCGGTCTAAGCATCCTTGAAGAATGGGCAAGTTCATTGACTAGTCCATTTATTCATTCATTAGCAGATGTGTTTTAAGCAACTGGCAGATGTTCAAGAGAGAATGGGAGCAGGCCCAGGAAGGTACCATGGCAGGGAGGTCAGGAAGGAAGTGGTGAGCTTAAGAAAGGAGCAGGTTCCCATAGATGCAAAAGAACAACGGGGGTGGCCCTAGAAACTGGTGATTAGGAGCCCCGGTGGCCTGAGAGAGGGGCTCTGTGGGGATGGCAGGGGTGGAGAGCCAGCCAGAGGTGAAGGAGCTATTGGGCGGTTCAAGAGGTACATGGGGTGGGTGGCAAAGGGAGCCCTGAGCTCAGCAGCAGGAGGCTCTAGCGATCAGAAGAGACTAAGAACAGTTATTTATTGAGCTCCTACTAGGAGCTTTAGTGCTGTTCAAGGTGTTTGCAGAGAAGTGGAATGGGAGTGGTTGGTAGCTGGGTAAACATGGCTTTGAGGCTTCACAGGAACCCTACTGTGAATGGCACAAAGAGTAGTGTGGGGTGCAGAAATGGAGGAGCAGCTTGAGGACTTAGCTCTGGCTGGCAGCACCCCTATCTTCCTTCAGAGAGGGTTCAAAGACTAGGGCAGGGAATGGGGGAACACAGCACTGAAGGAATTGACAGGGTGGGGCAGGAGGTAGGCTGGTCTCTTCTGGCTGGGTGGGGTGAGATGGCAGCGGCTTAAGGTCTCTGGGAAGGAGTCAAAGGGAAGGAGGGAGAAAGGGGAGGGGGCAGCCCTGGGGTTTCCCTGAGGAGTCTGGGGAGGAGAAGCTGCAAGGGCACGGCAGATTAGGGTGCCTGTGGAGGAAGGCGGACTTCTGGGGCCTGACTCTGCCAAAGAAAGGAAGCCATGGGGCGGGTTTCTGGGAGCTTGCTAGGGGGTGAGAAGAGGGGGGCCGGCCGGGAGGCGTTTCCGCTCCCCGGGGAGCGAGTGAGCGCCGAGCTGTTCTTGGCTCCTCGCTGGAGCCATTAATCTCGCAGCCGCGGGTGACCTGGATGCCTGGCATTCCAGAGCCGCGAGCTGTTCCGCTCCCGGCCCGCCCCCCGCCGCTCCCTCCCGTGCGCGCTGCCTGGCGCCCTTCGCCCGGCTTTGGGAGGAGGGAGGGTGAGCACAAAGGGAGCCTGGAACGTGGAGGTGGGGGCTCGCTCGCTGCCCAAAGCGCATCCCGGGTCCCGTCGGCGCCTCGCCTGCCTTCCTGCCCGCCTCCGCTGGCCTCCGGGCGTCGTCTTCCCACCCGCACCCAGGCCACTCATTTCTTACTAAGGAGCTCTCCTTCCCGAGATCCCGCAGGCCCAAGGTTTTATCAGGGTCCTGTTGGTAGGGGATGGCCAGAGCTCAAAGCCTCCCAGCCCCCACCAGGGCCTTAGAGGTTGGACAAGGCTGCAGGAAGCTTCTGGAAGCAGAGGGCTGGGTCCTCCGGCCCCTCCTCCCCCAGGGCTGAGGAAACCCAAGCAGCTCTTCCTTGCTCCCTAGTAGCTATTGCAAAGGGAGGTGTCTGATTGACCTCCCTTTTATCTGGGGTCAGTCAACACGAGGAAAGTGTGGCCATTATCACCAATGCCATCTGCTTTTCCTCCTAGGCAAGCCACGAAGCCCCCCAGCACTGCCCTTCTGGCCCTTCTAGGCCAGCAGTGCCCCCTGGGGATCTGGCCTTGAGGCCTGAGGCCGGCCTGTTAGCTCCACCCCCTTGGGAATATTTCTTCTTTCCCTGCGCCCCAGATTCTCCAGCTATAAGATGAGACAGAGTCCTTCTCCACAGAGTCATGCTAAGGCTGAAATGAGATGCAGGCCCTGGGCAAACTGAACGCACAGGTGGACTAGGGGAGGGTCCTCCCTGCCTGAGTCCCAACCTGGCTGCCCCTCCTCAATGGATGTTAACACCCCACTCAATGGATGTTAAGCCATCGAAGTATGAACACATCCGTTTCAATATTATTGGACTTCCTCGTATTTTCCTCCATGCCACAGAATGATACCATCCTGGGCTCAGCCTTCAAAAATCCAAAATGAATCAAGAGCTAACCTGAGTTGCCTCTGTGTCCTCCCTGCCCTGCCCCAGGGCCCTGAGTAAATGAATCCTCCCTTCCACATGCCAAGGTCTCAAGCCTTCACTCTTCTGTACCAGAACTTGCACTGTCCTATATGATAGGTACTTAGCTGCATGTGGCCCAAAGATTGAAATTAATGAAAATAAATTAAATTTAAAATTCAGTTCTCCCATCTTACTAGCCACATTTCCAGTCCTCAGTAGCACGTGTGTCTAGTAGCCACTGCATTGGAGGGTGCCGTATAGAACAATTCCACTCTGGCAGAAAATTCCACTGAATCAGAATGCTGTTCTAGAGACAGTGCCTTTAGGTTCATTAGCGGGGGCCGATAGCCCTGCCCCCCACCTGCTCTCCAGCAGGGTAGGCAGCTGACCCGCTCCTCAGGGGGCAGCCTGGTACTCTCAAGGGGCAGGTGCCTGGGAGGTGGATTTAAGGCTAGAACATCAGATGGAGGGCTCTGTGGTCTGGCTTGGGCTTCTCCTGGCCCTATGGAGAGGGCCTCTGAGCAGAGTTTCTTTGGGCAATTAACAAAATGATTTAAAAGTCAGGATAGCTTGACCCTTACACACTAATCTTTGGGCCATAGTCATTTTCATTGTGCTGCAGACTTTGCATTTCCTTCTGAGCCTGGTTGCTCACATCTCAGTGGTCTTTTCAGACCATGGAAGGAAATGGAGCCCTCAACGGACCTCTCGGCCTGGATCTGCAGAAGGAGCCCCAGAGCTCTGGGGGGCCTATAAGTACAAACGCCTCACCATGTAGCCAGAGGCAGCCTGGGCCTTTGTAGTGTGGCCAACTGGGGTTTCCATTTGGCAGCACCATTCACCTCCTATGTTTCTCCCCTATAAGTTGGGGATCCCAAATCCTTCCTGGAGGGGCTGGAGGATTCGTGGAATAAGATGTGTAAGGGCCTGGTGTGCCGACAGCAGATGGTGGTTCTTCTGTTCCCCCTTCTTTCATTCTCCCACTGGAAGGAGGACCATGTCACAGCCTACCTGAGTCTCTATTTTCTCATCTGTACATGGGCATCACAGTTCCTACCTCAACAGTCTCGAGCTGTCACAAGGTTCAAGGGATATTGTGGATGTGTTTTAGACATGGTGCCTCTGGCACAAGTGGATGGTGTTTGGGGCTGTCCCATGGCAGTATGTCCCAGTAGAAAGGCAGGGTAGCCCAGTTGTTACTGCAAGGGTCCTGGAATTGGGCTCTGTCATTTACTCCTGACTTAACATGAGCCTTGGTTTCTTCTTCCATGAGACAGGGTTAATAGTGGTACCTTATTCCTGTTATTTTTGAGAGAATGAGAAGCAACTGTGCTCATCCAGTGGTCAGCACAGAGCCCAGGAGGCAATGGGGCCAGCCAACGTGTTCACTGTCACTGATCAAGCCTCTCTCTCCCTACAGGCTACGAACAGCAGCAGGAGCAAGAGAAGCTGGAGCGAGAGATGGCACTGCTGCGCGGCGCCATCGAGGACCAGCGGCGGCGTGCCGAGCTGCTGGAGCAGGCTCTGGGCAATGCGCAGGGCCGGGCAGCTCGAGCCGAAGAGGAGCTGCGCAAGAAGCAGGCCTATGTGGAGAAAGTGGAGCGGCTGCAGCAGGCGCTCGGGCAGCTGCAGGCAGCCTGTGAGAAACGGGAGCAGCTGGAGCTGCGTCTGCGGACTCGCCTGGAGCAGGAACTCAAGGCCCTGCGTGCACAGCAGGTGAGCTGAGAAAGTCTCCAGGCTAGGGCAGCATCTGAGGATGTTGGCTTCCCTTCCTCCTTGGGGACTGTAGGTTTGGAGGCCAGGGCTGAGGCCCCGGGAGCCCCTGCTTAGATCTAGGCTGCAGGCCCGTTGGAAGGCGGCAAGGATGATTGCTCTCTGCTCCACCTTTGCTGCGTGCTCCCTTCCACTCATTGTCTTAGTAGAGGCCCTGCCACCTGGCCCATGTCCAGCCTCGGGGGACTCCTGTCCTCGGCAGCAGCAGGGCTAGTTGTCCTTGACCTCTAGAGAAAGTAAGTCAGGAACCTGGATATAGAAGGCCTGCGAGCTTTTTTTTTTTCTTTTTTTTGAGATGGAGTCTCATTCTGTCGCCCAGGCTGGAGTGCAGTGGTGCGAACGCTCACTGCAACCTCCACCTCCCAGGTTCAAGCCATTCTCTTGCCTCAGCCTCCCGAGTAGCTGAGACTACAGGCGTGCGCCACCACGCCCAGCTAATTTTTGTATTTTTAGTAGAGATGGGGTTTCACCATATTGGCTGATCTTGAACCCCTGACCTCACGTGATCTGCCGATCTTGGCCTCCCAAAGTGCTGGGATTACAGGCGTGAGCCACTGCGTCCGGCCACCAGCCAGCTTTTATATGCCTCCCCGAGATTGGGAGGAAAGATTGTTGTCCAGATCCATAGTGCTTTGCCTCACTTCGGACTTCTGTGTAAACAACTCTTGGTGTTTACAAACCAAATAGAGTTATTTCTCCACTCCCAAACCTACCCTTGCCACAGAGGTAGTGTGACTGAACCCCCTGGTTTGCCCAGTTCTGTTCTAATTTACACCAGTTTTCCCAGTATAATTATTGATAGCACACCCTTTGCCAGTTTGGAGGATTATCTGTCTGGTCTCTATGCCCTTGCCATAGGATTCAGGGCAGGGGTATGGGGACCTGTGCTGTATCCCCATTTCGGTAGAGGAAGGATGGGGAAATGTATGCTGTGTATGGCTGAACACGTACATGTACAAGTGACAGTCGTGTGGAGGCGAAGACCAGTGGCTGCCACAACCCAACCTGCACCCTTGACCACAGTCTCTACTCCTTGCTCTGCAGAGACAGGCAGGTGCCCCAGGTGGTAGCAGTGGCAGTGGTGGGTCTCCAGAGCTCAGTGCCCTGCGACTGTCAGAACAACTGCGAGAGAAGGAGGAGCAGATCCTGGCGCTGGAGGCCGACATGACCAAGTGGGAGCAGAAGTATTTGGAGGAACGTGCCATGAGGCAGTTTGCCATGGATGCGGCTGCCACGGCTGCTGCCCAGCGTGACACCACTCTCATCCGACATTCCCCCCAGCCCTCGCCCAGCAGCAGCTTCAATGAGGGTCTGCTCACTGGTGGCCACAGGCATCAGGAGATGGAAAGCAGGTTTGGCATTGCAGGCCAGGCACCTGAGGTTGGGGGGGCGGGTGGCAATGTCCAGTCACTGCCCTGCCCTTGATCCCTGATAAACAGGCCCCTTTCCCCATAGAGCTCAGCAGTCCCTCCTGCTTCTGAGCTGAACCTGCATGCTTGGCACACCAGGCACTGTAAACATGCATTTGCCCAGAAATACCGAGTCCTTGTTCTGCCCAGGAGACTCTTACTGTGGAGGTGTTGGGTGCCATCCAGTGCTTGGGCCCTGCCTTCCCTCTCCGGAGTGCCGCCCTCCAGGATGTGGGCTGTGTCGCCACTATCATCTGATGAATCTGGAACCCACCCTTAATGGCCTGCCTTTGCTGGTGTGAGAAGGGCCCAGGGCCTTATACACTGGTGGTTTTCAGAGCCTGGGCTCTAAGAGCATCAAATTCCAGAGCTGTGGTGCCATTTCTAAGCCCTCTCTAGGTCCCTGCTACAAGCACAGAAGGATCCAGCCTGGCAGGGTTGGGGGAGTTGGTAGGGGGGGCTTTTCCTCTAACTCCTATGAGGCAGGAAGGGTGGAGGCTGTTGGATCTGTGGGTCTGACAATGTGGGCATGGCCTCTCACCCCTCAGGTTAAAGGTGCTCCATGCCCAGATCCTGGAGAAGGATGCAGTGATCAAGGTCCTTCAGCAGCGCTCCAGGAGAGACCCTGGCAAGGCCATCCAGGGCTCTCTGCGGCCTGCCAAGTCGGTGCCATCTGTTTTCGCGGCTGCGGCAGCAGGAACCCAGGGCTGGCAAGGGCTCTCTTCTAGTGAACGACAAACAGCAGACGCCCCTGCTCGGCTGACTACAGGTAAGAGGAGGCTGCTGCTGGGATAGATTGAGAGGTAGTTTCTCCTGGGCCTGAACACAGATTGCCAGACCTTTCCTCCCAGAACTGAGGCTATAGGAGCCAGGGCTTCCTGACCCTCTCCCAGGGGAGCTGGCTTATTCTCTGCCTCTAGTGACTCTACAGCACAAGGCTCTCCTGCCAGTGTGAAGAGGGGTACTCAGTCCCCATCACCATAAATTCCATCATGCTTCAGCCCCAGCCACTGAACTAAGAAAAATAGAGCTTCCTGTGCAGATACACCTTGTATGCAAGCTCCCTCCACTCTTCCTTCTAAGCAGATGCCACAGAAACTCTAGAAGATTTAATCTATAAGGAAGGGTCCCACCACCCAAAACATTTGGAAGCCAATCCAATCTGGTAGTTATTCCCATTTGAAAATAGGAGCATTTTTAGTCTTAAAGTTCTTGCAAATCAAGAGCAGCCCACTCCACCTTGAATCCCCAGCAGGGACAGTTAACTTAGAGTGTCCTTCACCAGGGCCACATCTTACAGGCATGGCAATAACCATCCACCTACCTTTCCAGCAGACAGAGCACCCACAGAGGAGCCAGTGGTCACAGCTCCCCCTGCTGCCCATGCCAAACACGGGAGCAGAGATGGGAGCACCCAGACTGACGGCCCCCCAGACAGCACCTCCACCTGCCTGCCACCAGAGCCTGACAGCCTTCTGGGGTGCAGCAGTAGCCAGAGAGCAGCCTCTCTGGGTAAGTCCTCCTGACCCCACTTCTGTACTAGGTAGGGCCGAGGGGGCACTGGTGTGCGAACTGTAACACAAGGCCTTTTCTTCCCAGACCCCCTCCGGGTCATTGCCCGTACTCCATGGGGAGCTGTGCATAGCCAGAGGTGAGCAGGGTGCCTGGCCCACCTCAATGTGAACATGAGGGATGGCTGGTTGCATGAATAGGGAAATTGGAAACCCTGACTAGAGGCAGATCCAGAATTCAGAAAGAAAGCAACCAGATGGGAGGCACTTTAGCTCCTCTTTCATGGTCTTCCCTACATAGTTAATTTCCAATTTGATTATCCAAGAGAATGGAGCTCGCAAGTCATGCCGATGGCACTCTGGAAGCCTGTTTAAAGAGTCCGGGAGGGAGAAATCTGAGAAGATGCCATTTCTTTTTCCACTCCCCTTTCACATTGGCCTTTGCATATTTGCCTGTGCCTCATGATCTCAGAAAACCACAGGCATGAAAAGAATGCTGCAGCCTCCCTCCCTCAGGGCTCTCCATTGCTCTCTCTAAGCCCTCCAACCAGTTCAAAGTTAGAAACAAATGCATCCTACACATCGGAGGTTGGTGGGCTGGGCTGAGCACTGAAAGGGGGCAGAGCATTGTGCTTGGTTGGCCGAGTTCTGGGAACCTGGGCAGCAGAGGTGGGAAAAGTTGGTGAAGAACGATCTTTGTCTTTCAAATGTGCCAGGATTTTAAAAGCAATCTAGTAACACTCATTGGCATGTGCCTGTGTTCTTGTCTGTCTCCAGACTCTGTAGCTACATCCAGAGTCCAGGACTTGTCGGACATGGTGGAGATACTGATCTGAAGGAGGTGGTGCTTCAGGACTCTGAGCCATTCTCTCCCCTCTTCTGCCCTGTGCCACTCTCAGCCATTTCAGCAGCCCCGTCAACCGCTGCTCCGTCCCTTTCCCCAGCCAGACACTCATTCCCATTGACCATCTGGTCCCAGGAGCTCAGGAGGAGGAGCCCAGGGGAGAGGAGAGCTGTGAGAGCACCGGCACCCCCAGAAGACTCTGCTTCTTAGCCCACATTCCTCCGGGCCTTATGGAGAATGAGGATTCAGCCTTGACTTCTTGCCCAAGGCCTGCTACTGGGGTAGCAACTGACAGCTCAGAAAGGAGCTGAGCTCCCTCTGCCCTGCCAGTTGTCAGTCAGGCAGGGAGGGAGGGGCTGTGTTGGTTTGGGGAACTAATTTCCGAGGACGGCTGCCTGTGGACGCCAGGTGGACTGGTTCACTAATCAAGTCAGCCATATTGTTCTCTGGCTAAGTTTGGTTCCAGCCAACCTCATCTGCTCTTCAGTTCCTCACTGCCTTCTTGGGATACTAAGACTTGAATTTTTGGGGGACTATTAAGGGTGTTAGTCTTGGAGAAGACACAGCCTCACCTTCTCACTTGCTGTGGGTGAGGGGCCATTTAAGTGGACTGGGAGACAGTGCGCAGTTTGTATATAATTCCCTTTCTTGTGGAACAGAAGATTGAGGCCTGCAGGTTCCGATGTGTCTCCATGGGCTGTGCTCCCCTCTTCCTACTGTCAATTTCTGAAACTTCTGACTGGCCTCCCAGTTATGCCTCCTCCTCAAGTTCCTGGCCCGTGGATGTTAAAGCTGCTCGATTCCCAGGATCTCGGCTGCCTTTTCCTCCATCTTGAGCCCTATAAATGCCCACGGGACCCCCACCACCAGCCTCTTGAAGTGGCTCCACAGCTCCTGTCCCTGGAACATCCTGTCAGTTTGGTCATAAACCCTGAGCCAGATGAAATGAGCCACCGTGAACAGACATCTGCCATGCCCCCAGGTGGGCTTCGGTGGCCCTACCCGGTACCAGTTCTCTCCGAGAAACTGGAGATATCTTGTTAGCATAAGTGTCTTTGTTCCCACCTGGAGGGTTTGGGAGAGGAGCAAAGCAGTTGAAAACTAGTTAATGAGCTACAAGAGTCAAATAGTCCTCTGAATGGAGCCCCCATCACAAAACAGTGCCCAGGAGGCTGGCTCCTCAAGCTACCCATGCCCAGCGCCCTAAAGCAGGACCGGATGCTTTGGAATTGGGGTGAAACACCCACATGGCAGCCTGCTAGCAGCAGTGACTTTGAGTTCTGGTCTTAAAGAGTCCCTCACTTCAGCCCCAGGAGCTATTGGTGGGTTTTAGCAGTTTTGTCTTTACCGTTTTTAGTTCTCCTTGATTCTTTGTTTTCTTTCTTTATCGTTTTTAGGTTTGGTATGTGTTGTTTTATTTCCATGGTTCCTCAAGTTTCCTTTTTAAACATTTGCATTTGCTGGACAATTGCAATTTTTTTTTAAATTCCCCTACCCCTGTTTAAAGCTGAAAAATACATTTGGTTCATGTGCATTGTTTACAAAGCAAAAAGAAAAAAGAGAAAAAAAAGGCAAAAAATATTGTGAAAGAAAAAAAACAACTTAATATATTTTGGATTAATATTTGGTATTTCTTTTAAAGTATTTTTTGTGCTGTGAACATTTTCTGCCAAAGACCATGATGTGTGTCTGTATGTTTAAGTTATCGTAAATATTTAAAATGTAAACATGGCTGTTTTGTTATGCCACCCTGTACCAGGATTGCTGCTGCATTCCACTGGGTATAACAGTATTTTAATTAAAAAAAATAATTAAAAGTGATGTCTTTGCACAGGTGAGACTTTGCACTGAGGGAAGGGAAAGGGTGAGGATTTTGGGGGGCCACCCAAGTCATAGTCCAATCTCTTCAAGGACCCAAGATAGAATTTAGGAATTTTGTGAAGCTGCATTAAGGATAGAGTTGGAATGAGGATGTGGCTGGCATTTTCCCCCTTTCATAGATAACATTTCTTGAAGGCTGGGAGGGGAAGGAGGGCCTGGCAGATGGCAGCCTCCCCAGGTAGCTGTGTTCTAATCAGCTTTGTTCGGCCACACGCTGTGGTTATCCACAGTGGGAGTGGGTGTCCAAAGATGGCTTTATCCTTCCCCCACTCCTTTTCCCATTCCCACCTAGCACATAAAGTTTTGTCCGAAACCGTCCAGAAGGCCAGGCACCATGCAGAGGACATTCAAGGATGTGCATGTTCTTAGCCACCGCCTCCCTCCTTTGCTGTAACATCACCACTCTTTTCCTGATGCTCAGGAAAGCATATTGCTCCAATTCAAAAATAGAGAAAGCCATTCTCAGTCTTGCTTGTTCTTGTATCAGAAACAAAATACCTGCCTTGTGCTTCTATAAGTGTGTTAGGACCCTGAGGTTCCCAGTCAGCATGTGGCCAGCAGTTAGCTGGCCATGAGGCAGCAGCAGGCTACCAGACAGCCTACGTGACATGTGACAGGAACGGTTCCCCACCATGGCCGTGAGTGAAGTGTCTTCGGGGCCAATGTGGGAACTCGGGAGCCATGTTGATGAGTAACTAAGTTGAGATCCTAGAGAAGGTCTTCCCGAGCTGGCCTACCAGCCCACAAGTATGGAGACAAGAAGGTGGAAGAATTGGAAACATCCAGAAACTTTTCTAGCAACTTTGCAGATGGTGATGGGCCCCACTGGATGAGGAGCTCTCCATGCAGAGGCATCAAACCCACCCCATGGCCACACCTCCACCCAACCCTCCAGCCTGCCTCCTGCCACTGGGGCACTATCTATGCCAGCCTTTCTCCCATTGAGCCCTGAACTAGAGTCAGCTTCGCAAATAGGTTACTCACCTGACATGCAGGCCTAGTGCATGGAGGCGGCCTGAACAATAGGGCTCCTTCTCACCCTCCCACAGCTGCTGCTCCCTGGGCCACAGCAGCCCATGGCTACATTTGCTGACTTGCTGTCCAAAACAAAATGTCAGTGCCTGTGGCAGGGAGTTCCAAAGGACAGCTTGGCAACTCAGACCTGTGAACAATAAGCCCTGACAACAGTGCCATCTCACCCCAGTACCTTTGGCCAGGGGCTTCCAAAGTATCTGCACCTTCTGTGAGATCCAGTCTGTGGAAAATCACTTTAATGTTTCCTTGGCACAGACCAGGAGGAATAAGAAATCGGTCCCAGTGTACCCAGCACATGTACGTGCATGTGCATTTGTGTGCACGTGTGCACATGCGTGCCTGACCATGTGTCCCAGAGAAAGGTGTGGGGGGCACCAATATCTTCTGGCTAGTGTCCCTGCAGGGCATGGGTGCTCTCCTGCCACATGGTGACCAGTGCATCTGAGTGACATTTCCTCTCGGGAAAGGGAATGAGTGAGCTGCTCGGTGCCCTGTGAAATGCAGTCTAATGAAGTTCCAGAACTAGTGGAGCTGCAGGCTGTGGCAGGGATGGTGAGGCCCTGTGGAGGGAGGTGTTTGCCTTCTGTGTCTAACACCTGTGCAGGGGTGGAGCCTGGGCCAGAGCCCAGGTGGCTCAGCGGGGCCCTTTGGAGGCCAAGTTCCTCTTTGAGGGGGCAGCCCTAACCTTCCTGCCCTGCCTCCACCCAGTGTCTCCACCAACAGGGCTGGGGATGTGGCTCAGGGGGCAGCCCATGGCTGCAAGGGCTGGAGGGCAGCTTATGAGTGGCTGCCCCAGCCTCTCTCCCTCCTCTCACCTCCTGGTTAATTGTTAACTCTTCCCCTGGCATAAGTATGCGCCAGGCTCAGCAAGCTTGGTGAAAATATGCCAAGACAAGGGCAGCAAATTGGGGCCCGGTCACCCAGAGATAGCCAAAGCCACTTTACTGCCCCCGAAGAAGTCCAGCTAGACAGGAAAGTTGTTTGCAGTACCACTCTGCCATCTCCTAGCACAAGTAACGGGCTGGCCGGGATGAAGCTGTCCCTGATCAGGCCTTGCTGGGAGCTACCGACCCCTCTGGAGGTGGTCCAGAAACCCCCGCAACCAGCAGTGCATTCCTGGACGTGCCATGCCTGGCTCTAACACGTGGGAGAAGTGCCACAGCAATTGAACCCTCAGCATCTTTTTTTTTTTCCAAACAAGATAGAATTCACATACCATAAAATTCACCCTTTTGAAGTGCACCATTCAGTGGTGTTTTGTATCACAGCATCTACTTTAAGCCAGCGGTCAACCACGGGTCATCACCAAATGCCCCACCAGTGGGCCATATGGACACAATTAGAAGTGTTATTGGATCTGCTGCCTTCACACTTGTCGGCTCCTCTTTCCTAGGCTGACACTTTGAACTTTCTATTGCAGAGAGTCCCCTTTCACCCATCCTGGGCCCAGCAGCCCCAGAGTACCTCTGCTGGGCTGCAGCCAGGACACTATCTGCTCTGAGCTGGAACCTCCCACATTTCATTCCCTAGGCTGCCAGGGTGGAGGTCCTGAGGTTTGGAAAGGAGGCCCATGAGCCCTGAGCCCAAGGCACCCATGTTTGCTAAGGTTTTCCAGAGTCAAGGAGCATTGGCAGGGGTCGGTCCAATTTTGTGAGGCCTGAAGCCTGTATAATTTGGAGGACCCTCTTGAAGAAAAAGAATGCAAAGTGGTGAATACAAAATTAGATCTAGAGTTTTGGAAGGGGCCTGTTCAAGTGAGCGCCCCGAGGTACAAGATTCATTAGCTTCACAGTAAATCTGTCTGTCTGGGCATTGGGCATTGTGTTTCCCTGATGGGAATGGAGCCCTGGGAAGTACCCAGGACTTGGGTTCATCCTTGTCTCTCCCAGGTGAGGCTTGGATCTGGAAGTCAATGAAGTTGCAGTTTTTCTTCTGCAGATGAAGTGGCTGGTTCTGGATATCCACTAAAAACAGCCCCCTCTGTAGGGTGGAGGTACCCACAAAGGGAGACTGCGGTCTAGGCGCAGGGTGGGGGTGTCACCACAGAGCCTGGATGAAAGGGCTGACCAGTTTGCTGAGGACCAGACTGTAAATGACTCTCATGTGCACCCTGCTCTCGCCCACCAGCCAAACCTCCAGCCCCCAGCAGGAGTGGGAGTGGGGCACATCTGACAGTTGGCTCTCGGGGTACCCTGGAGAGCCATGCCACTTGCACTTGATTGCAACAGGGACACATTCTACTCTACTCTGTGGGCCCATCAGCTTTTGATTCTGAGCCAACCTGGTGTCATCATCTGTCCTGAGATAAATGCCTCTTGCAAGTCCAAAGGCTCCTACCTGGGGGCACATTCCAGGTGTGTTGGGCAATAATTTGGTTATTTCCCTGCACAGGTTTGCCTCTTCTTGCATCAAGTTGGCCTTCTTTTGAAGCTTCAGGAGCCTTGAAAAGAGCCCTGCCCAGTCTCTCTTCTGAAGCCTTTCTTGCTCAACACAGTGTACTATGGAAATCTTCACAGCATATTGCATTATGGCAAAAATACCAAAATCTCAACCATAGAGTGACTACAAAAACCACAGCTAGGTTTGCCTTGAAAATTACAATAACCTTTTTTAACTTAAAAAGAAAAACAGGCCCCTCTCTCTTCCTTTCTCCACCATTGTAGTGTGTGTTTGGCTCCGCCTCTCTCCATGTCTTCTCACAAGACTTTCAAGATTAAGCAATTCCTGGCCAAGAAACAAAAGCAAAATCGTCCCATTCCCCAGTGGATTCGGATGAAAACTGGTAATAAAATCAGGTACAACTCCAAGAGGAGACATTGGAGAAGAACCAAGCTAGGTCTGTAAGGAATTGAACATGAGATGGCACACGTATTTATGCTGTCTAAAGGTCACAATCATGTTACCATATCAAGCTGAAAATGTCACCACTATCTGGACAGTTGGACATGTTTTTTTGGGAATATACTTTTTCTCTCTGAATCTGTTAGGAACTTTCTGGTTGGCTGGGTTCTGTAATAAATATGTGAGACCTTTCATTTCAAAAAAAAGAAAAATAGGCCTCCTTCCCAGGGGCTCCGGATTTCATCAGCCTTCTGTGCATGCCCAGCCATACAAACCCCGCAGGGATGGCTCCAAGTGCACTGTGGCCTCTTTGAACTGCAGGCCTTTGCACATCCCAATCCTTTTCCTCGCAATGCCTTTCTCATCTCTTTTCTCCTCCAGCTTGAACATCACTTCCTCCTGGCAACCTCCCCTCTCCAGCTTCCTTTCTGCTCCTACAGGACCATGATGGGGAGGACAGCTGGGATGTGCAGAATGAAGGAACTCTTGCTAGCAGACATTAGTCTGTAGCTCTTCTTGGGTCAGAAGGAGCCACAGGTAAAAAGACATAACCGAGCTTTTTAATTATACAGGCGTTTACTCTTGTCCTTGCGCTGGTGTCACAGGTGGCCCTGCTTGATCAGTAGCCCTGTAGGATATTCTGACCAAAGGTCCCAAGCCCTTCCTCCTTGGCCAGGTGCCCATCCCCCATTGCCATTCACTGAAAGTGGGAGAGGTGGGAGAGGATAAAAGGGACTCTGTGGGTGGAGTCTTCGGGTCAGAGAAGGAGAAGCTGAGCCCGAGGGCTTGGGGAGCAGAGTGAATGAGCAGGTGGAGGTGGAGGTAGGTGTGTGAGCCCAGAACTGGCCCTGCCAGATGGCTGGTCCCTGAGTCAGGCCCAGGCGCTGACTGCCACGTGGGCAGTAGCCAGCCCCAGCCATGGGAACAGCAGGCGGAATCAGAACTCTCTCCACCCCTAGGAGAGCCGCACCTGCCTGGAGCTTCTCCTGCCTGGCCCTGACAGCCCTGGGCTCCCTCTGGGAGAGGATAGGGGCAGGGGCAGCAGCAAGGGAAGGGTGGGTTGAAACACTTGTTATCAGGGCAGCAGTTCCCAGCCATGCCTTGTAGGGTTTGGGTCCCAAGAACAAATCACAGGGTTGTTGATCAAGGCCACAAAGATCTGAGCCAGGCAAGGTCCAGGGAAAGGCTTCCCCAGAGCCTCCATGCCATCTCTAGGTGCCAACCTCCCACCCCTTCCTCCCTGGAAGCCAGAGCACCACAATAAAGGGAGGGGGAGAGGTTGGTGATGCCTTCTGGGGAATGGCAGCATTTGTCTCCCAGTCCCTGCCCCTTCTGTTCCCAAGTTCATGGGAAAGGAGGACCTGTCCTGTGCCACAAGAAAGACTCTGGCCCTCACACCTGTCAGTGTCCCTCTACTTGGGGCAGCATTTTCAAAGGCCTGTGCTCAAGGCCTGTGCCTCTTTCCTGCAGCCCCCAAGCTGGACCGTCAAGGCGTGGTCCTGGGAACAGTGTGGTCAGTTCAGGGGCCTGTGGTTGAAATTTTGCAGCCATCCCACCCCTTGTCCATTGAAAGATATTCACCTCTCAGACCTCCCCTTGCACATGTACGCACTCAACTAATAGCCATTAAGGACCCAGCATGTACCACACCCATTCTAGATACTGGGGGGAGTCAGTGGGGAATGAGCAGACAAGATCCCTGCCCCATGGAACTTCACTCTAGCAGGAGTGGGGTGGGGGAAGACAAACAGGAAACTAAACTTGATAGAGTATGGGAGAACAATAATTCTTAAACTCTCTGTGGTGAAAAATCAGTTGTTTTTTTTCAATCTGCATTTGGATTTCTGAGCAATATCAAATTTAGAGATCCCATAGCTAGAGATGCTATAGCATAGAAGCTTCCAAATGCATCCCCTCAATTTCTGTATGTGTGTCCTCTTGCAGTGCTGGTCCACACTGTGTGCCAAGGTGACAAGAGCTTTGGGTGAAAACAGGGAAGGACAAGAAGGATGAGGAGTTTGAAGCAAGGTGGTAGGGCTGCGGGAGAGTTGCAGTTTTAAAGAGGAGTTATTAAGAAGGTGACATTTGAGCAAAGATTTGAAGGAGGTAAGGGAGTGAGCCATGTGTGTAACTGAGAAATGCGCATTCCAGATAGAAGCTTTAATAAAAGGAAAGAGAATTTATAAACTTGGACTTCGACTGGTTGAAGCCCCGCTGAGGGGTGAAGGGCAGGGGCAGGAAGCAAGGGAGCATTGTAGGAGGGACACCTGTGAAGGAAAGGCCCCCCAAATCACCCCAGGCCCACCAGCATCCTGAGTGGGGCCACAGTTACATTCTACCTGGTCTCCTCTCTCCTTTCAGAACCTTCTTTCTTTACAAGCCAGCTCTCAACACCTGATATGAGGGTCATTCACAACACAGGCCATTCTTTTAATAAAATGACATTGTTTTCTGTGCTCAGTGCATCTACCTCCAGCTTTGAACACAAGAGGTGCTTTAACCCAGGACGTGGTCTGAGCCCTGCTTCTGCATCTATAGGCACAGGGCCATGACTGTGAGGAAGTTTCCATCCATCTGACTGGCTTCTGCATCTGAGCCCAGGTTATATGGCACAGGAGACATGTGGCAAGATGAAGATTCCTTCCTCCATTGAATGCACTTCCACACCTGCTCATGCACACCACATGCATACATACACTTTCACACCGAACACACAGGCATGAAAGACACTCATGGGCTTGTCCACATGCACACCTGCCACAAACACCCATCATAAGCCTCCAGGTAAACAATATGGGCATGCGCACTTATACACACACTTGCACACACATACACATTTTTGGAGGCTTGAATGCACACCCACGCCCAACACACACCCCCTCAGGCAGGCACACGTGGGTCCCCTAAACATGGACTCAGTCTTCCTACAGGAGAATTTCTATTCTGAGCAAACACCCAGCATCTGCAGTCAATGGCAAACAGATGAATGGGACAAAACTCACTCATGTGTCCTGGTGGCCCTACCAATACAGCCCTGAAGGAGCAGGCAGCAGGCTTATCCCTTCACCAGCAGGCCTTCAGAAGGGCAAGACCAGGGTGGGGATCAGGTTTGGCCAGGAGAACACACTCAGAGCTTCTGGGTACTGACTCAAAGCCAGGGGCCGACAGCCTTGTGCATTCCTGACAAGTAGGTCACCATGACAAGGAGCACTGGCTCACATGCTGGGACCTACGGTGACTGGAAAAGACTTGGGGAAAATCCAGCTGTTGTGAGACAGCCAGTGTTAGTAGGTGCTGCCTTCCCATACCAGTGAGTTAGGTTGGGTCTATGCAGCACCGGAGCTATGGAGTGTGTGTCAGCGGCAAGGGCTCCTGCTCAGCACAGCAAAGACTAGGAGAAGAAGAGGGCAGTGGCTTACAAGGGACTGTAGCGCTGGGAAGGACGGGTGAGGCAGGGGACACATTATGAATAGTGTTATTTTTTAGCACACCAGTGTGTTAGGCACCGTGCTGGGTGTTTTTCATGTATTATCTTGCAAGATACAGCCCTGCAAGTTAGATTTTATTGCCTCCATTTTACAGATGAGGAGACTGAGGCTCAGAGGGCTTAAATAAATTACTCTAGGTCTTCAGCTAATAAGGGCAGAGCTCGGATATGAGTCAAGGCTTGTGTGACTCCAGATCTCAGACTTTCTCAACATCTTCATGTTGAAGCTAAAACTTGCATTTTAAACTATCAAAAGCAAGAGGGACCTAAGGAGACATGGCAACTAAAGGTACTGTGGTATCCCAGATGGGATCCTGGGACAGAAAATAAACATGAACTTTAGTTAATGACAATTAACTGTGATACATGTAAAATTAATTGTGATACATGTACTTTACTAATGCAAAAGTGTTAATAATAGAGGAAACTGGGTGCAGGGTATACAGGAACTATTTATACTATCTTAATGATTCTTCAAATCTAAAACTGTCCTAAAATGAAAGACTTATTTTTTAAACTTTGCATTTTTGCCAGCAGCAGGAAGCAGTAGATAACCAACATTCCAAGGTGCAGTCTGTGTATAAGGCCTGAAGAGGCCAGGGCCCCTGGAAAGTTTCTCAAAATAAGAGGCCATTCTGGACTTTGTACCACTGAGTTCCCATCACCTACTTAACTTGAAATAGAGACATTAATTGCAGGGCTGTGATCACAGCCAACGCCACCTTCCTAAGTGGGGCAAAAGGGCACTGAAGTCAGGCAGAGCAGCTGCAAACTGGCATGAATTCCCAAGGCTGTGGCAGAGAATTCTTGCTGGGTGTGCCTGTACCTCCCTGACAATGTGGCGTGGCCAAGCTGATGTCCCTCCATTTTCTCAACTGTTGCCACTAGAATGTAGTAGGAACAATGTATAAGTCTTATACTTCTTTTATTAAATTTATTCTTAGATATCTTATTCTTAGTAATACTACTATAAACATAGTTGCTTTCTTGATTTCATTTTCTGATATTTTATTTCTAGTACATGAAAATAAAATTCATTTTTGCATATTGATCTTATGTTTTGTCACCTTGCTGAACTTGCTTATCAGTCCTAACAGTTTTTTAGTGGATTCCTTAGGATTTTCTATATACTGCAAGATTATGGCATCTACAAATAAAGATAGTTTAAGTTCTTTCTTTCCAATCTTGACGCCTTTTATTTCATTTTCTTGCCTAAGTACTCTAGCCACAAGCTTCAGTACAATGTTGAATAGAATTTGTGGGAACAAATATCCTTCCTTTGTTCCTGATCTTAGGGGGAAAGCATTCAATTTTTCACCATTAAATATGATGTTAAGCTGTGATGTTTTCAAAACAAAAAGAAAATAGTTACCCTTTATCAGACTGAGGAAATTCCTTTCTATTCCTGGTTTGTTGAATGTTTCCATCCTGAAAGAGTGTTAAATGTTTTCAAATGCTTTTTTGGCATCTATTGAAATGATCATGTAGTTTAGTCATTAATTCTATTAATTCTGGATAACATTGATATCCAGATGTTAAGCCAACCTTGCATTCCTGGGATAAATCTCATTGAGTCATACAGTATACTCCTTCATATATGTTACTAACTTCATTTTGCTAGTATTTCACTGTGTATTTTTCCCACAAGAATGTGATCCAGGAAGGAAGGGCTGCATATGCCCCACTCACCACATTGTCCCCATTCCCTCTAGCAATGCCAGGCACAGAGAGTGCTCAGTGAACATCAACAAGTGAATGAAAAAGTCAATCTATAAAATACAGGATCTCATGGGCCTCCAAAGAGTTCACACTAGGAATAGTGACCATCATATTATCACAAATGTCTAAGTATGCATAATCCACATAAACTGGAGAGTCAAGGGAGGTTATAAAAAACCCAAACTTAGAATGAAGCCCTTGCTGAATGAGGGGGCATTGGGTGGCTTGCTCCACTACAGTCAAGGGTGTCTCACTTTAGGTTCCAGACCAAGAGGCAGAAGCTTATGGGGATGTGGGGCCCTCTCTCCACATACAGGTCCCCCCAGCCTAAGGAAACATGCCAAGGTCTCAGGTGGTGACATATGATCTAGGGCTGCCATGAGCAAACATAAGACAGATGAGTGGCTATTTTGTGGAAAGCAGGGTCTTATCTGCTGTGGTCTGGGTAGGGATCTGTGGACCCTGTGGCAGTCAAGCTTGTCCTTGTTGATAGGTATGATCTTAATGCAACTTCTAAGCAGGTTTCTTAAGCTCATCCTGAGACCACTGCTATTAATCTAAACTCTGGGGGCTGACATGAGGATTAAATGAGATAATAAATGATGACCCCTTAGCATGATGCCTGGCATAGACTAAGTGTTCAGTAAATGGGGACATTATTGTTTTATGCTAACTTTTATTATTGTTTTATGCTTTATTATTTTTACAATTATTTTAGAAGGATGTCCACTGACAGCCAGACTCTGTTATAGCTTCTTTTTATTCATAACTTCAAAAATGTGGCAGTCTCTTCCAGTAGGCACCATTTGAGTCAATCCAAGACCCAAAGAGCACAAGGTGCTCCCCAGGAGCAGCTGGCTCGGCACCACCCTCACCTGCTATCTGGACACAGATGAGGGGTGCTTCAAGACAAACAGGAAAGAAAGCTTTTCTTTCTCCCTGAATAAAAGCCGTGGGGGCAAGGGAAGTTGCCCTCCCTCTCACCCTCTGTCCCCCTACCCCATTTCAGGCTGGCTGTTTATGCCCACAATAAGGACAGTCCAGTCACAACACAAAGGCCATGGCACAAGAGGGCACCATAGGAAGAAAGCTGGGCACAGCCAGAGAGCTGGGTGCCCTGCCTGCCAGCTCTAAGAGGATCCCTGGTTCTTCTCTCCTGTGTGGTGGGAACTCCTCTCTGGATTCTGGCACCAGACTTCTAGCTCTTCATCTCCTCCATACCTGCCTTATCAGAGCAAGGCAGAATACAGCAAGAATGTATTTGCTGGTCTTTTAGCAACCAGTGTGCTTGCTGAGCCAGCCTCAGGCCCTTCCCTTCCAGGAAGCAGAGCAGCAGAGTCAGCCAGGCCAGGGCTTTGGTTTGAAATGCCCCCATGACCAACCAGCTGTGCTCTCAGCCCAGGTGAGCTTCTGTGGGACCACAGCCCAGATCACCTCATAGACTCCTTACAAGTGATATGGATTCCATTGCAGCCATAGGTGGAGTTGACTAAGACATTAAAGGAAATTGAAAAGAACAGTTAGAAAAGTAGAAGGAGAACTGGGGCACCAACAGGATGTGAAGACCTGTAGGGGAGGAAGAGGGAAAGAGGATGGGGCCTGAAGAGGCCACAGGGTCTGGCAGTTGTGAGGCCACAAGTGACTGTCTGGTGCAAACTTTCATAGCTAGAGAAGGTGTTCAGGTTGTCTGTCCAAGGATGTTCATTCAGAATTGTTTATAACAGGGAACCATCGAAAATAACTTCAAGGTCCAGCCCCAGGAGACAAATAAATAAATTGTGGTTCAGCCACGCACAGGTAAAAAAAACATTAGTTCACAGGTTTTGTTTGGCTATGAAGGAGAAGGGGATTGTTTGCGAACATTAAAAAGATTGAGAAGTTTTATGGGAAAAAAATCCAGATGTCCAGCTTCTCTTGAACATCAAAAACTCTGGCAACACTAGACCCTCATTTCCACTTGACATGACTCTGGCTGGAGCAAGAAGCAGCTGCGTCCTTCAGATGAGGAAGTCCCTCCAGGTGGCCAAGGTTTCTACCCACCCCGTCTCTCATGCAGTTTCATGTCAGTATCTGTCAGCTATGGGTAGAGATCTTGTGCATGTTCTTCCCTGAGCCTGGAACATTCTCCTCTTCACCCCCAACCCTGTGCCCTGATGAGTCCTTTTGATTTTTCAAAAATTAGCATTAACGTCACCTCTTCAGGGAAAACCCACTACTACATAGTGAGTTGGGTCATCCTGTTTCAGGTTCTCCTTGCATCCTTGTAAAACTCTTCACTACTGTCACTAAAGAAGTGTCTGTGACAGCTCTCTGTTACAGAAGAAGTCCACTCAGTGAATACAGAAGGAAATACAAAGTCACCATTAGAATACCAGATGCCCCTGAAGGCAAGATCCACCCATGGATATTAAACTCAGTGGGTGAAAGTTTAAGAAATATGATATTTACATAGTCTCAAAATATTTTCCCCAAAACAAATTTTTATTAATTACAAAGGGGAAAATAGTAACTTGAGAGTGAAGAAACCTAGCAGATTTCACTTTAACCAAGTGACCAAGGTTAACATCACCAGTAATAAGTTGCGTTGACATCCTGTACCCCTTGATAGCATGCACTGAGAAAGGCATGTCACTTCTGTGGTATCCATCCCAATAAGGCATAACCTCAATATAATCATGAGAAAACATCAGACAAACCCAAACTGAGGGGCATTCTACAAAACAACTGCCCAGTACTCAGAAAAGCCTTAAGGTCGTGAAAGACAAGGAAAGACTGAGGAACTGTCACAGATTGCAGGAGATTAAGGAAACATTACAACCAAATTCAAAGTGAGACACAGGATCAGATCCCAGAACAGGAAAAAAAAAAAGTAGAAAAGAAAGTCTGTGCTGAATGGCATTATGCTAATATTAATTTCTTAGTTTTCATAATTGTCATACTGTATAGTTATGTGAGATATTAATCTCCGGGGAAGCCTTGTGAAGGGTATGTGGAAGCTCTCTGCATCATTTCTGCAACTCTTCTGTAAGTCTGAAATCATCTCAAAATTGAAAAAAGTCAAAAAGGTATGTGTGTAATTATTTGCTAGATGCCTGTGTCCCCTCCTGGGAGCCTATAAACTTCATGAGGATGTGGACAGGGACTGTGAATGCACTATCTTTATTCATGATTGCATCCTGGTATTATGGAAAGTGCTTTACACATAGTGGGTATTCAATTAATATGTGCTGAATAAACAGATTCATAGTTATTGACACAGAAAAATGTCCTTGGCGTATTATTAAGTAAAAAACCTAGGATACAAAACAGCACAGTGGGATCAACAGTATGATCCCATTTTTTGCTTTGAAAAATCATATACCAATATTTGTATAAATGAAAAGACTATAACAATTTAAAAATGAAATGTTGCCAGGTGCAGTGGCTCACGCATGTAATCCCAGCACTTTGGGCGGCCAAGGCGGGCGGATTACCTGAGGTCAGGAGTTCGAGATCAGCCTGGGCAACACGGCAAAACCCCGTCTCTACTAAAAATACAAAATTAGCCGGGCGTGGTGACACGTGCCTGTAATCCCAGCGACTTGGGAGGCTGAGGCAGGAGAATCGCTTGAAACTGGGAGGCGGAGGATGCGGTGAGCCGAGATCACGCCATTGCACTCCAGCCTGGACAACAAGAGTAAATCTCCGTCTCACCAAAAAAAAAAAAAAAAACAACAAAGAAAAAAAATGAAATGTTGACAGTGGTTATCACTGGACGATAACGTTTTGGGTATTTTTTTTCTTCTTTTTACTTTGCTATGTATGTATATGTCTTGAGACAGAGTCTCGCTCTGTCGCCAGGCTGGAGTGCAGTGGCGTGATCTCGGCTCACTGCAACCCCCACCTCCCGGGTTCAAGTGATTCTTGCCTTAGTCTCCCAAGTAGCTGTGATTACAGGTGCCCGCCACCATGCCCAGCTAATTTTTGTACTTTTAGTAGAGATGGGGTTTTGACATGCTGGCCAGGCTGGTCTTGAACTCTTGGCCTCAAGTAATCTACCCACCTCAGCCTCCCAAAGTGCTGGGATTACAGGCATGAGCCACCACGCCTGGCCTACTTTGCTATATTTTCTAAGCTTACTTAGATTTTCACAAACTATTCTTATGTGCAGAAAAAAAAGTGTGTATATACGCATACATAAAGAATGCCCTGAGCACTGTGCCCGGGTTCGTGTGTGTGTGTGCAGACCTGGAGCCAGACCCCCGAGGGCTGGGCAGAAGATGCAGGTGTCTGAGCCCTGGGAGGTGGTGACCCAGCAGCATGGTGACTGAAGTCAATGGAGGGGCGAGGTGCCAAAAGGGCAAGTTAATTATCCTCCACTTCTCAGCTTCTCCATTCAGCCAGCTGGCACTTTCTGAGCAAAATTCTGAACTCGTGTATTCATTTTCTCGAGCTGCCATAACAAATGGTCACAAACTGGGTGGCTTAACGCAGGAATGTATTCTCTCACAGTTCTGGAGGCTAGCAGTCTGAAATCAAGGTGTTCACAGGGCCATGCTCCCTCTGAAGATGCTAAGGGGGAATTCTTCCTGGCTTCTGATGGCTCCTGGCAGTCCTTGGTATTCCTTGGCTTATAGGTGAGTCACTTCAATCTCTACCCTTGTCATTACATGGCCTTCTTCCCTGTGTCTCCTCTGTGTCTGTGTATCCAAATCTTATAAAGACATCAGTCATTGGATTTAGGGTCCGCCCTCATCCTGTATGACCTCATCTTAACTTGATTACATCTGCAAAGACCCTATTTCTAAATAAGGTCACATTCACAGGTATCAGGGGTTAGGACATGAGCATATTTTTTGGGAAGAGGCAATTCAACATACTACAACTAAGAACTACCCTGTACCCATTTTCTATCACTGTGTAACACACCACTTCAAAACTTAGCTGCTGAAAACAACTATTTTATTTGCTCATAATTCTGTAAGTCAGCAATTAAGGCTAGGCTCAGCTGAGAGATTCTTTCACTAGTCTCCCCTGGGCTCATTAGTGGGGCTGCAGTCTTCTGGTGGCTTGACTGAGGGGGAAGGTCCCAGATGGTCATATTCATGTCTGACACTTGGTGCTGGCTGTAGTGAGTTGGTCTGGTGAGCCTCAACTGGGATGGTATTTGTCTACTCCACATGGCTTGTCATGCTCCATCAGGCTAGCCCAGGCATGTTCACATGTAGATTGGCAGATGCTAAGAGGACAAGAGCAAAAGCTGCAACGCCTCTTGAGGACTAGGCTGCTGCATTCTAGTGGTCAAAGCAAGTCACAGGCAAGCCCAAATTCAAGGGGTAGGGAAAGAGACTTGACCTCTTCAAGGAAGAAGTAGCAGAGTTATGTTGCAAAGGGGCATGCACATAGGAATGGGAGGGGTTACTGAAGCCATCTTTGCAAACCATCTACCATAGACTTCAAGTTCTGAGAGGATAAGATAAACGGATCCAGGCCTTGACCTTAAGAAGCAAGTCTAGCCCCCTGACTATGAGGCACTGCAGCAAGTGCCATGTGTTAGAATAAAGGCACAGGAAAAAGCAGTGAATTCCCTGGTGTGTGTGGCAGAGAGCTAGTAGGAAGTGAAAACTGAGCTGCCCATTTGCCCTCTAAGTCCCAAGTCAAGGGCCTCTCATCTGTGTCTGGTTCTGGATAATGACCTCCATGTCCTGGGCCCTTAGGGCTCCAGATACAAGCTAAAATAATCATAGTTTAACCCTAAAGCAAAGCTGGCATGGTCTCAAATCCCCAAAGAAGCAGTTATGTCCTCATGCTGACTGAGGCAAGAAAAGGTTTCCCAACATGAGAGCTGGTGCAGAAATGGGCTTAGAGCTAACCCTTGACAGAATCCCTTTTCCCTCCCTCACAGACAAACACTTGCCCTCTTCTCCAGTGACTGCTCAGGAGAGGTCTAGCTGCCCACACTTCTGTGGGAGGAAAAACTCCAAGTACACACATCTAATATGCCATCAGGGGGTGGAATCCTGGCTGCATTTTTTTCACTTGTAACTTTGACCCTCTTTCCTCATATGTGAGATGTGGGTTCATAGGGCTACAGTAAGAACCAGTGAGAATTCTTTGCAAACACTGTGGAAGTTGTGCCATTATCTGTAAGGACATGTGTAGCTCTTGGCTCATTCATTTACTTAATCATTCTTTCTTGTAATGTTTAACTCCATTTTGTCTGCCCAGAACAGCATCCTCCATCTCCCAGGATCCACTCCTCACTCTTTTCTGACCATGATGTTTGAATGGGAAATGCCATATTCCTGGATACCCTCTTCACAGTGATTGGTCCAAGGTTGGGTAATTGGCTCAAGCTGGGTCAGTCATCATTCTTCCCTGAAATTTTTCAGTGTGAGAATGTAAAGAAGTAGCTTATTTCCCCTGTGGATTTGGAGCCAGAAAGTGCTGGAGCCATTTGTAGTCAAGTCCTTCACCATGGGGAGGAACTGGAGCGAGGGCAGAAGGTGCAAGTGAATTTTGGTGCGGTGTCAGTCCTTGGTTCCAGCTGTCTCTGAGGCCCACCTACACCCTTCTCTTCCTGCAGTTATGAGAACTTTCCCAGAGAAACTTCTTTTTGCTTAAACTTGTAAGCAAAGGAATCTTGACTAAGACAGTTACTTTGTTGAATGTTTATTGAGCAATTCCATCTGCCAATCCCTGGGGATACAACAGAGAAGACATGGATCCTTTCCTGTGAAATGTCATAGTGGCAGAGAAGACAACAGGCAGGTGATGGGAGCTGCCACAGTCATAGCGCAGAGCAGGCATGCTCCACTTTGCTTAGGGGAGTCCATAGACGTCTCATAGGAGGAAGAGGTGCCTACCCAGAGCCTTAGGTAAGACTCCCTAGTGGTGAGGCGGGGGTGGGTGGGGAAGTGCAGGGCTGTGGGGAGTTGCAGAAGACTGTTGGGATGTGAGGGATAGATGAAGCCCTAACAGTGTGTATACAGGCACAGGATATGGATTGACACAACCCTGCTGGGGAACAGAGCATTTCCTGGGGGCTGGGACTCAGGTGGAGAAGGAGACAGGGTCAGATCACAAGGGCCTTGTGGACCAGGCTTCAGAGCATGACAGTAGTGGGCAGCTGCTGAGGAGCTGGGTGCAACCGGGGTCATCGTACTTGTAGGAAGAGGTGTACCAGGCGAGATACAGGCTCTGGGAGGGCTGCTTACGGCATGCTAAGGCAGTTACCTAGTTTCTACCTACAGCCTTCACCCTGCACCTTGGGACACTCACCTGCAGGGGGTCGGCAGGTGCAAATGCAGCTCCTTCGTGCAGACAAACTCAGCCTCCTCCCAAAGCTGGTCCTGTCCTCAGGACCATGGGATCAGGCCAGCCCCTCTGCACATCCTGCCTGCCCCACTCAGCAGCAGGCAGAGGCCAGCAGTCCCACGGTGGACTGGCTTTGCTGTAGGCACCATGCCCTCTGCTCCTGTGAGATCCTGGAGCAAGCTGCCCTGGCAAAAAACATATCTGCTCACAATTTTAAAAGCAGCAGAAACAACAAGTGAGCCCTTTGGTTCACACAGGAGGAAAACAGACATTTAGAGGAGGAGGATCTCTGTGGAGCCCCTCTCAGCTGCGCAGGACCAGAGGTGGCCTCCTTCTAGGGATCAGAGAGCCCTTCTTTCCTCCAGCAGTCCTTGAGTGACAGGCACCCTCTCGGGGGCTTGGTACACCAAGCAGAAGGGCCCCCAATCCAGGGGCAGCCAAGAGGTCAGCCCATGTGGAGCCTATGAGCTGGAGACAAGAGCAGGTGGTCAGCTCAAGGTGAAGGAATTTCTTGGACACTTGTACCTAAAGCTGTGGTCAGAGATCAGTGAGCACCACAGAGGCTATCAGGAGGTGGTGTGAGCAGGTAAGCAGCTGAGGTCAAATAGCTGGAGAGTTTGCAAAGGCTCAAATACATATTCCCAGTTGCTCTGCCAGACAGTATCCCATTTACCCGCCATCCTCCACAGGACCTTGCTCTGTCTCCTGCAGTGACAGGTAACATGATTCTGTGAATTGTTTGCCCACCATGCTGTGAGGCTCTGAAGACAGGACCTGGCTTGTTCACACTGCAGCCCCAGCTCCAGCCTAGGCCTGGCGTGGGGCAGAGGCTGCAAATAGGAGCTTTTAGTGAATAAATGACCACTTGAGGAGCTTTCGCCAGCACCCTGGGGCAGCAGGTGCATGCTGGGGTGAGGACAGCCCCAGAGACTGGAAGAGAGGATCTCAGAAAAGGGCCACAGGACAAGCAGTAAACTCAGATCCAGAAAGCCTGATCTGAGACAAGCTCAGGGAGAGGGGAGGAACAAGCTGGGCCAGGTGGCCTCACCAGGAGTGTCCCACCAGAGGAAGCCAAAAGCAGGGAGGACAGGGATGCAGGGAGGTGATGGACCTGGGATGGGAAGAACCCACAGGTGAGGGGACTCAGGACAGAGAATAGGGACTCAGGACAGAGAATAAGGACTCAGAGTCCCTCATAATCTCAGCAGCAGGAAAGATCTCAACACTTGCCTGGACATCGCCATAATGCCCACAGTGACCAAGGCCCCACACGTAGGCTCAGTGAACCCCCAGGACTGGGGGCAGCCAGGACTCACACTTAGGAAGGCTGGATGAGCTGGCAGCTGGCAAAACAGGGTGAACCCTGTGACCAGACTGGTGAGCGTGAGGACCCTGCAGGCTGAAAAGGAAATTGCTGGGCAGAGGCTGTTACTGTGATACCCTCAGTGACTTGTCAGGAGTGTTGCATCTGGGCCCACTCAGTGGTACACTGGGTTGGCAGGGGAGAGGTGGGAGCTGTGAGGCTGCAGGCAGGGAGTGATTTCTATTCTGGTTGGGAGTCAGAGTCACTTCATTGCTAGAACAGCAAGTGGAGGGTAAGCAGGACTTATCTGGGTGCTGGGTGGCCTTTGAGTACCAGGTCCAAGCACTCAGGCACCCAGGACAGAGAGAAATGGAAAGTGACCCACCAGGTGGAGAAGAGGGAAGGAAGAGGTTGGAGAGGGAATTGAGACCATCCAGGAGGGCTGTGTAGGCCAAGGTCAGAGTTGAATGCTGTCCTGAATGCCTGCAGGGTGCCAGGGAAGGGTTGCAAACAAGGAGTGGCAAGGTGTGATTAGCATTTTTGGAAGAATTGTAGACTCACCCTGTCTTCCCCACCATCCTCCACTCCAAGGCCTACAGTGCCATGCCCTGTGGTATTTCTTTGGCAGCTATGACCTTGAGCTCTCAACAATGACCTACAAGAGGTCTGAGAGAGACAGACAGGGGTGGGAGCAGGGAAGTTGCCCATGGGCAGCTCCACCCTGGGGCCTCACTCCAGGAGATTCCCTGCTGGGCAGTGACCATGGCAGGGATCAGGCCCAGGCTTGCTTAGATTCAGAATCCCTGGGCATGGGAGGAAGTGTGGCCACCACGTCTTGGGCCTCACCCAGAATGAAGTACCCTTGAGGAGCCCATTGGCTTCTCAAGGTATTGGGCCTGGCCTGCAAGCCTTCCCCACCTGCCTGGCCCTCCCAGCCCTGGCTTCTCGTTGGGCTGGTCTGGCCAAGCTGGAAGGCCCCAGGGCCACATTTTGGGCCCTGCCCTCACCTGTACTTGCGTCAGTGCTGCTGCCAGCCTCCTACCTTGGGCTTAAGGAGAGGGCCCACCCTGAGCCCTGGCTCCTCACCAGCTATCCGGGACTCTCCCGTCCCCATTGCTGGTCAGACAGCCTGGATTGGGCTGTACTTCTGAGCCCCCTCCTCCCCCATCCCCACCAAGGCCCAGTTCAGCATCTTCCAGGGATGCTCAGGTTCCCAGGCCCTGCCTCAGGTGAGGGCCTCATTACCAATCCTTTGCACAGCTCCAGCTGGCAGAAACCAAAACTGTGCACAGGATAAGGGCTGGGATCCCTAACCCTTCCCCGCTTGTACAGGCACCCTGCCACCCCTCACTTGCTCCCTATGACCACACCAAGCCGTAATCTATGGCACTTCTCCTGTACTCCCAGGAGATTTTTTTACCATGTGGGGACTTGGCGAGAGGTGATTCATTACTTTCAACAGCAGAAGGTTGATGCAATCTACAGATCCCCATAGGAGAAGGGAGGGAGGGGGACACCAGGAGCAGGTCCAGGGGGCAAGAGGGAACAGAGAATCATATGTCCAAGCATTATTTTTAGCCCCTCCTCTAATATTGTGCTGGGCACAGATGGTGCAGCAACTCTGCCTTGGAGGAGCTCAAGCTGGCTGGAGGTAGATGATAGGAATTTGATAATATGTGGAGCAGGTGTTTATGAAGCAGGAAGCAGAGGTTCCACAGGAACAGAGACCTGTGATCTAGGGGCAGCCAGAAAATCTCAGAGGAAGACCATCTCAGCTGAGGCCTACAGGTTGAGTTGGCCAGTTAAAGAAGGAGAGTGAGGTTAGAAGGAGGATGAGCCAGGGAGACATGAGGGACAGGAAGGTACAGGGAGGACAGCAGACATTCTTTTTTTTTTTTTTTTTTTTGAGACAAGTCTCGCTCTGTCACCAGGCTGGATTGCAGTGGCACGATCTCAGCTCGCCGCAACCTCCAACTCCCTGGTTCAAACAATTCTCCTGTCTCAGCCTCCCGAGTAGCTAGGATTACAGGCATGCGCCACACACCCAGCTAATTTTTGTATTTTTAGTAGAGACGGGGTTTCACCATGTTGGTCAGAATGGTCTCGATCTCCTGACCTCATGATCCGCCTGCCTCGGCCTCCCAAAGTGCTGGGATTACAGGCGTGAGCCACCGCGTCCGGCTGACAGCAGACATTCTACATGGCTAGAGAGTGGAGGGTCAAGTGGTACAAGATGGGCCTGGAGAGAGAGTGGCCAGGATAGCATGGGCTCCAGGAAATGCCTACTGCCAGGCAGGGTGCTTTTTAGTGAGATGTCCATTGGCTGGATAGGGGGATGCGGCTCCTGCCAGCGTCCTGGGTATACAACCCAGAATAATGCCCTCCAAATGGCTCACTCCTGCTTCTGTCCTATGAGTCCTGGACCATACTACATAGTTAGAACCACGAGAGTGTCCTATGTGAGCTATCCTGTCCTCCCAGGACCCCAGCCAAACCAGTGCTTTGCTTTCACTGACCACATAATAACTTATTTTGCAAATAGGCATCTGAGATTCAGAGCAGCCAAGAAACTTGACTAAAGTCATGGGGCACACCAGAGGAGAAGGGGGTTCAAGGCTGTCCAATGCCAAAGCTTTGGGCAACGTTAATCGGTGTCACACGCTACACAAACAGGCACTTTTCTGCAGGACTTTTCAGAATCTTTAATGTAACAGTGGATGAAAGGCTTATATAACATGGAGAGACGCATTTTCTCCTTTTGTCCCGAATGGACTCCTTTCATCCCCAGTGGATCTGCTGTCTCCAAGGAGCCTATTCTGGGGTCTGCTGTCTGAACTGTAGGGTCAGAGACAGGATTTTGGAGGCCTCCCTGCTCTATGCTCTTTGTATGTCAACTTTAGCACTGTTCTTTTGTGATTTTCCGATTGCATTTGGGAAGACTGGCTTTTAATTGGAGGTTTACATGAGCATGGGTGAAGGAGAATGGGGAAGCTAAGCTCCCCTGACCTCCAGCCTTCACAAAAGACTTCTTCATTCCATGCATATTACCTAAGGCCTTGGATCACCTATGTTAATGTGTCTGTGGCTCAAGAAGGGACACTCCCAGATGAAAGAGCTGCTCTGGGTCACCAACGGTGCCAGCATGTTTCAGGAAGGCTTCCAGGAAGTGGTAGTGTTTTACTGTGAAGGAAAGGTGGGAAAAGAACAAAAGACAAGAGCAAAGGCAAAAAGGAAGGAGCCACGGTTAAAGGAAGTGCAGGGATCATAGGGCCTGAGGCTTGGAAGAAGCCAAGAAAGGAAATCAGTACTGGTGGTAGAGGCCTTGTAGGCAATGAGGGATTTGGACTGGGATCTGGGGCTATCAGAACCATAGAAGGTACTTGAGACAGGGATGACTAAATCAAATTCACAAACAATTCTAGCCTGGATTCACTGCCAGCAGAAGGGATTCCAGGCATTTCTTCCTCCCTGTGAGCTCAATTCACTCCTGCTGCAATGTGCCAGCTCTGACACAGCCCATGCCACCTCCTGCCTTGGCCACCCTTCCTGCAGCCTCCTTGGCCTGGCATCTCTGTCATCTCTGCTTCCCTGCAAACTCCTATGGACAGCCTCACATTGTCCTCGCTGAGAACCTTGCACCAGGCTCTTTCCATTGTTCCTGTGCTCACTGCAGGCTCCTCAGCTAAGCCATCTGTGGCCACCACCTTTCTGCTCACCAGGGACTGTCCCCAGTGCCTTTAAAGAAGGGTGGTGCCTCTGGGGCACAAAGCAGTGGCTGGGGCATCAGGAAAATGCTGGCAGGTGCCCCCCTACTCCAGAGAACACAGGATGGCACTCTTTCCTTAGTGCAGTCTGCTCTCCATCCCAGCTTTCCTGGAGCCCATCCCTGGTTTTTGGGAAAGGGACACGTTCAACCAAACCAGAGACTAACCCTCAGGGTTACCCTGACCAGGATACTGGATGCTCATTTCACTCCCAATAGGCAGATGCCAAAAGTTGCCTGGAGGAGAGTGTGGAGACAGAAGAAAGGGGCCTGACTGGCAACATTAGACCACAATAATCTGCCGCCCCTATCCCATCCTTGGGACTGTGAGGGATCCAGATGGCTGGGCTAAGGTTGCTGTTATCTCTGCCTTCTGGGCTGGGCTGGGACAGGACGGGCTTCCTTCAGGGCTCTAACTGACACATCTTTCCTTTGATGGGCTAATTCTGTGATATGGTTGTCCTTGGCCTCAGAGTGGTGACTTTTCCTATCCCTGCTGGGATCCTGGGGATGGGGTCGCTGTGATCAGCCCATGACAAGCACTGCCCCCTCCAAATACCTAACATGCTGTAACATGCTCTTGGAATTCTCTCTCCCTTGGCTTCCATGAAGGGTCAAAAGCCTCAGAATCTCGTGAATCTGCTGTTTAACTCCCTGCTGGCATGTTAGGTATTTTTACAATTGTTCTGAAATCCCATTATCTCAGCCTTCTGAACAGGCTCAGTGTCTCGTGCTGACTGAATACGTGACTGGCCACCAATCCTCCCCTGCCGGCCTCACTCGGGGATGCCAGAGAGCCCTGGGCTGCGGGTTCCCCAAAGCCTGCTCCTCCGACTTCAACACAGTCTCTTTTCCTGAGGCCAGGGCCGTGGGAAAAGCACAGTGATCGCAAAAATAGAATGGAATGGTCTTGGCCACACTGGATAATTGTAAACACAGAATGATGTTTCAAAGAAAAACAAAAGTAAAAATTATAGAGTTGATGAGCTGGGAGGAGCTCAGTTAATTTTACTCATTCTCTGTAGCCAGCACTTCCCACAGGTGTAATTTTACACTTACCTGTGTTATTATTTGTTTAATTCATTCAACAAATATTTATTGAGCACCCACTATTCTAGATGCTTGCACTACATCCATTATCAAAGCAAAGACCCTGTCGTCCAGGGGCTTCCATTCCAGAGGATTGGTGGGGGAGGTAGAGGACAGCAAACAATTGACTCATAAATTTCAAAATGACAGAGCATGTAAAAGGGGATAAGTGTGGCCGGGCGCAGTGGCTCACGCCTATAATCTCAGCACTTTGGGAGGCTGAGATGGGCGGATCACCAGATCAGGAGTTCGAGACCAGCCTGGCCAACATGGTGAAACCCCGTCTCTACTAAAAATACAAAAAAAAAAAAAAAAAAATAGGCATGGTGCCACATGCCTGTAATTCCAGCTACTCAGGGGGTCTGACACAGAAGAATTGCTTGAACCCGGGAGGCGGAGGTTGCAGTGAGCCGAGATCGCGCCACTGTATTCCAACCTGGGGCAACAGAGTGAGACTCCATCTAAAAATAATAATAATAATAATAATAATAATAATGTGTTAAGTGCTAGAGAAACAGAAGCCTAAGAACAGGTAAAGCATTGCTGGGGAGTCGGGAGGTTGTAGCTCTCAACTGAGTGAGCAGGGGCAACCTCTGTGGGGAGCATTCCAGAAGGAGCAACTAGCAGAGGCCTGTGGGAGGAACAGGCAGGAGCCAGGCAGCTGGAGCAGGGCAGAAGGGAGTAGGGGGAGAGCAGGGCAGAAGGGAGTAGGGGGGAGAGGAGGTCGGGCGGGTACCAGCCTGGCCACTGGCTCACTGTAAGGCCTTGGACTTTTATGAGAATGAAACGGGAGCGCTGCAGGGAATGGGAATGGTGTCTTGCGAGAGCCCCGGGAGGGCAGGGTCTGCAACCCAGTGCCTAGAACAGGGCATGGCACCTGGCAAGAACTCAAAAATTCCACTGGAATGAATGAACGAATGAATGAATCCAAGCAGGAGACTATGCCCACACCTCCCCAGAGAGATAGCACTGTAGGTACATTTGGACAAATAGACTTCCAATCTGGTCCATGTATCTGAAACGGAGCTTCGTATCCTTATCAGCTGGGGAGTTTTCTAAATCCTCATACCCAGGCCCCTTCCCAAAACTCTTAATTATCAGGCTGGATGAAGGAGGGTCCTGAGAGGGGCCCACGTGAGTATGTGATTCTCATGTGTGCCCCCTCCCTAGTGAGAAACATCAGTCTCGACATTCTCAGCTATTTCCAAATACTCAACACCTGGCATAGTATCCAGCCCCAGGGTACACATTTAATGAATGAACAAATGTTTGTTGACTGAATTCATGGACATTTAAACTCATGGACGGACAGAGCTAATTGACTGCCTTTTTTCAGTTTTCAACTCAGACGTCTGAGATTGCATAAATAAATAGCATTCCAGAGAGAATGGGAATGGGAAGCCTGAAGCCTGAAGCTGTTGTTATCACTGTCCTTCCACCCCCATCCCCCCAAAACATGCCATTACCTATTATCTGGGTCTCTTCTGCTTTTTTGACTTCTGCCCTGAACAAGGGGTAGCATAGGGGATTCAGGGATTCTGAAACCAACTCAATGTATTTCTGCAGAGCTCTGAGCCAGCAGGGCCTCTCCTCAGATGAGAGGGCTGCTGAGGAATGAGGCTCTACTACTAGACAGCCCAGTGCTCCTCCCCCAAAAAAGTATTCATGAGACTGGAGAGCCAAGGAGTGGGGTGCCCAGAGGGACAAAGGGAGGCAGCCAGTTCACTTACCTTTCCATGCAAGAAGGGCTTGCCCACATTCGAGGGTGAGGGATGAAATTCTGCTGCAGGAAATGCAGGGGCTTTGAGGACAGTCTGGTCCACCCCTTCCCTTCTCACTTTGCCTGGCCCAGCTGCCCCTCTGTGGAGCCTGGGGCTCCAGCTTAGGGTGCCTGGGTCTCACAGATTCCTGGCCTCTTGCTTGCAGGTGCTGGCTGCCAGAAAGTTTTGCATATAAACAGTAAAGAGCTCCTTATGATCTTGACATACTTGGAATAAGCATAGCCATTTTTTTTTCTCTTCCCGGAATTCAATAAAGGCCAGAAATTCCACAGGGCATCTGACTCAACTCTATTTTCTCCTTTCTCTTGTTTCCCAGCCCCCTCTCCAACACCATAACCTTGAAAGGGCAGCCCCAGGATCGGGTGCTCTGTAGCTGGGCATGAGGGTACTGCTGCACCTGGTGCCCGGGAGTCCCCTGACCTCAGTGAGGCCAGGGCCCACTTGTACACCCTACTGAGGGGTCACCTGTACACCCCGCTGAGGAATCAACTTTGTACTCAGGAGAGTGGGAAATGAGCAGGTGAGGGCCTAGGACAAAAGTCAGGCTAAAGTTCAAATCTGCTCCTCCACTTATCTACTGTTGGCGAATGAGTTCCCCTCTCCGAGCCTCAGTTTTCTCATGCCTAAAAGAAGTGTGTCAAAAGTTTCTTCCTCTTAGAGTGGATGTAAGGATTGAATGGATAATGCACAGAGAGCACTTCATAAACGATAGCTATAACAATTGCATCTTCGTTAGTGCTGAGCACTTGTCCTATTCCAATTACTGTATAAGAATCCAGGATCCTGAACTAAATTAGATATGTGCCAGGCCCTCAGAGACCACCTCAGCAAGGAGACAGACAAGGAAACAGGAGGCTTTGGGAGTTGCATGATTAAATGCATGATTCAATTAAATGTGTGATTCAAGATAGAGAGGAAGGTGGGATTAACCCTTTACAAAGAGATCAAGACAGTTTCACAGAGGAAAGGACCCCTAAAAATGGTATCAAGGTTGAATAGGAGTCCTTCAGATAAACAAGGGAGAAAGGACATCACAGTTAGAGGAGAGAGAACACTGTAAGACTCAGAGGCCCAGCCATCAAGCTCAGTTTGGAAGTCCGGGGTTCAGGTATCTAAAATGGGAAGAGACAAGGGCAATGGGAAGCTGGAAAGATGGGGAGAGTCCATCCTGGAAGGCTTTTGAGGCCTCCCCAAGGAAAGACCTAAACTTTTCCGTAAGGTGACTGCCCTGTAGTGAAGGATGCAACTATCAGGGTTTCCTTCTAGGCAGACCTCTCTGGCCATAGTGGGAAGAGGACAGGGGCACACTCTGGAAGAGACCGAGGCTGGGTCAGAGTTAGAAGATGGATGTAAGGGGATAGGGCAGGCACGCCACCCTTCAGTCATTCCCCTGCTCCTTCCTGATCTATCAGGGACCACCCGAACCATTTCTTACATAGCATTTCTCTTTATGCTAGTTCATTTTTAAACCATTTTATGTTGCTTCTACTGTACCATTATAGCCACCACTTCATTTTTTCCCTAATATATGCATTAAAATGCCACACTCTTAAAAGTGTGGGCAGCAGTGGCTCATGCCTGTAATCCCATCACTTTGGGAGACTAAGGTAGGCAGATTGCTTGAGCTCAGGAGTTCGAAATCAGCCTGGGTAACATGGCAAGACAGCGTCTCTACAAAAAATAAAAAATTAGCCGGGGTAGTGGCATGGGCCTGTAGTCCCAGCTACTGGGAAGGCAGAGGCAGGAGGATGGCTTGAGCCCAGAAGGTTGAGACTGCAGTGAGTGGAGATTGTGCCACTGCACTCCAGCCTGGGCGACAGAGCAAGACTGTCTCACAAAATGAAAAGAAGAGAAGGCTGGGTGCAGTGGCTCATGCCTGTAATCCCAGCACTTCGGGAGGATGAGGCAGGCGGATCACCCGAGGTCAGAAGTTCGAGGCCAGCCTGGCGAACATGGTGAAACCCAGTCTCTACAAAAATACAAAAATTAGGCCAGGCGCAGTGGCTCACACCTGTAATCCCAGCACTTTGGGAGGCCAAGGGGGGGGGCAGATCATGAGGTCAGGAGTTCGAGACTAGCCTGGCCAATATGGTGAAACCCCATCTCTACTAAAAAATACAAAAATTAGCTGGGCATGGTGGTGCACTCCTGTAGTCCCAGCTACTCGTGAGGTTGAGGCGGGAGAATCGCTTGAGCCCGGGAAGCAGAGGTTGCAGTGAGTCAAGATTGTGCTGTTGTACTCCAGCCTGGGTGACAGAGCGATACTCCATCACAAAAAAAAAAAAAAAAAAAAAAAAAAACGAGAAGAGAGAAGAGAGGAGAGGAGAGGGGAGGGGAGGAGAAGGGAGGGGAGGGGAAGGGGAGGGGAAGGGGAGGGGAAGGGAGGGAAGGGAAAGGGAGGGGAAGGGAGGGAAGAAAAGAATATGTCCATTTGCCATTGGTCACGTCTTTGCCCACCAGTGGCATGTGACTCAGGCCTGGGGAACCATGGATCTTGCTAGTAATAAGAGGGTCTGATTTGGGAGGGATTGGGAACATGTTGGTCAAAAGATACAACATGTTATACAAATAACATGTTGGTTATTCAGTTAGGAGGAATAACCTCAAGAGATCTATTGTACACTATGGTAACTACAATAAGAATGTTTTGTATACTTGAAAATTGCTGAGAATAGATTTTACACGTTTCCCCTCCGCCACCTCCCCCACAACACAATGATTAGTATAAGGTAAGGCATATGCTCATTAGCTCTACTTGGCCATTCCACGATGTATACGTATTTCCAAACACAATGTTGTTTACCATAAATATATACGATTTGTATTTGTCAATACAAAAATAAAATTTTTAAAAAGAGAGCTTGAGTCAGGCCATGGAAGCAGAGACAGGAGCGGGCTCTGCTCAGTGTGGTATCTGCCAGGCAGGCTCCCTTACTTCTGCTTCTACCTTCAAGGCTCTTGTGACTTTGCTTGGGCTGGCAACGCACAGCACTGTGGCTGCTCTGAGAGTGAGGACCAGCCCAGCCTCCCCCTGCCAAGCCCACCCGGACTGTTTCATCATTAGCGCCCCTCCTCATCCACAGCTCCGCTTAGGGCAGAAACAGGCAAAGGCACCTTCCCTAAAGCAAAAGAGATTTCAGCAGACCCAAGGATGACTCAGCTGTGGAATCCTTTGTGGGCAACTGGATTGTGCAGTATTAGTGAAAAATATGTAGAGAGAGAGAGGAGGAAGAAAGGAAGGCAAGAAGGGAGGAGACGCACAATCAGATTCATCTTCACAAGAATTTTGTAAAGCAGGAATTACTGTACCCATTTTACAGATGGAAAACCAATCGCATTTAAGCCACCTGTCAAGATTGTTTCTAGTAAGTAAGAAATAGATCTAAGCTACTAGTCCAGATCTGTCTGACTGTAAAGCTACTGCTTTCTTTTCCAAGAATAAGGTCCCTAATCACACCGCTGTAGCAGAGCAACTGTTATTTTTTAAAATCCCCTTCCAATCTTCTCTTGTTCAGGTGCTGTAAAGGTATGTATCTTCCTTTTGTTCACTTAATATTATATCATAAACACTTGCAATATTGCTAAATAGTCTTTATTATTATAATAATCACTTTTACATAATATTCCACCCTGTGGACATGCAGTGACTCACTTAGTCATCACTAAATATTTAGGTGGTTTCACCATCTCAGGATTGTAAATCCTCCCTGCCCCCACCCTTCCTCTGTCAGGCTCCCCTGACATGAGTCAGGGCTCCCACTTGCCCCATGTCTGGAAGGTTATGTAGGTCACCGGGACCTGGTTATGCCTGCCATAGTGCAGCAAGGCATTCTAGAGTTTCTCAGAAGGCTGAAGCTACTGAGAAAGTTAAGTCCTCTTCCTCTTCCTCTTCCTTCCCACTGCCAGGCTTGGCATGGACTCCCCTGCCACTGCCTCCACCCACCCAGGCCACGAAATTGCAGCTGGTGCAGACTGGAGATGCCAAAGGCTGGTTGAGGTGGGTTTGGGCTCTTGCAGCTGGTGAAGGCAGCCCCATGCCCAGACATCTCAGGAGCCAAAGGGCACCCAGGTGACCCCAAGGACTGGTCAGCAATGAGTCCAGCACTGGGATGGGAGCCGGATCCCTGAAAAGAGCCCACAGCCTCGCTTGGTCCCCATTTCCTTGAGAAGCCCCTTCCGGAGAGTTTTCTGTGTTTTGCCCCTCAGGGAACATGGCCACATCCCAAACTGGCTCCCCAGCAGCTCCAGGCTGGACTGTGGAAGCAGAAACCCTCCTGGCAGGCAAGCAGACACCACAACCGCCTAAGGTGAATGGCCCAACAGCACATTTTCAGGATGCTTCTCTGTTTTATCTGTTTGCAAAGCAGATATTTGGGGAGGTTGGGCTCAGAATTGCTTCATGGCTTTGCCAGTCCCATGGGAAATGGTTCGCATTCTTAGCATAGTTGGAGGGCTGTGAAGCAACAGAGAGGACTGCTCCGAGGCCTCTCTGGGACCAAGGAAGATGAGCCACTACCTCGGCATCCTCTCTCCTTGGATGGGTTCTGGTGTGGGAGACACTGAATGTTCTTTCCAAGAGGTCGGAGTGGTGGGATGTCTCTAGAGGGGCTCTGTGGAGAGAGTCATCACATTACTTATGTAAGCCCAGGGCTGCGAGTGCTTTCAAGGGTCATGTTATACCAGCTCCTGCCCGGAGAAACACACACTCAGTGCCAGCAGAAATGGGCTTCTTCAGAGGCCCAGAAAGCATTAATGACAGTAGTTTTCTCTAGCCCGTGGTTTTCCATTTCTTCTGGGTACATTCCTGTTTGTATTTTTTTTAATAAAGAATAAGTATCATTTAAAAGCAAAATCCCTAAAGATGTTTTTGAATTAATAACTAAATGAAAAGGCCTCAAGAGCCAGGGCATTTTATCTCCTGCCTTGACAGTAAACCCCCAAGTGGAGCAATCTTTCTTGCCAGAAAATCATGTCAACCCTTCGTCCTCTTTCCTGCAGCCGATCGGATGTCTGCTGCACTGCTGAAGAGGAAACAGAGTCGTGGCCTCCGGGAGGGGGCTCAAACCTGTGACTGGTGCTTGTTCACCATTAGACACACTGGCTGGTGACCAGCAGCCCCACCTACAGAATTCCCTGGAATGAGGAATGGCATTCCTGAGACTACTCAGCAGAGACTGCCTCAAAAGGCGAGCTGGACTTTATTCAGGCCCTGCTCAATGCCAGGAAATGCAGCGAGAGAAAATCCCCTTCCGGTGCCACCTCTGTGGCCAGCACACAGGTCCCCTGCTCAGCGGGTGTGCGTAGACGTGCCCTCAGGAAGCTCAGCCCAAGGCCCTCTGGAAGTGGCCACAGCTGGACCACACGGAACTCATCCACTGCTTCTTTGGAGCTCCAGGAAAGCGCCAGAAGAGGGGCACTGAGGCAGAGGGAAAGCTAAGCCGCCTGTGGCTCAGGGGACTACGTTGCAACTGCTTGAATGTGAAGCAGGCAGAGAAATCCTCCTGGGAACCTGAGGCCAGGTGTATAAGTGGGATTTAAGAGAGGCCAGCGCCCCTTCCGGGGTGGCCCCAGCCCAGGAGGAGGGCGTGAGAGGCACGCCTGGGAAGTGTCAGAGCCTGACAGGCGTGAGTTGGAGGCCTGGCAGGAGAGTGCTCTCACCACCTGACCATCCTGGAAAGCTGTCAAAGTCCCAGTGCCCATGTCACACCCCACAACAATCCAATCAAACTCTTTGGAGGTAGGACCCAGGCGTCTCTGTTTTTTAAAATTTCCAGGTAATTAAAATATTCAGCCATGCTTGAGAACCAGTGCTTTAAAGAGATATCTGATGCATCCCAGGATCATCAAACAAAACAAGTAGGCCTCTTCCTGAGTGATTCATCAAGCCACCTTCTCTCTAGAGGCCCTTTTCACTCCTCTAGTCTCTCCAAATCCCTGCCATTCCTCCACATCCATCTCCATTGCCATCTCCTGATGGGAGCCCTCCATGGCTGCCCCAGCTGCAGTGAGTGCCTTTCTTCAAGGGCCCCTGTCACTGAGGACCTGCATAGCCATACATAGCCATCAGCTGACAGGTGTTTGCCCGTCCATTTGAGCAATCCATTCCTGTGGGGGCAGGTACTATGTTGTCCATCATGCTTTCTCACAACCTGCTGACCTACCACCTACCACAATTCACTGCCCACATTATATGCTCAATTAGTATTTTCTGGCTGACTTACATCTAGTGCATTTCAACATTTCAAGCAATCTTGGTAAAAGAGTTGAAAGAATGTCTGATTCAAATTAGTGGTTTTGTTGGTGATCAGTGATTGTGGTCATAGAGATGTATATGATAGGAATGGTATAGGAAGAATGGCCAAGAAATGCCTCTCAGGCTGTCTCCCAAGATGGTATGTATAACCCATATAGCCCAATCCTCAGGTGGTCCAGTCCCTGCACTGAACATCTTCAAAGATGTGGTAGTTCCACAGGGCAGTAGGCAATGACAGGTATTTTCTAATTAAAAGCACTTCAAATATTTACTACAGTCTTTTGAGGAAACTTAAATGTGGCAAACCAAACACATGCATTTATATCTACTGAGGAGCCTTGAGGGGTGGGGAGAAACAAAAAGGTATTCCAGCCAGTGAGACCAGCAGTGATGGGGACAGAGAGACACAAAGCCCTCCCTGAGAACCATTCTGGTTCTCAGAATGGCAAGAGGTCTTGTGAGTGTGGAGTGTAGGGAGGAATGGTTAAAAGAGACTGAGAAGGAGCCAGTATACAAATGGGCTTGAGTCATGAGCCAAGGGGGTAGATTCCAGGTTTTACCATCCAAAGCCTACAACTAACAAATGCCAGATCACTCTGGCAACATGCAGAGGGCAGGACACCGTCAGGACACTAGAGCAGCGGTGGGGAGAAAGGGCCAGGCAGAAAAGGGCTGGGAGATGCGGCCCAGCCACTATCAGGTCCACCTGCGGTTGCCAAAGAAGATGCTTCTACGCCCCGTTCCCTGTGTGGTGTGTTCTCAGGCCTGGGGCTGGCATTGAAGGTGCTCCTACACACCTTACCCAAGACTTGCTTCCACCCAGTGCTAACTGGCCACTCCATGCCACTGCTCCAGGCTCTGAGCTGAGGTCAGATGCCCCCCCAGCTGCTGGGAGGGCCAACCTCAGCTGCCTTCACACACAGCCCAACATTTTCACCTTTTGTACAAGCCAAAGGATATGTATAGTCACCACCAGATAGAAAACAAGCAAATCTTTAGGCTCAGACAATATGAAATATATATCAGCGACTTAAAAAAATGTATGCCAATTTTTACCAAAAGAATTTCAGAGTCTGGGCTGCTTGGGTTTTCCAGGAAGCTGATGTTGAGATAGGGTTAGGAATGCAAGGTTAAAGAGGGCGAGGGTAATGCCTGGGAATGAAATGGGGCAAAAGTAAGAGTGGAGTTCTCAGACCTGCAGGCCTGACTCTCTGCCAGTCATCCAGTGAACTAAAACAAAAACAGCCCATTAGAGGACTCCTGTGTTGGAAATGTGGAAACGATGGAATGGCTGGGCCCTCATACCACCATCTTGCTCAGTCATTGGACAGGCACACTCAAAGAAAATCATAAACTTGGTCCAAAAGCTGAGTAGACCCTGTAGGAGCCAACAGTGGTAGGCTGCCAGCTGAGCACAGCCTTGCAGCAGGGCAGGTTTTTTTTTTTTTTTTTTTTTGAGACCAAGTCTCGCTCTGTCGCCCAAGCTGGAGTGCAGTGGCGCGATCTTGGCTCACTGCAACCTCTGCCTCCCGGGTTCAAGCGATCTTCTGTCTCGCCCTCCTGAGTAGCTGGGACTACAGGCGCGTGCCACCACACCCTGCTGATTTTTTATTTATTTTTTAGTAGAGACGGGGTTTCGCCATGTTAGCCAGGATGGTCTCGATCTCCTGACCTTGTGATGCACCCGCCTTGGCCTCCCAAAGTGCTGGGATTACAGGCGTGAGCCACTGCACCCGGCGCAGCTGGGCAGTCTTTTACTGGGGCAATGTGTCTTCTGTTGGATGCATCTTGGAACAGCACAGCCGGGCAACGCATCCTCGTGTCTGTCATGAAGTCCTCCCTCCTCCCAGCCTCCAGTCTCAGTTGGCCACACATAGCATGTTTGAACCCTCTGTGCCAGTCCCCATAAGGGGCCCTCCTCACTATCCCCAACACCTTCCTTCCCCGCCGCCTCACCAGGCAGAGGGCACCTCTTTCCAGGGATCTACTCTGTCCTCTCCCTCCCTTCAATTCTTAACACTGAAGTCCTTTTCTTTTGTTTGTCTCCTCCTAATACTCTGTCCAAAATCCATCACCAGCAAAATCAAAACATAAATGACTAGCTAGGCAAAGATCTATACCTTTTGAACCACTAAAGGCTAATCTTCCTAAGACATAAAAAGCTCAATACAAGTCACAGATATAACTAAACTGAAAAAAGGAGCAAACAATATGAATGGACAGTTTATGGAAAGGAAGTCCAATACAAGTCACAGATATAACTAAACTGAAAAAAGGAGCAAACAATATGAATGGACAGTTTATGGAAAGGAAGTCCAAATGACCCTTAGGTGAAAAGACACTCAACCTGACTCATAGTAAAAGAAATTCAAGTTAAACACCGTTTAATTCAAGTAAGACACCGTTTTCGGCTATCAGATTGGCAAAGATCAAAAAGTTTGATTCAGCGCAGCGTTGGCGGGGAAACAAGCAGGCTCACAGGCTACTGGTGGGAACGTGAATTGGTAAAGCCACGCAGAGGACAATTTGGCAGTGTCTCTCTAAGTTACAAATTCCCATGACCTTCAAAAGGCAGTTGAATGTAATGGTTAAGCGCACAGACTGGAGTCAGAACACCTCGGTTTGAATTCCAGCTCTACAAGTCCTTTACCTTCTCTGTACCTCAGTTTTTCTCATCTGCAAAATGGAATGATAATAGTATCTCCCTCTGGAGATTGTTGCAAGGATTAAAATACCTTAATTATTGTAAAGCACTTACAACAGTTCCCAGCTCTTAGTAAATACCCATGCAGATGTTAATCATCATTATTATTAATTGACCTTGCAATTGCACTACCAGGAATTTCTCCTACAGATATGCTTGCACATGTGCTAAATGAGTACACAATGTTATTCATTGCAGCACCGATGCCATTGAGGAGAAGACTGGAAACAATTCAAATGTCCATGAACAAGCTAAGTTGGCAATGGTGCATGTGTATAATGCAATACTATGGGGATACAAAATAATAATAATAATGAAAAAGCTCTTTAGTCTGATCCAGTAGGTGCAGAATGCCGCCATAAGTTTTTAAATAAGGAGAGTAGCACAAAAACAAGTCCACATTCCCTTATCCACAATTATAAAATTCAAAAATCTCCAAAGAACACAATTAAAAAATAAATAAATAACACAAACACATTTGGTAGCAAAACCTGGCTGAACTCAACTGACTTAAGACAGATTATGGCTTTATTTATTTTACTTGGTGCAGAAATATTTGTGTATTTTATCACAGGCTCTGCTGGGAGTGTGATAGAATATACATACTACCTTTCTACACTCCTTGAATTCCCAATTCCAAAATACAACTGCCCCAAGCTTCCAGATAAGGGATTGTGGACTGTAAGATTATCTACCTTTTTTTTTTTTTTTGCATTAAAATATCTCTTGAAGTATACACAAGAAACTAGCACCAGTTGCCTCTAAAAAAGGGCAACCAAGGCCAGGCGCAGTGGCTCATGCCTGCAATGCCAGCACTTTGGGAGGCCAAGGCGGGCTGATCACGAGGTCAAGAGATCGAGACCATCCTGGCCAACATGGTGAAACCCCATCTCTACTAAAAATACAAAAATTAGCTGGGCATGGTGGCACACACCTGTAGTCCCAGCTACTCAGGAGGCTGAGGCAGGAGAATTGCTTGAATCTGGGAGGCGGAGCTTGCAGTGAGCCTAGATCGCACCACTGCACTGCAGCCTGGGCGACAGAGCGAGACTCTGTCTCAAAAAAAAAAAGGGCAACCAAACTGGGAGGGGGAATTTTCACTTCACTGTATTTCAATCCAAACATTTTAAAGTAATATGGATATTTTATTCCATCTAAAGATATTTTATTCTATATACTTTAGATGAAATAAAATATCCGTATACACACATTTTTCCTGGAGCTTTTCCCAATAAATCTCTTGCAAATGGAACCTCATCTTGGTCACTGATTCACTGATCTTTGGTGAACTCAAACTAACAAAACATACATATACACACATAGATTTTAAATCACTGTTTTACCTAAATAATATACACACTTTTCCTTATCTTGCTTTTATTATTCATAAATATCTAATTAAAATTAATCACTGGTTTACCTCCATTTCATTCTTTTTAATAGATGCATAACATCCCTAAATATGAATGCACCATAATTTATTCAGCCATTCACTTTAATTCCAACTTTTGGACACTATGAACAATAAATAAATAAATGAAGACTGTTTTAGATGTCCTCAGTGCTGGGCTATCCTGAAGCCTGATCCACTCTCTCGCTGGCACTGGCTGTGGCAGGCTGCCTGGGAACGCGGACCTGGGAAGCAGGGCTCGAGGGTTGGGGCAGGTGGGACAAGAGCTTCATCTCTGACTCACTGTGCTGCTCTGGGCACGGTGGCGAGGCCTCCTCCCTAGAAAAGTGGAGATAATGAGAGTGACTCAGTGGCAAGAACTCATATGGGCCAATTGGTGAGAAAGCCACAGGTCTTCTCATCAGCCTTCTGTGCACCTTTCCCCAGGAAGGGGCAAGAGCTGCCCCTCGGACTCCTCCTCGGCCACATCTCCCTAACAGAGCCCCAAAGTGAGGCTGTCAGATTCCAGAACCTAAGGATTTAAGTGCCTATCAAGGACCCAGTACAATAAATGGGGCAAGACCCATAGCAGGACAAGTGGTAGGGAGATTCCAGAGCACCTGGCATAAAGGAAAGATTCCAAAGTCTTCCAGCAGGAAGAAAACAGGTCATGTAGAGCGAAATAGGAATCAGACTGGGGGATGGGGGTGCTGCAGGTTTGATCAGAGGAGGCAGGCAAACTCAGGAATTCAGTTTATAAAGTATTAAAACTTTATAAAGTATTATAAAGTTTATAAAGTATTAAAACTTTTCATATGTAGTATGGGCAACTGAATATAGAAGTCTGAAATGTGAGGGGTTTTAGTGCAATTTTTCCTTCTTTTTTTTTGTAGGACTACCCTTCCCCATAACCTATGTATTATAATAACCTAGTGTATATCCGTTCATACTTTTCTCTATGCCTACATATACAAATGTATATGAACATATACACACACACAAACATAGCCATATGTATACATATATCCACATATATACATAAACATATAGAATACATATTCACATATATGATATACAGATATGTATATCTATATATAAACATACACATAGCCATGTGTGTGAATATGCTACAGCTTTGAGAACGTACCTCCCATTGTTCACTCACAGGCTTTTTCCAATAGATCTCTTGCAAGTGGAATTCCATCTTAGTCACCGATCCTTGCAGAACTCAGACTAACAAAACATACATATACACACATAGGTTTTAAATCATTGTTTTACCTAAATGATGTATACACTTTTCCTTATCTTGCTTTTCTTTTTCATAAATATCTAATAAAAATTAATCACTGGTTTATCTCTACTTCTTTCTTTTTAATGGGTGCATAACTTTCCTAAATATAAATGCCCCATAATTTATTCAGCTTCACTTTATTTTTTATTTTCTTATTTTTATTTTTTTGAGATGGAGTTTTGCTCTCGTTACGCAGGCTAGAGTGCAGTGGCGTGATCTCGGCTCACCACAACCTCCACCTTCTGGGTTCAAGCAATTCTCCTGCCTCAGCCTCCCAAGTAGCTGGGATTACAGGCGTGCACCACCACACCCAGCTAATTTTGTACTTTTAGTAGGGATGGTGTTTCACTATGTTGGCCAAGGTGGTGTTGAACTCCTGACCTCAAGTGATCTGCCCACCTTGGCCTCCCAAACTGTTGGGATTACAGGCATGAGCCACTGCACCTGGTCAGCATTCACTTTAATTACAATTTTTGGACACTATGAACAATACTGTAATACACATTATCCTGTACAGATATTTGAGGACAGATGAAAAGGACTGAATTGGTGGTCAAATATACTTATAGACATATAATTTGAACAGGTTATAATATATAAAATTATTAATTTTATGTAATAATTATAATTAATTTTTTTTTTGAGACGGAGTTTCACTCTTTTGCCCAGGCTGGAGTAAAGTGGCGTGATCTCAGCTCACTGCAACCTCCACCCCCCAGGTTCAAGCAATTGCCCTGCCTCAGCCTCCCGAGTAGCTGGGATTACAGGTGCCTGCCACCATACCTGGCTAATTTTTTGTATTTTTTTTTCTTTTTTGAGATGGAGTCTCGCTCTGTCTCCCAGGCTGGAGTGCGGTGGCGCGATCTCAGCTCACTGCAAGCTCTGCCTCCCGGGTTCACGCCATTCTCCTGCCTCAGCCTCCAGAGTAGCTGGGACTACAGGCGATCGCCACGACGCCCGGCTAACTTTTTGTATTTTTTGTAGAGACGGGGTTTCACCATGTTAGCCAGGATGGTCTCGATCTCCTGACCGCGTGATCCCCCCACCTCAGCCTCCCAAAGTGCTGGGATTACAGGTGTAAGCCACTGCGCCTGGCCAAATTTTTTGTATTTTCAGTAGAGGTGGGGTTTCGCCATGTTGGCCAGCCTGGTCTGGAGCCCCTAACCTCAGGTGATCCACTCACCTTGGCCTCCCAAAGTGCTAGGATGACAAGCGTGACCCACTGCACCTGGCCACATAATTGACTTTTTTAAAGGCTAGAGAAAGTCACATTTCAAGTAACGCTGTATGTGAATACCCCTTTCTCTGCAGGTCCACCAGCATTCCCAGTCTTTTTATTTTTTTCAAGCTGACCTAACCATTTCACTAACTGCTAGTGATTTTTCATATGTTTTTGGCTCTTTGAAACTGCCATTCCATAAATTGCCAATATTTCTATTGAATCACTTATCTTTTTCTTGGCAATTTGTAAATGTTCTTTGTGCCCTTTGTCCTCTGATTTATAAGTATGGTTTCCAAATCTGTTCATCTATTCTTTGTGCTATCTTTTGCCACAAAAATTTAAGATTCTAATCTAGCCAAATATGTTTATCTTTTCTTTCATAGCTTCTGGGTTTCTGGTATTTGTTAAGGCTTCCCCCCACCCCAAGTCTTCATTGTCCAAGAAGGCTGCTAGAGCTCTAGTCATCACATCTGCATTACAGGCGGCAGGATGGAGAAAGGAACAAGAAAGGCACTTCACCTCCCTTTGAAGACATCTTTGCAGATATTCCCACACAATAATTCCACCTGCATGTCACTGGCCATAACTTAGTTATGTCTACATAGTAGCCATAGTTAGCTGCAATATTGTCACCACCATCTTTGAGAAATACAACCTGCTATACCCACACTTAGAACCAAGAGCACTCTTGCTTCTCAGCATTCAGTAGACAACCTGAGACCACACGCTGCTGAGAGAGAGCTGAAGCCTGGGAACCCACCTCTTACCCTAGAGCTTAAAGTATAATAAAAAATAATAATAATAATAAAAAGAGAGAGAGAAAGGGCTTCTCTTCTGGCCCTCAGGCATCATGCTTAAGACACAAGGCCTACTAAGTCACAAAGAGCCTACCGGGAGGATCGCAGCCCTGAGGCTTCTGTGAGCAAAATCCCAGAATGACTGCAGTCTCCAGAGGTGTCACCTCTACCTCAAGCTCCTCTCCCTCAAGCTCCTCTCCCTCCAGTGTTCTCCCCAGGGGATGGGCAAGAGTTTGTGGCTGGGTGGGGAATAGCTAAACCTGCTGGCATGCAGGGCTGATGGCTTCTGAACTATGGGAAATACCACTAGGCATTTCCAGGCAGATGGGGGCTTTAGGGAATTACTTATGATTCATGCCAGTCTGCAGGGTGTGTCTGTGCCAAAGAGAACAACACAACATTGGAAATACTTTCTAACCAGAATCACTCACTCCCTCACTCAGTCACTCACAAGCCCACTTGTCATTCATTGAGGACCCAGAGACGGGGCTAGGCACATCTATCCAGGCTTTCTTCCTACAGTTCTGTTCTCAGTTGAAAAACAACATCAGTGGAAGAGGTAGGCCAGTGGAGAGCAGCTGGGCCATGAAGGGAAAGACAGAAAAAGTTCATAAGCTGGCACACAAGAGCCGCAGCTATCCTATGGGGCAATGTGGACCCTGAAGACTCGCCTGCCTTCAGAGGCTGGCGCCACCACATGCCTCAGCCTCACCGAGCCTCAGCTTTCTCATGGAGGAAGTGAGAGGGTAATCCCAGACCTGCCCCAGTCTCAACATTGAGAAGTGGGGTGATGTGGGGAGTCTCTCCAGACCAGCATACTCTGCTCCAATGCTCCTGTTGTATAAAAAAAAATCTTTGAGGCCGGGCGCGGTGGCTCACGCCTGTAATCTCAGCACTTTGGGAGGCCGAGGCAGGCAGATCACCAGCTCAGGAGTTCGAGACAAGCCTGGTCAACATGGTGAAACCCCGTCTCTACTAAAAATACAAAAATTAGCTGGGTGTGGTGGCACGTGCCTGTAGTCCCAGTTACTCAAGAGGCTGAGGCAGGAGAATAACTTGAACTCAGGAGGCGGAGGTTGCAGTGAGTCAAGATCGTACTACTGCACTCCAGCCTGGGCGACAGAGCAAGACTTCATCTCAGAAAAAAAAACAAAAACAAACAAAAAAAAAACTTTGAGAAAATTATACACATATTACATCTTTGTCATTAAAATATCCAGGAAACACAGATAGGCAAAAGGAAGGCAATAAAATAACTGTTAATTGTAGAGGAAAGAGCTGTTAACATCTGGACATAGGCTTTTTCAGCATTTCCAGTACCTAGATATATATTTTAATTGGCTTATACTTTATGTATGGCTTGGTAATTTCCCTTTTTTCACTCAACAATATGCCATGAGTTTCTTTCTACGTCAAAAAGCAAACGTCCTCGACATATTCTAACGTTTGCATGACATTCTGTCAATGTATTGTATGACTAATTTTTCCTTTCCCCCGGGTCTAAATATGATGTAGCACAGAACTGTTACTGATCCTGACTTTATTTAAAATTTTGATTGGTTCACCATGGATTAATCTTTATTTTTTAAAAGTTGCATTAAAATATTACTTGTCTTGATTATAGGGTTTTGGGGTACCCCTACTTCACTTGCTTCACCCTCATCCCAGCCCTATGTCATGTAGATACTCCATACTTTATGTCACTAAATGTTGGGATCCTTGGGTTGTTTCCAGTTTTCCAGTTTCTCTGTCTCTGTATTTCCAGAATCCAGTACAATGCCTGGTACCTGGTAAGCACTCAATAAATATTTGTTGTATGACTGAATGGATGGATGAATGAATGAATGAATGAATTGGTGAAGGAAGGAAACACTGCAATGATTATTCTTGTGCCTAAATTTTTGTACACATCCCCTGAAGGAAAAGGGAATGGGTGTCAAGAGAGGAGGAGGAAAGGCAGAGGCCTCAATGGAAGGGCAGCACAGGACCAGGTGTCCACAGCACAGAGTCCAGGGGAGGCAGCAGTCTGAGTCATGTGTGTGTGGGCGTGAGGCAGGGCTCTGGTGGGCTGGAGTTGTCCTCTCAGTTTATGCACTATCCAAGCCCACCTGGAACCCCCTTTGGAAGTCCCCAAATGGAGCTATCACTACTGCGGCGTGGCTCCAGCCCAAAGAGCTGGAACCAAAACACGGCCATATCCCAGCTGTGTGACTAGCACATGCTCACACAGAGGCGGCACACACACCCAGCCCCAAGAGCCTCCCTCGCACAGGCTGACTCAGAAACTCACTTGGAGACTGGGCTGCAGGCCCGCTGGCCGGCTTACTTCTCCGGGGGTGCCGAGACTCTGTGCCCCCAGTGTAGAGCTGCCTCTCCATAGCAATAGCAACAGGGGATTTTCTCAACCCTAACCAACGTGTGGAATTTTAAAATAACAAAGCCAGAATCCAAGAGAGGAAATTCTAAGAACATGAAATAAGTCAAGAAAGCAGAGGTGGGTGTTTATTTTCCATCGACTGCTTCGTCCTCTGCCTCCTTCCCTGACCCCAAAGGCTGGGGGAGGGGTCCGGATTCAGATGTCAGCACCACAAAGCTAAAGGAAACCCATCTTCCTGTGTTTGCCAAGGAACAATGCTGGAGAGGCCATTCCAAGGCCTGCACTTTTCCTCTGCACATAAGAATTTAGGTCCCAGTGCATTCCTGGGACAAAGAACTTCTGGATATAAACATTTCTGTTCCATCACTCAGTGACATTTGTGACACACAGAGACTATGATCCCGTGTGGCCTCGTGTGCTCAGATCCATACTAACCCAAGCCAAGTGAGGATCTAGGAGGAGATTTAGAGTCCTGGCCCCACCTTTCAGCTAATCAGCTGAAGGGTCTGATGTCCTCTACCACCCCAGTGACAACCTCCCAGCTCTGCTTTCTGTCCCTGCCCTCCGAGCTCCCATTAGTCCTTTTCTGGATACTGCCCAAGTTCAGCCTTCCTGGCCCTGACCCTCCTTGCTTTATTCATCCTGTTCTCAGCCCATGGGCCAATCTCCCACGCTGCACCTGCAAGCAAGGTCCTTCTCTGCTCCAATTCCTCCTTGCCCACAGCATCGGGTGCCCTGGATGTATTCCAGGATCTTTATGATGCCCTCTTCCATGCCAGTCTCATGTCCTGCATGCTACCACCCCCAAATCAGGGAGGGACAAAAATCAGGAAGTTCCATGACCAGAACCACATGGTCTTCCCCTTGGGAAGGCCCCTCCGCAGGGATGAAGAGCTGGACAGCTGCCTTTTTGGAACCAGAAATCAGTACTACGAAGGGGAAGAGGAGTCAGTCAATCAGGCAAGGTGCTGAGAGACCAGCCAATGTAGACAGAGCACCTACTAGGTGCTAGGCCCCACGCCAGATGCTTATGGGCATTATCTATCAGTCCCCACAATACTCCCACAGCAGCGTGCTGAGTCCTAATTCTCTTCTCACTCTTCACGGGCCACTGCTGTGCCTCTTGCAGAAGAGGGGCTCCATAGACCAACCAACACCATGAGTGGACTGAGATGGACACCCTGACCCTTACTGTGACTCAGCTGGGCCTTTGGCAGGCACGGGGAGAGGCCAGGAGCAGACTTATGCTCTGTTTGGGGACCAGTCGCACCACAGGCTCTTCCTCTGCACATAAGGTTCCCTCTGTCTAAAATACTCTTCTCCCATCTTTTGGGCTGACTCCTACTGATCTTCCGTGTCACTCTGCAGCTTCTCCCAGGAAGCCCTCCTGGATCTCCACCCCCAATCTGTGTTATTCCTCGGTGTTCCCCCACACCCTGGGCTTCCCCCAACTCTCCCTGGGTGTTTCAGAGACTGTCTTGAGGATCAGAATGTCGGCCCCTCAAGGACAGGATGACTTCACCTCTGTGCCCCCAGAATTAATCTCAGGAACTGGCACGGAGCAGAGGTTCAGCAAATATTTGTTGAATGAGTTAAATGCTGTTAGGTATTCAGTCACTCCCTGGCCGATCAGAAAGCACCTAATCCTAAACTAGATTGTCCACTTTCCCTCTTCTCTCCCCAGGTCTTGCCCTTCACAATGTGCCCCCTAAATGGGCACATTTTGGGATCTGAACCCTGTGCCCCTTGAGGCTGATGACGGAGAGGGGCAGGTCCTATCTCCTCTTTGAGCTATTGGCCTGGCTTTCTCAGTGCCTCAGCGGACCACTGCGGGCTTCCCTCCTTTCCTCCAGCGCGACTGGTCTCGCCGCACCCCTGTCCGGTGCGTCCTGCGAGTCCCTCCTGGTCGCGGCTCTCGGGGCCCTGTCCTCCACCCGGACAGACGGACGTACCGGGGGCTCAGGGAGGGGGTGGCACAGAGCGGGCCGGCGTTCTCCAAGGGGAGGAGAACAAACTTGTGCGCTCAGAGCGCGCAGTGAACACCCTGTTCACATTCCTGCGCCGGCCGGAATGCCGGCCCGGGACCAGCCAAAGGCCGCATTCCTCGCGCCGCGGCCAGCTCGCAGCCCCGGCTCCTGCCCCGCCCCTGCCCGCCCCTGCCCGCCCCCAAACCCGGCCCCGAGCCCGAGCCCGAGCCAGTGCGGGCGCCCCCCGGCGGCTGCCCCACTCCGCGCCCAGCCCGCCTTTTGGGTCTGAGCGTCCCCTCTCCCTCTTCCCCGGGAAGCGTCCGGCTTCCCCACACTGCTGCTTCCATTTCTGCAGCCCCACTCCTCCATCGCTTTTAGTTTTGTTATTTGCTGCCAATGAAAACAGGTAAAAACCTTCCACGGCCCCTCAGAACCTTGGTGACAAACAGCCCCGCCCCTGGGCGGCTTCATCTTCCGGGTTCCCCGCACCCCGCCTGGGCGCGGCCCTGGCCCTCTCTAACGCCCGCACCCCCTGGAGCTCCCGCCGGGGCTCTCGGCGCCTGGGGTCGGCTCCCACGCAGGCGCCTCGGGCCGGAGGCCCCGATGCAGCCTGGGCCCTGCCCGCCTTGCCCAGAGGCTCTGCGGAGGGCTCAGGGAAGGAAACGCAGTCCGCGCCTGTCCCTGCCGCTCTGGGTTGGAAACTGTGAGAAAATGGGTCAAAGTGGGTCTGTAGGAGTGTCCACCCGCCCCGCCGGATGAAGCGCCGCTCCCCCGTAGTGAGGATCACGCTCTTGGGGAGAGTTGAGGCCCCAAGAAAGTCCATAACCACTGGGCTGGGGGTTTCCACGACGGTATAGAAACCACTCGGATCACACACATCAGCTGACACACACAGCTGCGCTCACGTGGAAACACCACGGAATCAAGTGAGCAAATGGACTTTTCCCTAAAGCCAGGCCACAGGCCTGCGGAAGTCCCTGCCGTCCCGCAGGGACTCGAGGCGGGAGTGTGCGATGTCCACTTGCCCCTGCAGGGGGCCTTGCCCAGATTCCAGTGTGTGCTACCCAGAGCGGGCAAAGCATGGTCTTTCACCCATTTTCCCAGCTTGTTGACAGGGAGCTTTCTCAGTGGGAAAGGTGCCACGGCCTAACATCATTTGCGTGGGGAAATTTGCATGTTTATCAGCCCACAGACCTGTGAAGGACTCACCCTCTGGATGAAGTGACACCTGGGAACCCAGTAATGCAGCAAGACATGCCTGGAACTTGCATTGCTCACCATCCGGAGCGTGGTTTTTGCTGCCAGGAAAGGCGGGAAAACATGAACCCAGACTGTGATTGGCAGACACCTGGCCTGGAGGAAGGGTGGGAAGTCAGGAGCACTTCATGGGAGGCTGAGCCTGATGGCAGACTTGCCTTGCTTGGTTGGTTTCGTAGCCTCTGAGAGCAGGAAAGTAAAATGGCTCCTTTCCTACCTGGCAGGGGTGTGGCCTGCAATATCTGGAGGTAGGCCCAGAGTGCCCAGGTGGCAAGTGGCCATGCAGCCCTGATTTGAGGTTGTAGCCCTCGCTCAAGGTCTGTCTCTTCCCCATGACACAGAAGATGGACATTCTAGACATTTTATACCACCCTGGCAGTTCATCAAATGGCAGTGCCAAGGCTCTGTCTCAGTGTAATGTGAGGGTGCTTGAGGTGACGATGACTATGTCAGACACAAGAGAAGCCCCAGTGAGGAGCCTATTCATTTTACAGACACTTACTGAACCCAGCCCCTACGTCCAAGAGACTCACTGTCCCCTGGGGGAAGCAGACTCCTGGCCATTTCAGTGCGGAGTGATAAATGACAAGGCAAAAGCAGCCCCAGTGTGCAATTTGAGGACCACGAGGGGTACTGAACCCACCTCTGGGTGGGCCTTCTGATAGGAGCTGCTCTCCAGGGGAAGTAGGGGCAGGGAGGAGGCTCTGCCAGGAGAAGAAACTTTCTGGCCTCTAGAGTCCTTTTTTTTTTTTTTTTTTTTTTTTTTTGGTGACAGTCTTCCTCTATCACCCAGCTAGAGTACAGTGGTGCTATCCTGGCTCACTGCAGCCTCATACACCGGGCTCAAGCCATCCTCCTGCTTCAGCCTCTGAGTAACTGGGACTACAGGCATGAGCTACTATGCCCAGCCTAGAGTCCTTTTTAGTATTCTGCAGCCAACATGCCATTGTGCTGATATTTTGCTAAAGAACCTCCACGGATTTTGCCAGTCATGTGGTTGGACTGAATAGCATTTAAGGCTTCCATTCCAAGGTCCCTTTCTGAAGATGAGTGGGATTATAATTTCCCACTGGACCCAGGTAGGGGTCTGGTTTCGGTGATGAATTGGCCTCAGAAATTCAGCCCCTTCTCTTGGAGTTGCTTTAAGTCAGTGCCCTCCTCACTGATGTGTGAAGTGTCATAGCACTCCCCACACTCAGGTGTGTCCAGTGTGTGCAGCAGAACTGGGCAGGGAGGGCTTGGTCCCAAGGGAGGACCAGCCCCCATCTCCTATGACCTTTCCCGCACACTTAGGTGAATGGCTGACCTCTTCGGAGTCTCACTTCATCCTTGTGCTTAAAATGAATAAACGACCCCCAGGCCTTCCCTATCCCATATTAAGAGAAATTAATTCAAATAATAAACTCTTTGAAAGACTAGAGTTTTCAAAAATGTCATTATACAGAATAATGTTTCTCAAAATCCCTAGTTTGTGGGGCATGGGCAGAGGGGCTTGGTGAAAATTCTTTTTCCTGGGCCAGCTGATAGTCTGAGCCGGGAGGCCATAAGTGAGGCCCAGGACTCTACATGCTTAAAAAATCGTCCTAAGGAATCCTGATGCTTTGACAGGAACTTATACAGACAACCTTACATTTGCTCTCAGGAAGTCGTCTTAGAAAGTTCATTTCACTATCTCGAATCTGGAATCCCAGCACTTTGGGAGGCTGAGGCAGGCAGATCGCTTTAGCCCAGGAGTTTGAGAACAGCCTTGGCAACATAATGAGACCCCATCTCTACAAAAGAAATAAAAAATTAGCCATGCATGGTGACACATGCCTGTGGTCCCAGCTACTTGGAAGGCTGAGGTGGATCGCTGAGCCAGGGAGGTCAAGGCTGCAATGAGCCGTGATTGTACCACTGCACTCACAGAGTAAGACCCTGTCTCAGAAAAAGAAAATAAATAAGAACCATCTTTCTGTCAAGATTCAGACAAATCCCACAAGATTCTTAAATCTGCCCCTGAAAGGAAGAACTTAAGGAACGGGATCTAGAGGGAGGTCCCTCCATTGTGCAAGATAGGAAAATGCCCACAAAGTCAACACTCCAGGGAGTGCCACAGAGCACCACGCAGTGGAAGGCTCCCACCCCCTTCCTCCTCCCTTTTCTCATCCTCCCCTCCTTTCTGTTACAGGAATTGGACACTTGTAAAGTAGACCAAAAACAAACAAAAACCACCTGACTTGAAATGCCTCAACTGGAATTGAAACCAAAGTCCCCAAGGGTCATAGTTCCAATGCTTAGCCCTTAAGCAATGTCAGCAAGTCTTCACAAACCTAACAGCTCAGGCCCTTGGCCCAAAACAAACTAAGAATGGTAAAGACAGGAACACTGAACTGTTGGCTGCGGCATACTCCAGTGGTCTTTTGATCTGTGCCTCCACCCCCAAATAGGGTTTGGCCTGCACCCCTGACATACCATGTACCCGTGCTGCTGTCACTGGCTATTACTGTATCAAGGCACAGCGATTTTTTATTATTACAGCAAGGTTCATTGTAAGTGATAATAGGTATAATTTCAAATAATTTTGACAGGTTTAAATTTGGGAGATGAGTGCCCTAAAAGGTCTGTTTAGACTGTCATTTTTATGTCGTAATGCAGCTAAGAGTTCCCACAAAAAGTGGAAGTGGCAGCTCAGGCATCTTCGTCTGGTTCGAACATGCAGATACTGATCGCTTTACCATCAAACCTTGGACTCTTCATAGGAATTCTTAGAAGTTACTTGTCAATTCCATGAGGATGACTGTGGTTCAGTTATGTGTTATCTAGTTAGGTTTGGTATATCCACCAGAAATCCTATCCAGCAGGAGCAAGCCAACTGTGCTGAGGCCTGTTCCTGTCAGGGCACCCCCATTCTTCTCTCAGTTCACCACACACACTTTGCAGACTCAGTACTATTTGAAATACAAACCAGTGACAGAGCCAGCACCAATCTGAATATAAAACATTAAAATTAGCTGGGCGTGGTGGCGGGCGCCTGTACTCCCAACTACTTGGGAAGCTGAGGTGGGAGGATCTCTTGAGCCAGGGAGGTGGGGGCTGCAGTGAGCCAAGATTGCACCACTGCACTCCAGCCTGGGCGACAGAGTGAGACTGTCTCAAAAAAAAAAAAAAAAAAAGTGAAGCCACGTTGTCATTTATTTATTTAATTATTTTACAGACAGGGTGTCACTATGTTGCCCAGGCTGGCCTCAAACCCCTGGGCTCAAGCGATCCTCCCATCTCAGCTTCCCAAGTAGCTGGGACTACAGACCCATGCCACCGCATCAGCTCTTATTTTTAGATTAAAATTATAAATACTCACATAAAGGTTCTGTTATTTTCTTCCTGCACCCCCCAACAGATCATCTTACATATCCCAATTTGGAGGCCACTGACCTAACCGGGATCCTCTCACCCCAGGAGCCCATCTCTGAAAAGCTTTCTGCTATCAGAAGCGCCCCAGCAGTTAGCCAGTTCCCTGAAAATCAGGCGGCCAGGCCCCACAACTGGAAGAATTTCTGACAGAGCAGAAGAATCACATGTTCCAATTCAGACTTCTCCTTTGGTATCTGCAACCGCCAGCCTCCCCATGCTCCCATGCCAAGTTGTGGGGGTGAGGGTGGGCTGAAGGCTGTGCTGAAGCAAGGTGGGGTGGGCCCCACTGGGTGTGAATTTGTGGGACTCCCTGGTGTTCCCAAGGCCACACTCAGGCTGCATTCCTGAGGTCTGCAGGGGAGTGGCTGCGTTCCTGGCCCAAGTATAGAGAAACAGCGGCCCCTGGTGGCCCTAACATGTAGTGCCTCAGAACCCCGGCTCCTTCCTTTCCTATTTGCTGAACTCGCTTTGATGCTCAAGTATGATGGCGTAATTATTTACACAGCGATGTACTGCAAAGACCTGGGGTGGTATCTGTGCTCATCTGTGTGATCTTGGGCAAATTAGCTTCTCTGAGTCGCAGTATCTTCAGCATTAAAATCGGATAATCAGACCTACTTTTTAGGTTTGTTGCTAGAAGCAAATGAAAGGATAAATGAAAAGCAGTAAACCGTGGCGAGCACATAGGCAGGACCTGTGCTATGCTGTTGGTCATGACACTTGATGTTGATGCCTGCAGACACTGAAAGGCAACTGAAACATCTTTCTAGACACAGACCTGGAGAGATAGTGAGAGGCTGTGGACAGGAACTCTCCTGTTCCTGAGCTAACACACACGGAGGAGCAGTGAACACGTCCTGGACAGGTGTAGTGAGTACGAGCCTGTGCGTGTGTGCACAAGCACCCTCCCCATGGAAATGCAGAGAGCTCTGGAAGGTGCTCAGCATACATCCCAGAGGGAAGGAGTGGTGACATCAGGGAAGCAGTGTCACTTATTCTCCAGGCATATTGCAGAGCTAGACCCTGAGAAAGGATCAGAGTTTATTAATTCATACAATTACTTATTGATCACCTAATATGTGCAAGGCAAGGTTAACAAACTTTAGCAAACAACTACCACAAAACATTCAAACAGAGGTAAGTGTTAAACAACAGAGTTAGTGTAGGCTGGTGTTCTGAGGACTAAGAATTGTATTCCCCAAAGCCACCAGGACAGAACAATTGAAAACACACAAAGCCAGGCCCAGGCAGAGTAAGGATTTCTGTGCTCTGGCGGCCTGCGGGAGTTGCATCACCACTAAGCTCTCTGGAACATGCTTGGGCCCACTCAGTCCATTTGAAGCCAGGACAAGGTGTGAGGTGAGCCCTCTGTGATCATCCCTGCTCATGACTAGGATTCCAGCCAACTAAAATGTGGTTTTGGTAAAAGCTAGTAACTCCTGGGTGTTCCCCCAGCTTTCTCCTACCCACACCTGCAGAACGGGATATGAGCCCTTCCTGGGTTTGGTGATGAAGAAAGAGAAGGTCTGGTGGCCCGGAAGAGGTAAACAAGATCTGCCAACCCCCAACAGGGCCCTTAGGGAACAATCAGTTCTTCCGCAATCCAGAAGAATTTACGCATCTGCACAGGTGAATTGAAAGATCAAAATACGTGAAACATTTGTTGCTGTGCTTCCCAACCACCCCTAAATTACAGACTTCTGACTTATGGATATCCATCCTCACACCCTTGAGAAGTGCCCTGACCTCACAGAGCCTATTACTTATATTACTTATTAAACACCTACTATGTGCTGGGCAAGGTTAGCAAAATCAGGGGTGGAGAAGGCTGGGTACTAAGGTCAGGGAAGGGCTTCTGCCCAGTTGAGGCTTCTCCCTTCTCATAATCTCCTTTCCCCCTTGGATTCTTTTTCTCTTCCGTCCATCTCACCCATATTCACCCATCTAGGGGGATGCAGGGCTTGTCTTTGGCCCACTGCTATCCCCACCAAGCACAAAACATCAATACTCCCTCTGCCTCCAGCACTGCCATTCAAGGTAAATGCAAAATTGTTGCTGCTTCAATGTTTCTACTTTCTTGCAAACTTGGAAAACAACACTGCTACAGTCTTTTTTTGAGTCTCATGCTGTCACCCAGGCTGGAGTGCAGTGGCGTGATCTCCGCTCATTGCAACATTCACCTCCCGGGTTCAAGCGAGTCTCCTGCCTCAGCCTTCCGAGTAGCTGGCACTACAGGTGCATGCCACTATGCCCAGTTAATTTTTGTATTTTTAGTAAAGATGGGGTTTCACCACATTGGCCAGGCTGGTCTCGAACTCCTGATCTCAGGCAATCTGCCCGCCTCGGCTTCCCAAAGTGCTGGGATTACAGGCATGAGCCTCCGCACCCGGCCCAGTCTTACAACTTTTCTGGAAAGGTCCTGTACAGCTGTTCAGCTTGGGGGTGAGTTGGAGTAGGAGACGAGCTGGGAACCACCCACCATGGAAAACGCTGTTTCTGTAGAGACATTCTGAGGTCAAACAACTGATTTCAAAAGCTCCAGCTCCCTAGATCCCTGTGGATCTGTTTTCCCTTTTCCTTGTCAGGCACCTGGAAACATTCCACCCTTTTCCTGACTCTCTTGTCTGCCTAACACTCTAATCGGTCTTTCTTGGCTCTGTCCTTGCACCTCAAGAAGGAGAGAAACAAAGGAAGGAGCCAGTTCACGGAAAAGGGCTCTTCCAAATTCAAAAGTGTTTTTCAATTCCATTAGGAGGGTTTAGAAGGTACATAAAAACTAAGCGACAAATCAATAAATAAACAAACAACTATTAACTCCAGGAAAAAATAAAGGGAGACATAATCATAATGGACTTTTGGACTCAACCATGAATTGAGCTCACATGTTTATCCAAAAAAAAGTAACAATTTAACAAAAAGTTGGGACATAACTATCATAGCAGGATGCAGAAAATGATAGTAGGGACATGGTGGTGGTGTTATCACTGAATCTTTGTCTTCCATGATAGGAAATCAAAAGATAACATCTAGAGTTGAGAAGTATGGCAGTAAGTACCAGCAAAATAACAGTTTAAAAGTTTAGGGAGGCTGGGCACAGTGGCTCACGCCTGTAATCCCAGCACTTTGGGAGACTGAGAAAGGTGGATCACCTGGGGTCAGGAGTTTGAGACTAGCCCGGCCAACATGGTAAAACCCCATCTCTACTAAAAATACAAAAATTAGCCAGGTGTGGTGGCACACACATGTGGTCCCAGCTACTCAGGAGGCTGAGGCAGGAGAATCGCTTGAACTAAGGAGGCGGAGGTGTAGTGAGCCAAGATAGCACCACTGCTTTCCGGCCTGGGCAACAGAGCAAGACTCCATCTCAAAAAAAAAAAAAAGAAAGAAAAAAGTTTAGGGAGAAGAACAGGAATAAGAAATTGTGGGACAGTGTGATTTTTACTATAAACTATATAAGCTATATTTTGCTCATAAAACAATCCTCATGTACTACTTTGATTTTCAAAAATAATAATCTAGAATTTTTGAAAAAAGAGCCGAATGTCTGGGAGATAATGTTGAAAAATATCTCCTTTAAGGCAGAGTGTAAAGACTGAGAGATGGAAAACATAGGATAAAATAAAATAACATGAAAATAAATCTAGACCCAGATGTCTGGAGCCAGGAGGGGAGGAAACAACTGAGGAAGTAACCAAAAGACATTTTCCTAAGGCAAAGAAAGACACAGATGATCAGAGAAAAGGATCCATTGAAGGTGAGAATATGAATAGGGAAATCAAGAAAAACAAACAAATAACAACACTGATGACCAATAAACATAGGGAACAATATAAGCCACACACACAGCTAAAAAAAAATGCATATTAAAACACCGATGTTTTCACCTACCCAGATGGGTAAAACTTTGAAACCTTGAAATTACCCAATATTAATAAGTAAATGGAGAATCAGCACTTTGATAATCTGTTACTGAGAATGCAATGGTGCTGAGTTTGCGCAAGGCAAATTGGTGAGAAAAAAAAATCAGAATTTAAAATGCCCTTGCTCTTTATTCCAGCACTGTCATTATTAGGAATTCATCCCTTGCATAAACTCATTAAAGTATGTCAAGATATCTATAATTGATAGCAGCAGGAGGCAGGCAAGTACCTAGGCAGATAGGGATGGATCCCCGGTAAAACCCCACCTCCAAGTCAAAAACAACTGTTTAAAGCCTGAAAGTCAAGCTACAAGTCAAATCCACAGACCAGATTGAGAACCTGTCATCCCGTTTGACATGCTTTCCTGATTGATCCCTTCCCTTCACCTATTTAACATATACCTACCCTTTCCTAATTGGTTTTCTACACTGTTGTGCCCACCTTTGAGTGATATCCTTGCTTTAACCTTTTTTGCATACTCACAAACCAATCAGCACACGTTCCCCATTCTGAGTCCATGAAAAGCCCTGGACCCAGCCACACGGGGAGAGAAACCACCTAACTGTGGGGGTGGGGGACTACCCCCTGCATTCCCCCTCTGCTGAGAGCTGTTCTGTTGTTCAATAAAGTTCTTCTCAACCCATTCTCATCCTTCAATTGCCCAGGCTGGTCTCAAACTCCTGGGCTTAAGCAATCCTTCCACCTCAGACTCCCAAAGTGCTGGGATTGCAGGCATGGGCCACCACACCTGGCTTATTTTATGCTTTAAAAATGTTAATTGGAGTTATCTGGCTGGTGGTATTGTGAGCCATGTTTGTTTGCTTCGAAATATTTTTTGGTACTAAGCCAAATAAGTATTTTGTTTTGTTTGAGTTGTTTTAAGGGACCCACTGAGGGCAATAAGGATGAGTAAAGAAATATCACATTTAAATGCACTTGGGTGGCTGGGTGTGATGGCTCACGCCTGTAATCCCAGCATTTTGGGAGGCAAAGGTGGGCAGATCACCTGAGGTCGGCAGTTCGAGACCAGCCTGACCAACATGGAGAAACCCTGTCTCTACTAAAAACACAAAATTAGCCAGGTGTGGTGGAGCATGCCTGTAATCCTAGCTACTCTGGAGGCTGAGGCAGGAGGATCACTTGAACCTGGGAGACGGAGGTTGCGGTGAGCCGAGATCGCACCATTGCACTCCAGCCTGGGCAACAAGAGGGAAACTCCATCTCTAAATAAATAAATGCACTTGGGTAAAATTTCAGAACTTCAAGAATAAAGAGAAAATCATATAAGCTTCCAGAAAGAAAAAAATAGGTACGTATAAATAAATAAGTTTCAGCCTGACATCAGATTTTTACACCAATTAGATGCTATGAGACAAAGAGCGGCATCTTCCAAGTTTTGAAAGAAAATTAATTTGAATCTGGAATTCTATAGTCAGCTGAATTACCACCCAAAGGAAAGACAAAATAAAGACATTTTCTGAAATTCAGGGAGTCAGAAAATTTACTACTCATGCACTGCATATGAAGAAATTACTCAAGGAGATGTCTCACTAAAACAAAGTAATTCCAAAAAGAGTAAGTGACATTTTTAAGAAATAGAATCTGAGCATGAGAAGAAACATAAACATGGAACAAAATGAGCTAGATTACTAGTTTACATTTTGATACATGGGACATTCTCCTTTGGCCTGCAGATACTTAATAACTGAAGATCATTTTCTTCTTCAGAGCTGCAGCCATGCTACTTGATCCTGCAGCAAATAATTATACAATATAAAATCATAATTGCATGTTACAATAATGTTATTTATATGGGGTTTAATATCTTAGACCCAATCTGTAGACAAAACAAAAGGAACAGAACAGAATGTAAATATTATAAACATTGACGAAGGGAAAAATAGTGCTGACAGCCAGCCAGGGAGTTACATTCTGTAAATGCATTTAGCTGCAATTAGTACAGATGCTTCTCAATTTTTGATGGGGTTAACATCCTGATAGACCCATCCTAAGCTGAAAATACTATAAGTCAAAAAGTATTGAATACACTGAACCTACTGAACATCATAGCTCAGCCTAGCCTACCTTAAATGTGCTCAGACCCCTTACATTAGCCTGCAGTTGGGCAACACAGTACACTGTAGAGTACCAGTTGTTTACCCTGCTGATTATGTGGCTGACTGGCAGCTGCCCAGCATGGCAAGAGAGTATCATACAGCATATTGCTAACCCTGGAAAATATCAAAATTCAAAATCCAAAGTATGATTTCTACTGCCTACATGTCACTTTCACACCATATAAAGTTGAAAAATTCTAAGTTAGAACAATTATAAGTTGGAGACTACACATACGCATATCAAAATCCAGGCCTGGGTGATTCGATTTTAGGGTTCCATTCAATGCAGAATTGAGAAGAACCCAGGCCCCAATGTAAAGTAAGTGGCTCTAGTGATGTATGGGGGCTGTGTCTTACTGCTCCTTAGAGCTGAGTGTCTTCATTGCTTCCCAACCATTCTTACTATGGTTAATTTCAAGCTAACAACATGATGTTGTTTCAAGCTAACATCATGTTGTTAGCTTGAAATTAACCATACTCGGAATATTTACACAATATTTACATTACGGCTTTTTGTTTTTCCTCCCATAGAGGAGCCAGTTGTTCAATACTTGCCAGCATGGTCCTGGGAAAGTCAGACCTGAAGAACTGAAGAATTGTGCGGAGATGAAGTTGGTGGAAGCTGGTGGTGAGACCCTCAGGCCTAGATGGGTTGTGGGGAAGCTAGTGGCATTCTTAGATGGGGAAATCTGCTAAGACAGGAGTCAGCAAACTTTTTCTTTTCTTTTTCTTTTTCTTTTTTTTTTTTTTTTTTTTTGAGACCGAGTCTGTCGCCCAGGCTGGAGTGCAGTGACGCGATCTCGGCTCGCTACAAGCTCCGCCTCCCGGGTTCACGCCATTCTCCTGCCTCAGCCTCCCCAGTAGCTGGGACTACAGGCGCCCGCCACCATGCCCAGCTAATTTTTTGTATTTTTAGTAGAGATGGGGTTTCACCGTGTTAGCCAGGATGGTCTCGATCTCCTGATCTCGTGATCTGCCTGCCTCGGCCTCGCAAAGTGCTGGGATTACAGGTGTGAGCCACCCCGCCCGGCCAGCAAACTTTTTCTTAAAGGGCCAAATAGTAAGTATCTCACAACTACCCAATGCTGCTGTTACAGCTCAAAAGCAGCCGTATACAATACTAAATGAAGGAGCATGGCTGTGTTCCATTAACACTTTTATCTACAACACAGGTAGCCAGCCCATAATTTGCCAACTCCTGGTCTAAGACAAATTCCACAGGAGGACAGTTCAGATATGGCACAGAAATCGGCTCTGCAGCCACACTTGGAGGCAGCTGCGTAGCAGGATATTTGAGCCAGAGGTCCCATTCCTGGCTCCCCATGGCCTCCAAGTAGCTTGAGGGGGATCCAGAATTTCCTATGTCCCATGCAAAGGGGACACAAAGGTGCTTTATCAGATATGATTAGGTTTGGCTTTATAGTAGCCTAAAAACACAGTTTAACGGTGGCTTAGAACGTACACACAGATGGATTTTCTAATGTAAAATCCTGGAGGTGGCCCATGCAGTGCCGGTAAAGTGTGAGAGACCCTTGCGTGTCTGAGCTTTCCTCTCCGCCATTCCTAAGTGTGGCCTTCGTCCACATGGTCCAAGCTGGCTGCTGGGGTGCTGCCATTATGTCCACCACATCCAGCCCCCAGGAAGAGGTAAGCAGAGGAAGGCACCCCTTTCCACCTCTTATTAAAGACCCTTCGGCGGGGCGTGGTGGCTCATGCCTGTAATCCCAGCACTTTGGGAGGCCGAGGCGGGTGGATCACGAGGTTAGGGGATCGAGGCCATCCTGGCTAACACGGTGAAACCCCGTCTCTACTAAAAATACAAAAAATTAGCCGGGCGTGGTGGCAGGCACTTGTAGTCCCAGCTACTGGGGAGGCTGAGGCAGGAGAATGGGGTGAACCCGGGAGGCGGAGCTTGCAGTGAGCCGAGATAGCACCACCGCACTCCAGCCTGGGCGACAGAGCAAGACTCCGTCTCAAAAAAAAAAAAAAAAAAAAAAAGACCCCCCCCCCCCGAAACTGTACACATTTATCTACTTATATCCCATCGGTTAAAACTTAGTCAGCTGACAATACCCAGCTGGAAAAGAAGTGGGGATATGTAGTCTTCAGCTACAAATTGGGTGTTAATTGGAAGGACAGATACAGAAGGACAACTGTCTCCGTTGTTGAGAGGACCTGTGGAGTGGCGGAGTCCCAGGGATGGCCAGAAGTGCCCACTTGCAGGGACTTGGCTGCTCCAGCAGAGGAGGCAGTGCACAGGGCCAGCTTCATGGACCTGCGCAACTGCATAGGCCCCAGGCTCAGAAGGGCCCACACTTGGTTTTAGTAAGTAAAATTCCTACTAATGATATAAAATTGTATTTTTTCTTTACTTAGAATGACATTAAACAGCAAATAGAAAACACCACAAAAGGCCGGGCACGGTGGCTCACACCTGTAATCCCAGCACTTTGGGAGGCTGAGGTGGGTGGATCACTTGAGGTCAGGAGTTTGAGACCAGCGTGGCCAACATGATGAAACCCCTTCTCTTCTAAAAATACAAAAATTAGCCAGGAGTGGTGGCGAGCACCTGTAATCCCAGCTACTTGAGAGGCTGAGGCAGGAGAATCGCTTGAACCCAGGAGGCGGAGGTTGTAGTGAGCCAATATCATGCCACTGCACTCCAGCCTCCAGGAGGTGACAGAGCGAGACTCCATCTCAACAACTAAAAAAGAAAACACCACAACAAATCAAGAGAGAAAAACCAGAAGAAAGGAAAATGTTTTATATTTTAGGTTCTTTAGTAGTACTTTTTTCCTGCTTTTTGAATGAGAGATTCTACATTTTTATTTTGCATAGGGCCCTGCAAATGATGTAGCCAACTTGGCAGCACATTATCGCAGGATGCCACATGGAACAGTCATACCTCTCAGGTCCACTGCCAGGAGCAGATGCCCCTCTCTTCAGTGGGAACAGCAAAGGGCCAGAGGACCCAGGTATATGAAGGCCCCCCTACCCACCACCCAACTTCAGGGATACAGTAAGGGCCCTCATTTACCCAGATACACAGAAGGCATCTTGGGGAGAAGAAGGGAGATCAGACAGAGCTCAGAAAGACAGATCTTGGAGACACTGAATTTTCTGAGTCTATGGAAAGCAGCCACATGAGGGAGTTCAACTCCAAAAGGTCTGAGTATTCAGTCTGAAAGGAGACTGAAAGGAGAAAAGACGTGTGTATTGTTCAAGGCAAACCTTGGCTTCCCCAGTACACAATAGTGTGGGGCTGGTAAAGAAGATCCTAATCTTCCTGGCAGATCTGAATGGGGCATGCACATTTGCATACCTGCTATCCTCAGATCCAAATCACTTTCTGTCTGAAATATCATTCTTCCTGTTCCTGCTTCCCTCATTCCATCCCTACTCCTGTAACCCTTGGACATCTGGCTAACTTCTCGCCTTTCTACAGTTGGTTCAGGCTCTCTTCTCCCAGGAAGCCTTCCCTGACACCCCCACTTTCACTTTTCCCTCCTCTGAGTACTCACTGCAACCTGCCCACACCCAATTTCAGAGGAGGAGTTTGAGTGACAGCAGGCCTTGCACTGGCCATGGAGCCGCAGGCCTGGAGTGGAGGCCTTCCTGCTTCACATTTATCCTTGGAGCCTGTTGCGCCGTGTGGAAAATGGGGGCAATAATACCAGACTCACCTACCTTACAAAATTTTTTTAAATTTTGTTTTTGAGTAAGTACTATACACACACAGTCCACAATTCTATGGGGATATAAGGGTACGCAGTGAAAAATAGCTCTCCTTCTCTCTTCTCTCCTCCAGGCTCCCAGCTGTCTTCCCCAAAGACAATCCCTGTTATGAGTTTCTTTGTTCTTCATAGACACTCCATATGTTTTATAGCAAATACATTTTATATCATCACCTATGTAGTATTCCAGGGGAGAATGCATAATCTGAATCTAACCGTGAGGAAGTATCAGAAAAACCCAAAATAAGAAATATTCTATTTTTTAAAGCATGTGTTAGAGAGATAATGGTATTATCTGAAAGCATCAGTAATCAATATCACAAAAGACAAAGGCTGTGGATATGTTCTGGAATTAAGGGAAATGGTAGATTAAAGTATTGCATCCATGTTAAATTTACCAAAGTTGAAGCGGGGGACACATAAAAAAAATTTATCGAAATTGATGAGTCTACGATGGTTATATAAGGGCTATCCTTTTTGTTTGTTCGTTTGTTTTTGTCTTTCTTTTTAAAAAATAAATACTGACTTATTTAGAGGTAAAGGGCCCTGATGTATATAACTTACCCTCATGTCGTTCAAGAAAAAATGTGTGTGTGTGTGTGTCTGTGTGTTTGTACATTGGAAGAGGAAGAAGGACACAAAAGAGAAAGCAAATGGGGCAAAATGTTAACAATAGGTGAATATGGACAAAGGGTTGATAAGTATTCTTGTACTACTTTTATTTTTGCAAGTCATGTTTAATATTACTTCCAGGAAAAAAAAAGTTAATCTTCTTTATTCACAGATTCTGCATTTGCAAATTCGCCTAATCACTAAAGTTTTTTTGTAACCCTAAAGTTTTTTTGTAACCCCAAAACCAGTATTCATAGCCATTTGCAAACATGTGTAGAGCTGGAAAAAAAATGTGAGTCACCCAATGTACATGTTACCAACTGAGGTCTAACCAGGAAATAGTCTGCCTTCTTGGTTCGGCTCTCATACTATAAAAAACTATCCTTTCTATGGTCTGTTTAGCACCACATTTTTCACATTTTTGTGACTTTTGTTGATATCTTGCTGTTTAAAATGGTCCCCAAGCATAGTGCTGAAATGTTGTCTAGCATTCCTAAGCAGAAGACGGCTGTGATGTGCCTTAGGAGAAAATGTATGTGTTAGATGAGCTTCATTCAGGCATGAGTTATGGTGCTGCTGGCCATGAGTTCAGTGTTGGCAATGAGTTTAAACATATTGTCAACGAATCAACAATATATTTTAATATTTATTAAATGAATAATATATTATGTATTAAATGTATTGGATAAACAATACACGCACAAAACATGGTTATGTATTGATGGGTTTACAAAAGTGTTGTGACCACAGGGTCATAGAAACCTAACCCTGTATTTCTCTCAGGAGCAAATGTTTCAGTATTCACTAATTCAGTGTTTTGAGCAGCTTTTAGACTATAACTACTGCAAATAATGAGAATTGAGTATTTATATACATGCATTTCCTGTACAAATGATAGTATACAGTACACACTGTTCTGTACCTTATATTTTTAAAACAATATTTCTTAGAGAAATTAGGCTATTAGGTTATATTCATTCTTTTGAACAGATACCTGGTATTCCCCATATGTGTATAATCTAATTGGTCTAACTAGTCCTCTAGTGATAGACACTTGGGCTTTCTGTTTTTGTTTTCATTTTTTTTAAATTGCAGGGGCCGGGCACGGTGGCTCACGCCTGTAATCCCAGCACTTTGGGAGGCCGAGGCGGGCGGATCACAAGGTCAGAAGTTTAAGACCAGTGTGGTGAAATGCCATCTTTACTACAAATACAAAAAATTAGCCGGGTGGGGTGGCCCATGCCTGTAATCCCAGGTACTCGGAAGGCTGAGACAGGAGAATTGCTTGAACCTAGGAGGCGGAGACTGCAGTGAGCGAAGATCACGCCACTGCACTCCAGCCTAGGCTACAGAGCAAGACTCCGTCTTAAAAAAATAAATAAATAAGATAAAATAAAATTGCATATTAGCAAAGTCATTTTTTCTATTTTCATTTGGTTATGATTTGTTTGAGAGAGATATATATATATATATAAAACACTTTTTCTTTATCCATTCATCTGTTGATGGACACTTAGGTTGCTTCCAAATTTTGCCTGTTGTGAATAGTGCTGCAATAAACATGGGAGTCCAGATATCTCTCCAGCATACTGATTTCATTTCCTTTGGATATATACCCAGTAGTGGGATTGCTGGATCAGATAGTAAATATATTTTTAAGTTTTGAGGAACCTCCATACTGTTTTCCATAATGGCCACATTAATTTACATTCCCACCATCTGTGAGCAAGTGTTCCCTTTACCCCACATCCTCCCCAACCCTTGTTATCTTTTGTCCTTTTGATAATAGCCAGTTTAACTGGTGTGAAGTGATATCTCATTGTGGTGGTTTTAATTTACATTTCTCTGATGATTAGTGATGTTGAGAATTTTTTTCATATACATATTGGTCATTTGTATGTCTTCTTTTGAGAAATGTCTATTCAAATCCCTTGCTTTTTGTTTTCTTACTAAGTTATTTGAGTTCCTTACATATTTTGGATATTAACCTCTCATTAGATGTATGGTTTGCAAATATTGTCTCCCATTCTGTAGATTGTTTCTTCACTCTGCTGGTTGTTTCCTTGGCTGTACAGAAGCTTTTCAGTTTGATAGAATCCCATGTGTCTATTCTTGCTGTTGCTGCCTGTGCTTTGGAGTTATATCCAAAAAGTCATTGCCCAGACCAACGTCATGAAGCTCCTCCTGTATGTTTTCTTCAGTAGTTTTGCTGTTTCAGGTCTTATATTTAAGTCTTTAATCCATTTTGAGTTGATTTTTGCATATGGTGTGAGATTCTTCTCTTTGTAGATACGCAGTTGCCCTAACACTATTTACTAAAGAGACTGTCCTTTCCCCATTGTTTGATCTTTGTCAAAAATCAATTAATCACAAATGTGTAGATTTGTTTTCAGGCTCTCTAATCTGTTCCATTGGTCTATGTGTCTGTGTGTATGCCAATACCATGCTGTTTTGATTACTATAGCTTTGTAGTATATTTTGAAGTCAGGTAGTGTAATGCTTCCAGCCTTGTTCTTTTAGCTCAAGATTACTTTGGCTATTTGGAGTCGTTTGTGGTTCTACACAAATTTTAGAAATTTTTTTCTATTTCTGTGAAAAATGTCACTGGAATTTTTGTAGGGATTGCATTGAATCTATAGATCATTTTGGACATTTTAACAATATTAATTCTGCCAATCCATGAACACAAGATATCTTTACATTTATTTGTGTCTTCAATTTCTTTCATTGTTTTATAGTTTTTGGTGTACAAGTGTTTTATCTCCTTGATTAAATTGATTCCTAAATATTTTTTGTAGCTATTGTAAATGAGATTGTTTTCTTGATATCTCTTTTTTTTGGATAGTTTATTGTTAGTGTATTAAAATAATACTGATTTTCATATGTTGCTTTTATATCCTGCAACTTTACTGAATTTAGTTATTAGTTCTAACAGTTTTTTTGGTGGAATCGTTAGGGTTTTCTATATAAGATATTTGGATTTTATCTTTTCAAAATGTATATCTGGTCCTGTCATAGTCTTACTTAAAGTATTTCCACAGCATCCCCTTGCACTTGGGATGAAAATTAAAATCCTTAATATGACCTGCCAGACACTCTCGCATAGCTTTCTGGCATCTGCATGTCTCCCTTCTGTTCTCTGTTCATCCCCTGGTATCATCTACCTTCGCTACTGCCACAGGACATTTGCACAAGCTTTCCTTCTGGAACATCTTCCTCATCCCTCATCCTTAACCTGGTTACCTCTTTCTTCCAACCTCGACTTTACAGTCCATCTTTTGCTCACCAGTGTATCCTTGGCCTAGTCTAGAACCTGCTATATAAAAGGTGCTCAATACATTTCTGCTAAACAATTGAATGAATGAGGCAGGAGGCATACAGAGAGGGAAGTCAGCTGGTAAGGATTATGTTTTTGTGGGTCTCTTTTGACCAAACACTTGGTTTTAAACTCTTCATAGAATAAAAACTGTACAGCTGTCTTATCTTCTCCTTTCAGGTTCTCAGGTCTTTAGCACTCAAGGGATGTTTGTTTGACTTAGACAAGTGATAATGATGGGAAATCAAACAAGTTCTCCAAAGTAACCCTGAGAAGGTTGCCAGAACTTTCTGCACCAAACTCTCATCCTTGAAAAAGGGGTGATAATGTCTGAATCTGGCTCGTGAGCAACACACCTGCTGGCACTTAGCACGTTCCTACAGGAGCTCCTACCTCTCTTCAATTCCAGCAACCTGTAAGATGTTGATTCTGCCCTGTAAGAATTTTCAGCACATTGGCTCAGAAAAAAAGATCTAAATGCAAAGACCAAGTCACAAGTCAACATGCCCTCAACAGGCTCTCTCCTACTCTTCCTCCATCCAACAGATGTCTGCTGGCATCCAGCTAAAGGGGAAGACACCAAAAAGAAAGTGTCACAGCCAAAGTTTTTACTGCTACATCCCAGAGTCTGATCCCCATGTCCCCGAGTGAGTAGAAGAGGAGCTCTGTCTGCACTGTCACCTGACCTTGGGCTTTTTTCTACCTTTGAGTGACTAATTCTATTCTCAAGTATTCTCTAACACGATATGAAACTTGTGGTGTAACCCACATCCTTCTCATATGCCAGAAGGCCTACACCCACATCCTCCTCATTGACCACCACCCCTTTCCTCTATTTTTGGTGGTAAAATGAAATAAACTGGCCCACACAAAAGGCTTGAGAGAGAGAGAGTGATTACACACTTGATCTCGTATATCCAAAATTCAACCATTTCTTGCCACCTTCCGTCTACCTCCCTGGTCTGAACAGTCTTCATCTCTCACCTGGTTTATTGCAACATCCCCAGCTGATCTTCCTTCTTTCACCTTTATTCCCTCAATCTTTCTCCAGGTACAGATTGCCAATAAAATACAGAACACTCGGTTAAATTTGCATTTTAGATAAACAATGAATACTTTTTAGTATAACTATGTCACAAACATTGCATGGTCTATACTTATACTAAAAAAAGTATGCATTTATCTGAAATTCAAATTTCACTCAACACCATGTAGTTTTATTTGCTGGCTCTGGCAACCCTATTCTTCAGCAACCAGAGTTATTCTTTTAAAATACAAATTAGGTCAGGCGTGGTGGCTCACGCCTGTAATCCCAGCACTTTGGGAGGCCAAGGTGGGTGGATCATCTGAGGTCAGGAGCTCGAGACCAGCCTGGCCAACATGGTGAAACCCCATCTCTACTAAAAATACAAAAATTAGCTGGGTGTGGTGGTGGGTGCCTGTAATCCCAGCTACTTGAGAGGCTGAGGCAGGAGAATTGCTTGAACCCAGGAGGCAGAGATTGTAGTGAGCCAAGATTGTGCCACTGCACTCCAGCCTGGGCAGTAGAGCGAAACTCAGTCTCAATAAATAAATAAATAAATAAAATACAAATTAGCTCATATCACTCCTCCGCTCAAAAACTGCCAATAGCTTCCCATCTTTGCTCAAAGTGCTGATAAATCCAAAGTCGTTCCAGAGATCTGCCTTCCTCAGTGCCTCTGGGCTCTCATCTCCTACTACGCTCTCCCTTGTCCACTCAATCCAGCCACCCTGGCTTCCTGTCACTCCTGGCACTGTTCCCAGAGAACCACATCACTAGCTCCTTCTCCTTCTGCAGGTCTTGCTCAGACAATATTACTTTCTCCGGAAGGCCTTCTGTGAAAGCTTTTTAAAAACTGCTGTTACCCTATCTTCTATCTTCTATCCCCTCTCCCTGCTTTTACTCTGTAACATGTGTGCCACCTTCTAGCATAACACATTATACATACAGATTGGTTTGCTCTCTGTCTCTCCGCTAAAAAGTATGGTCCATGAGGGCAGGTACTATGTTTTGTTCAAGCCAAATCTCCAGCATCAGACCCTGCTTGGCACATAGCAGATGCTCAACAGATATTTGTTGAGGCCAGGCGCAGTGGCTCATGCCTGTAATCCCAGCACTTTGGGAGGCCAAGGCAGGTGGATCATGAGGTCAGGAGTTTCAAGACCAGCCTGGCTAACATAGTGAAACCCCATCTCTACTAAAAATACAAAAATTAACCAGGTGTGGTGGCACACTCCTGTAGTCCCAGCTACTTGGGAGGCTGAGGCAGGATAATCACTTGAACCTGGGAGGCGGAGGTTGCAGTGAGCTGAGACCACGCCATTGCACTCCATCCTGGGTAGCAGAGTGAGACTCCATCTCAAATGTATATAATATATATATAAATATTATATATAAATATATATTATATATAAATAATATATATATAAATATATATTATATATAAATAATATATATTAATATATATTATATATCTAAATATATATTACTCTTTTATTTAAAAAATTTAAAACACCAGTAGAAAAAGAGATAGGGAGAGAGGGAGGAAGAGAAAAAAGGTGGAGGGAGATACATATATATATGTTATATATATGTATATATACACACATATATACATATATATTATATATATGTATATATATACACACATATTATATATGTATATATACACATATATACATATATTATATATGTATATATACACATATATACATATATTATATATGTATATATACACATATATACATATATACATATAGTATATATGTATATATACACATATATACATATATACATATATTATATATGTGTATATACACACATATATACCTATATACATATATTATATATGTATATATACACATATATACATATATACATATATTATATATGTATATATACACACATATATTATATATGTATATATACACACATATATATATGTATATATACACACACACGTGTATATATACATATATACACACATATATATACACATATATACACACACACATATATATACACATATATATATTTGTCGAAATATTTTTTGAACCAATGATGAAACCCAGGACAGGAAGGACAGCCAGGGAAGTTCAGAAACAAGGGCATGTTTTGCTTTTGTTTTTCTTCCTTGGCAGCCTTGCTCTGATCTTTCTCCACTTACTCTTCTTGCTCAAGGCCCCATTTGGCCACCATCCCAGGCCTCACTAGGGCTTTTCAGAGGTGCTTTCAAAGACAGTGGTAATCTGATTGGCTCAGCTCCACCTCTTTCCCATCTCTCCCTACCTTTTTTCTCTTCCTCCCTCTCTCCCCATCTCTTTTTCTACTGGTGTTTTAAATTTTTTAAATAAAAGAGTAATATTTCTAAAAATATAACTTTATTTTCTGAATAGGCCAAGATTGAAGGAGGGGTAATTTGGGAGGACTCTGACAGCCAAGAGCAAATGCCACAAAACGTCTCCCTTCTGTCCCTTCACAGGCTCATGTTCCCTGCAGAGAATCACCAGTTCAACAGCGTGTATTAGCCAGAACAAGAGAGGACAGGCTTTGCTTTGGTAGCAGACAGCCCCCAAATCTGTCACATAAAACAGAATTTTACTTCTTACTCGTGCCACATTTCCAAAATGAATTGGGAGGGGCTCTGCAATTCAGTGTCTCAGAGATCCAGGCTGATGGAAGCTTTTCTGAAGTGTGATTGCATCATCTGATCACCCCTTCAGAGCAGGAAAAGAGAAAGATGAAGGGACATACTGGTTCTTAAAGGCATCAGGCCAGAAGTGAAGGCCATCACTTTCACTCACAGTTCATTGACCAGAATCAGTCACATGGCTTCACACAGTTTCCAGAGGCCTAGGAGAGGTGGAGGGCATATAGTTATTCTGTAAAAACTTAATGTCTCTTCCCAGGCACAATTTTGGGGAAGGAGTGAGGAGACATATCTTCCCCAAAGGTGAGGGGTCTGTTCAGAGATAGATGATTATCTATTCACCCGTTCCACCTCCCAGAGCTTGCAGAACTCAAATGAGGCCTGGCTTACACAAGACGAAGAGATCAAATATAAGCCAGCTCCAAGCATCTGAACAAGGCCAAATGGCAGGATGATTTCTTGGGGAAGACAGCCACCAATTTTGCCTCCCTCTCCACTCCCTGATCCCAGACCTGCTAGAAGCATTGCGGACCTACAGCCAGACCATTAAGAACCCTCTGAGATATCAGTAACACTCAGTGACATCACCAAGAAGAATTTCTTCCTTCTTTTAGATTATTTCCCTAGGATAAATTCCCAGATGTGGAATAACTGGCTCAAAGTATAACAATATTTGTATGGCTTTTAAGTCAAGTTGACAAAGTGCTTTCCAAGATTTGCATGGTGAATAAGCACTGTCTATCATTATCTGTCCCTTGCATTGTCACCAAGATTAGGAGTGATTATTTTAGATTTTGCCATTCTGATGAGCAAAAATCATATTTTTTCTTTGTTTTAATTTGTATTTATGTGATTATAGCAGGCTTTAATCTTTTGCCACATTTGTTTATAACAACGTTTCCACTTGTGTAATTTGTGAGCACAGATGCTGGCTTCCTTACTTACTCAAGCCTTAATTTCTTAAACCAATTTTTATAAATTCCTTATGTAGCAAAGATGTTAGTTTTCTGTCTGTGGTAACAGCAGCCTTGTGTCTCCACCTCATCATCCTCATTCTGGTCTCTGCTTTTTCATTTTGGTTATTTTATTTCCATCGTTTTTGTTGTAGTGAAGAAGTTTTAAATTTGTATTTACTCAAATTCATCGGTCTTTTCTTTTGTGGTTTCTTCCTTTTTTCTTTTGTTTTTCTTTCTTTTTGGTTTTCACTTCAAAGCTTACAAATATATTTCCTGTCCTGAAGTTTGATTAATATTTGCTTCTATTTTCTTCCTTTTGTCTTCCGTAGTTTGTTTTTTTGACACTTAAATCTGCAATCCAAATAAAACTTAGTTTAGAATTATGGCATTTATTTTTCCAAAAAGTAGGAAGTATAAGACTTCCTGCAATTCCTTAAGCCAAATAAATAAACAAATAAAAGTGAAGTTTGTCCAAAAGTATCTTGGGGCATGTGAGGACTGGGGTGGGCCTGAAATCGAATTTTTGTTTAGTTCTCTTGAACCCTTAGCGTTTCTAAAGTACAGACAGGGTTGGAAATGGCCCATTTGAATAACCTGTTTTCCATCAGGTCCTCTTCAGAGGACACAGAATGAAGTCCAACTGCTAAAATCCTTATTTTATTTTTGAGACAGGGTCTCGTGTTGTTATCCGGGCTGGAGTGCAGTGGCACAATCTCAGCTCACTGCAACCTCTGCCTCCTGGGTTCAAGGAATTCTTGTACCTCAGCCTCCCAAGTAGCTGGGAGTACAGGCCTGTATCACCACGCCTGGCTAATTTTTATATTTTTAGTAGAGACAAGGTTTCGCCATGTTGCCCAGGCCGGTCTTGAACTCCTGACCTCAAGTGATCCACCAGCCTAGGCCTCCCAAAATGATGGGATTATAGGCGTGAGCCACCACGCTGGCCCTTCTTTTTTTGGTTTGTTTTTTTGAGTGTAACATCTACAGGGTTGACAGTTGTTGGAGGGTATGGGGGTGGTTAGGGCAGGGACCTTTGTTTCCGGATTCATGAGGTTTTCTTTTTCTTGAGCTTCTATAACAGCGAATGGCAGTTTATGTTACAGACTAATACTGTGATTTGCATCATCAGGTACATTCAGTTTTCTGCATTGAGAAGGCTATGTAGCTGCAGTCCACAGAAATCCTTTTAAAATGAAGATTGAGTAGGGGATGGACCCAAGAGGTGTATAGGCCAGGTAGTTCATTTCAAAGAACAAACACTCACTTTGATTTTTTTTTTTTTGTCTGTTTGGGTTTTTTTGTTTGTTTGGTTTGGTTTTTGGTTTTTTGTGTTTTTTTTGTTTTGTTTTGTTTTTTTTGAGGCAGAGTCTCGCACTGTCACCCAGGCTAGAGTGCAGAGTGCAGTGGCGTGGTCTCAGCTCACTGCAACCTCCACCTCCCAGTTTCAAGCTATTCTCTTGCCTCAGCCTCCCAAGTATCTGGAATTACAGGTATGCACCACCATGCCCAGCTAATGTTTTTGTTTTTAGTAGAGACGGGGTTTCACCATGCTGGCCAGGCTGGTCTTGAACTCCTGACCTTGTGATCCACCTGCCTCAGCCTCTCAAAGTTCTGGGATTACAGGTGTGAGCCACTGCACCTGGTCTGTCTGTTTAAGTGAAGGTGGAGAGATGGCTTACTGCTAATATATAGAGAATGCTAATACATATTTTTAGTCGCCAATACAAATTTTACTCTAAGAGTAGTCATGAGATATAGGGATAAATAAAATCTAGTAAATCTCAGAGAATTCAATCGTGGTGGCACAAGCCTATAGTCCCAGTTACTTGGGAGGCTGAGGTGGGAGAAAAAGGAAAATGAATTAAATGTAAAATGATATTCAGGAATTATATTGATTTTATTAGATGTAATAATGGAATTGTGGTTGCTTTTTTGTTGTTCTTATCTGTAGAGATATATACTGAAGAATGTATGAATAAAATAAAACTAAGTGATCTTAGAATTTGGTTTGCTCATCAGGAAGTTTTTTGCACTTTGACTTTTTAGTATATTGCATTAAAATATTGCTTATCTTGATTACTGAGTATTTTTGGAACCCCGTTAAGTTTTACATCTGAGACAAGTGCCATTCTCAACTCACCCTAGTCCTGGCCTTTGGTAGAGGGAACGTCAAGAGTCAGTCAAGAGGTAGATAATGCAATTACAGAATGGTGTGAATGCTATAAAGGCAAAGTGATGGAGAATCAAGAGGGAGTGAGGAGAGAGACTGGGAGAAGGTGTGTGCATGACTGTATATGTCTGTGCATGTTGTTAGGTGGTGTGCAGTGGGGAGTCAGGGGCAAGCACTCCACAGAAAGGATGGAGTTGGAGAAGTGGGGGAGTGGGAGGAATTAAGGATATGTTTTCTGGATAGAAAAGATGGGACTTGCTAATGGACTAGAAAGAGAAGGAGAGCAAAAGGGAAGAGATTGAATGTGGCTATAGTAATGGCAAAGAGTACATTTATCAAGGTGAGGAATAGTGAGGAGAAACAGGATTCAAGGGAAACCAAGTTTGACTTTGAACCATATTAAGCTTGAGCTACTTATTGAGGACACAAGTAGAGTTATCACAAAGGCATTCCTGAGGGCAAATCTGGAGCTTGGGTAGAAGGAGTTGAGCAAGAGATACAAATTTGGATGAGGTCACTTATGGAGACAATATAGACGGAAAAATGGAGAGGGCACAGAGCTGAGCTCTGGGGCTAATCCATACTTATAGGTCAGGTAAGAAGGAGAAACCAGCAAATGAGGCTGAGGAGCAGCCATCATTGAGGTAGGAGGAATACCAGAAGAATTCTAGAAGAACCGTATGAAATGCTGCTGAGAAGTGAGGTAAGCTGAAAAAGAGAAGTAACCATTAGATATGGTAGCAGGCAGGTTCTTGGTGACTGAGTCATGGTCAGTGCTATGATTGGAACCTGTCCCCCAAAGGCCATGTGTTGGAAACTTGATCCCCAATGGAGCAGTGTTGAGAGGTGGGATTTTTAAGAGGTGATAAAGGTATGAGAGCAAAGTTCTCATGAATGAATGAATTAATGTCATTATCCCAGGAGTGGGCTTGTTGTAAAAGCAGGTTTGACTCTCTCTTGCCTCTCTCTTGTTCTTGTTCTCACCCTCTGTTCACCCTTTACCTTCCACTGTGGGATGTGCAGCAAGAAGGCCCAGATGCAGGCCCCTGAACCCTGGACTTCCCAGCCTCCAGAACTGTAAAAATAAATCTCTCTTCTTTATAAATTACCCAGTTCATGTATTCTGTTATAGTAATACAAAACAAACTAAGACAGGCAGTGCAATGAGCAGGGGGATGGAAGCCAGATTGGAATGGATTAGCAAATGAACGTGAGAGGCAAGGAAATGAAAACAGCGAATTTGATAATGCATTTGAGAAATTATTCGAGGATGTAGAATAGAGAGATGGCTGGGAAGAATCCACACCCCTCATCTCCCCTATCTACGTACGATATTTTTAATTGAGTCTAGCTGTGGTTCAGGAAGCTGTGAAAATTTGTGAAAATTGAGTTCATGAGCATAGGTTACTTTGTGTGAAGACTACAAAGAAGGAAGTAATTTGTCTTACATTTTTCATATTTTAAAAATGTATTATCTTTTAACCAGCTAAACAATGGCAGAGGAGAGCATTAGCTAAAAATGTTAAGTCTAAATTAGGGGTTGAGTTCTTTTGTTTGTTGGCTTTTTTATAATTTTTTTTTTTTTTTTTTTTTAGACGGAGTCTCGCTCTGTCGCCCAGGCTGGAGTGCAGTGGCGCTATCTCCGCTCACTGCAAGCTCCGCCTCCCAGGTTGACGCCATTGTCCTGCCTCAGCCTCCCGAGTAGCTGGGACTACAGGCGCCCGCCACCACGCCCGGCTAATTTTTTGTATTTTTAGTAGAGACGGGGCTTCATCGTGTTAGCCAGGATAGTCTCGGTCTCCTGACCTCGTGATCCAATCACCTCGGCCTCCCAAAGTGCTGGGATTACAGGTGTTGAGCCACCACGCCTGGCCTATTTTTAATTTTTGTGGGTACAAAATAGGCATATATATTTATGGGGTACATGAAACATTTTGATACAGGATGGAAATATTTTAATATAGGATGGATGGATATTACTCATACAATGAGTTATAATCACACCAGAGTAAATGGGGTATCCATCACCTCAAGCATTTGTCATTTCTTTATGTTACAAACATTCCAATTATACTCTTTTAGTTATTTTAAAATGTACAATAAATTATTGTTGACTGTAGTCACTCTGTTGTGCTATCAAATACTAGATCTTATTCATTCTATCTAACTATATTTTTGTACTCATTAATCATTTCCACTTAGACCAACTTCCCCTCCCCCCGCCCCCCACTGCCAAAACTGCCCTCCCTGGCCTCTGGTATCCATCATTCTGTTTTCTATCTCCATGAGTTCGATTGTTTTAATTATTAGATCCCACAAATGATTGAGAACAGACAAAGTTCTTCTTTCTGTGTCTAGCTTATTTCACTTAACATAATGTCTTCCAGTTCCATCTATGTTGTTGTAAATGACAGGATCTCATTCTGTTTATGACTGAATAGTACTTCATTGTATATATGCACAACATTTTCTTTATCCGTTTGTTTGCCAGTGGGCACTTAGGTTGCTTCCAAATCTTGGCTATTGTGAATAGTGCTACAATAAACATGAGAGTGCAGATATCTCTTTGACATACTGATTTCATTTCCTCTGGGCAAATACCCAGTAGTGGAATTGCTGGATCATGTAGCAGTTTTGCCTTCAGTTTTTTGAGGAACCCCCATTCTGTTCTCCATGGTGGCTGTACTAATTTACATCCCCACCAACAGTGTACAAAGCTTCCCTTTTCTCCACACCCTCACTAGCATTTGTTATTGCCTATCTTTTGGATAAAAGCCATTCTTACTGGGGTGAGATGATATCTCACTGTAGTTTTGATTTGCATTTCTCTGATGATCAATAATATTAAGCACCTCTTCATATACATGTTTCCCATTTGTATGTTTTCTTTTGAGTAATATCTATTCAGATCTTTTGCCCATTTTCAAACTAGATTATTAGATTTTTTTATTGAGTTGTTTGAGCTCCTTATATATTCTAGTTTTTAATCTCTTGTCAGATGGATAATTTGCAAATATTTTCTCCCATTTTGTGGGTTGTCTCTTCACTTTGCCAATTGTTTCCTTGGCTGTGGAGAAGCTTTTCAGCTTTATGGGATCCTATTTGTCCATATTTCACTTTGGTTGCCTGTGCTTTTGGGGTGTTACTTAATAAATCTTTCCCCAGACCAATGACCTGGAGAGTTTTCCAATGTTTTCTTTCAGTAGTTTTATAGTTTGAAGTCATAGATTTAAGTCTTTAATTTATTTTGATTTGATTTGACTTACAGTGGCTCACGCCTGTAATTTCTGATTTTTGCATATGGCAAGACAGAGGGGTCTTGTTTCATTCTTCTGCATGTGGATATCCAGTTTTCCCAGTATCATTTATTGAGGACTGTCTTTTCCCCAGTGTATGTTCTTGACATCTTTATGGAAAATTCGTTCACTGTAGATGTATGGATTTATTTCTGGGTTCTCTATTCTGTTCCACTGGTCTGTTTTTATACCAGTATCATGCTGTTTTGGTTACAATAGTGCTGTAGTATAATGTGAAGTCAGGTAATGTGATTCCTCTAGTTTTGTTCTTTTTGCTCAGGATAGCTTTGGCTATTCTGGGGCTTTCGTGGTTCTATATAACTTTTAGTCTTGTTTTGAGCTTTTTAAAAGTAAGAATCATCTCCAAAGGCAGGGGACGCCAAGCATACAAAAATGAGGGGTGATGGAAATCGAGCTCCATCTCATGCAGAGCATCTGACAGCTGAGACTGAGGATCTGCCTACCACCTAATTGAGTGGACAAGCCCTTGAAGTGGGCTGCCCTGAGATGGAGCAGCCTCGGGAACACTTGCCACCTCAGCATTTTGTGACCAGTGCCTTGTTTTTTCCTCATCAAGGACAAAGCCAGAACTGTCCCCAGTAGCTGCAGTCCTCCATGCTGGGCGAGGGTGGTCTTCTGTCACTAACAGTGGGGAAACTGAGAAGAAGCAGAAACAGCATCACTTCTCCCCTGCCCCACCCCCGCTCCACCCTGTGTTCTTCAGTAAAGACAGGTAGAGAGCAGAGGGAATAATAAACATTCATTTTAAAAGCCACCAACCTGGGCCAGGCTCACATCTGTAATCCTGGCATTTTGGGAGGCTGAGGCGGGAGGATCACTTGAGACCAGGAGTTCAAGACCAGCCTGGGCAACATAGCAAGATCCCAGTCTCTACAAAAAAAAATTTTCTTTTTTTGAAATGGAGTCTCACTCTGTCACCCAGGCTGAAGTGCAGTGGCTCAGCCTCAGCTCATTGCACCCTCTGCCTTTCAGGTTAAAGTGATTCTCCTGCCTCAGTCTCCTGAGTAGCTGGGCATGTGCCACTATGCTCAGCTAATTTTTTATAGTTTTAGTAGAGGGAGGTTCACCATGTTGGCCAGGCTGGTCTCAAACTCTTGACCTCAGGTGATCCACCCGCCTCGGCCTCCCAAAGTGCTGAGATTAGAGGTGTGAGCCACCATGCCTGGTCTTACAAAAAATATATATATTTATATATATATTTTTTAATAGCCAGGCATGGTGGCATGCACCTATAGTCCCAGCTACTCGGGAGGCTGAGGGAGGAAGATCGCTTAAGCCCAGGGGTTTGAGGCTGTAGTGAGCTATGATTGCACCACTGCACTCCAGCCTGAGTGACAGGGAGAGACCCTGTCTCTGGAAAAAAAAAAAAAAAAAGCCACCAACATCATCTTTTTAATCAGCCTTGGTAGGGGAAACTGTTCTGAGAGGTAAAGAAACTTATTTTGGGTTTTGAATTCTAAACCCAAGGCACCAAGTATTAAGTTGCTGGAAATTGTTGGTTTGAGGAATTAGGGATAACTCTGCTCCTTATTTCAAGCAAACTGAACTGTGTAGCATGACCACTTCTCTCATTCCTCTTTGCCCACCTGCTTGCTCTGTCCCTCTGGCTTTCTAAATTTCCTGCTTAGACTTTGGGCAGGGACTGCTCAGACAGGCCTTAGTAGCTATTCTTTTATTCTTTTTCTTTTTTTTTTTTGAGACAGAGTTTCACTTTTGTTGCCCAGGCTGGAGTGCAATGGCGCCATCTTGGCTCACTGCAAGCTCCGCCTCCTAGGTTCAAGCGGTTCTCCTGCCTCAGCCTCCTGAGTAGCTGGGACTACAGGTGCCCACCACCATGCCTGGCTAATTTTTTGTATTTTTAGAAGAGACAGGGTTTCACCATGTTGGCCCAGCTGGTTTCGAACTCTTGAGCTCAGGTGACTTACCTGCCTCAGCCTCCCAAAGTGCTGGGATTACAGGCGTGAGCCACCGCACCTGCCCTAATATCTATTCTTTAGTCAAGGAAATGAGACATTTATTAAATCAGCTACTTTGGCAGCTCTGAGGCCATACTTGGCCCAGCAGACCATTCAGAACAAACAAATCCACCTCCAAAAGTTTGTAGAGTTAAGGCAGCTTTCACTGGATGTTTTACTAAAAGGTGCAATACAGAAAAATTTATGCCACCCAACATAGCAGTTTCTCCCAGCCCCGCCTCTTGTGGAGAGGGGAAGTCTTCTGCTTCATAAAACACACTCGATTCCCTCCTCTGGCCACTGGCGCTCTCTCTTCACATTCCTCTCCTCTCTTCTGTGCTTTCCTAGGCAGAACAGCCTGGCCTGCTATCAGCTTCTGCTCCTCTGCCTCTCATTCCAGCCATCCTGACTGGTAGTGACAACATATTTCCTGCACTTGAATGTTATCTGTCAAAACAGATCTGAGGGGCCTGGCACGGTGGCTCATGCGTGTAATCCCAGCACTTTGGGAGGCCGAGGCGGGTGGATCACATGAGCCTAGGAGTTTAAGACCATCCTGGGCAACACAGTGAAACCCCATTTCTACAGAAAACACAAGAAATTAGCCAGGCATGGTGGCATATGCCTGTAGTCCCAGCTACTACAGTCCCAGGCTGAGGTGGAAGGGTTGCTTGAGCCCAGGAGGCAGAGGCTGCAGTGAGCCATGAAACCGTGATTGTGATTGTGACACTGCACTCCAGCCTGGGAGAGAGAAAAACAAAAACAAAACAAACAAACAAAAAAAGATGTGAGGGCCCACTCTCCCCAGTGATGGGACTCCCATTTTATTTACTGAAGTCCTTTGGGTTTGTATTAGTTTCCTATTGCTGCTGTAACAAATTACCACAAATTGAGCAACTTAAAATAATATAAATGTAGTATCTTACAGATCTGTAGTTCAGAAGTTCAAAATAGGTCTCATTGGGCTGAAATCAAGGTGTGGGGAAGGCTGCATTCCTTTCTGGAGGCTCAAGAGGAAAATCTGTTTTCTTGCAGTTTTTCCAGTTTCTAGAATCCACTGCATTCTTTGGTTCGTGACCCCCTGCCATCTTCAAAGGCTAGCAATTGCATCACTGCAGCCCTGCTTTCATAGTCAATCTTTTTATCTGACTCTGGCTCTTCTTCTACTTCTCTCTCTCACATTTAAGGAACCTTTTGATTATTTCAGCTTGCCCTGAAAATCCAGAATAATCTCCCTATTTTAAAGTTGGCTAGTTAGTGACCTTAATGCCATCTGCAAACTTAATTCCTATTTGCCATATAACAACATAGTCACAGTTTCTGCAGATTAATACATGAACACCTTGTGGGGGGCATTATCCAGTCTACCACAGGGTTCAAAGGCCAATGCGGCTAGCAGTAGCTTGGGGAAGAATAGTCTCCTTTTCCTGTAGCCACAGACAACACAGGAGAGAGGCCATGCTGGGTCCTAAGCCTGACTCGAATAGGTGGCAAAGGGGCTAAGGAAAACCTTTCTCCAAGTTTAGCATGATGCCGTCCTTTCTCAATTTTAGCTCTGCTCCAATTCTTGACCTTAACCTCCACATTCAGTGGGCAAAGATGGGTGAGTGATTGTCAGAAGAAACAAAGATAAGCAGACACCTTTATCCCCAGTTAAGAGATATTTGCTTTCCATGACCTCTTTCATCCTCTCCTGGTCCTCTGGGCTCACAAACACTGAATCATTCAGATTTTGGTGGACATCTTGGCATGTGATGTCTCTCCCATCCCCAGAATAACGTTGGCGTCTTCTCACTGACACAGGGAGGAGGAAAAGCATCATCTCCCTGGGTCTCTGATTTGCAGATGAAGAAATGCAAGACGGTCACCTACTTCGATTTGGGACCAATCATAACTCCAGATCCCCATGCTTATGTGGTATAGTGAGATCGTCTCCAAAGATGGCTGTTGCCAATTCCTTTTCTTTTTTTTTTTTTTTTTTTTTTTTTTTTTTGAGACGGAGTCTCGCTGTGTAGCCCAGGCTGGAGTGCAGTGGCATGATCTCAGCTCACTGCAACCTCCACCTCCCAGGTCCCCGGTTCAAGCAATTCTTCTGCCTCAGCCTCCCAAGTAACTGGGATTACAGGCACGCTCCACCATGCTCAGCTAATTTTTTTGTATTTTTAGTAGAGACGGGGTTTCACCATGTCAGCCAGGCTGGTCTTGAACTCCTGAACTTGTGATCCACCCGCTTCAGCCTCGGCCTCCCAAAGTGCTGGGATTACAGGTGTGAGCCACCGCGCCCAGCAGGCTGTTGCCAATCCCTTATGTCCCTGAATCCACTGCTGCTCCTCACATTGAGATGTAGCATCTAATTCCTCTCCCTGGGCTAACCTTAGTAACTTGCTTAACCACTAAATGTGATGGAAGTGAGGTTCTAGGTCTTTTGAGGCTAAGTCATAAAGTTTTGCAGGGTCCTCTTGGGCATTCATTCCTGGAATCCAGCCATAACTCTGTGAGAAGCCCAAGCCACATGCGGAGGCCAACCGTAGGCCTTCTTCTCATCTGGTTGATAAGAACAGATGAGCTCCCAGCCAACAGCAGTATCCACTGCTAGCCATATGAGTGAGCCATCTTGAATAGTTAGCCCATTCAAGCCTTCAGACAGAAAGTAGGAATGAGAAGAGTTTATATCTGAAAGAAGTAACATGGACAAAAATGGCAAACCAAAACAATGATGAGTAGATGAGAAATATGAATAGAGCTAATTGAGAACACTCATCTTTCAAGATTCAGTTCAAGTACCCTCTGCCAGGCAGCCACCTCCTCTTCCATTTTCCTAATTTCTGCCTTGCTTAAACTGTTTTTTTTCCACTTTAATTGTAGCACCAGGAATATTTTGGGATGCTATTTTTTAAATTAAATATTCCTGTTATGGTTAGGGTAAATGTAAGTGTCTACAACAAAGATTTCTCAAAATGCAATTGCTTAAATTATGTAGATGTTCCTTTTTCTCTCCCATAAAAAAGTCAGAAGGTGAGACCTGCTCCTCATGGTCATTCAGGGACCCTGATCCTTCCAAGTCATTGCTCCACTATCCTCCTTGGTAAATTCATCAACTGCTTTATAGAAACTTGGTCACTACCAGATCTGGGTTCCAGCCAGTCTGGAAGAGGGAAGACAGGCGGAGGAGGCAGGCCTGATGCCCTAGGCCTAGAAGTGGCCATATCACCTCCTTCACAGGTTTTTGTCAAGAACTTGGTCACATCACTGCACTGAACCCAAGGGAGACTTGCTGGTCCTTAAGAATGAGCCTGTCTCCTGACCCAGAGTGGAGCTTAATCTGAACCTGCTGAAGGTATGAGTCTGTTGCAGCTAGCGAGGCTGGAAGTGATAAAGGTGAAAGCCGACGTGGGGATCTGGGAAAGAAGAGAGAGAAGACAGATGTGGAAGAATTTAACAGGGAAAATGAACAGGGCTTGATGAATCTTGCCAGAACAGAGAGCTTTGAATGTTATGATTCCTTGTGATCTAAGTTGACAGATCTTTGGCACAAGTTTAAAGAACTTGAGCTGAATACTTCACTTAACAGAAATTTGTTAAATACATTCCAAAGTTAGAAAATTCCTCAACTGTTTCAAAATCACAGGAAAAAGCATGCCTTGAGCTTGAAGGCTTTCAGGGGTCTCTGGTTTAATACTGCTACTATTAACAAGTTTGAGCACCAAATTGCACATAAGGGCTTTCACCTGGCTGCAATTCCATACCACTGGCCATACCTTCCTGGCTTCAACAGCACCATTCTGGATTGCTAACAAATGCTCCAGAAAGCAAATGTGTGCACTCATTCCCTGATGTCCAGACACTTGCTGTTTTCTAGGGAACCAGGCTCTGTGGATAAGTGGTGTTTGGACACATCATTCTTTAAAGTCGGCACAGGTTTTGGAATCAGTGCAGACTGAGTCTGAATTCTGGCTTGGCTACTTACTACCTACTTTAGTCACATTGTTTCACCTAAGCTTCTGTTAGTCTGTTAACTTACCTGCTTAAGCTCTAGCTCCTTTGCCTATAAAATGGAGACTGTATTGGGCCTACCTCACTGGGTGTATGAGAAGCGTATTAGTCCATTTTCACACTGCTATAAAGACATACCCAAAACTGGGTAGTTTATAAAGAAAAGAGGTTTAATTGACTCACTCATCTGCATGGCTGGAAGGCCTCAGGAAACTTACAATCGTGGCAGAAGGCAAATGGGAAGCAAGGACCTTCTTCACGTGGCGGCAGGAGAGACAGAGAGCGAGTGTGAAGAAGGAACTGTCAAACACTTATAAAACCATCAGATCTCTTGAGAACTCACTCACTACCACAAGACCATCATAGGGGAAACCGCCCCCAGGATCCAATCACAAACCAGGTCTCTTCCTCGACATGTGGGGATTACAATTCAGATTACAATTTGAGATGAGATTTGGGTGGGGACACAGCCAAACCATATTATGAAGTAAATGAGGTTCTGGGTGTGAAGTACTTAGCCCTTAGTGAATGACAGTGAACGATAACCAATAGCTCTTAAACTATTACAACAACTAGGTTTTCAGGCCTCTGTGACCTCTCAAGTCAAAAGGTATTACAAGTATAAAAGAAGTAATAGCCAGTTACAGCCATTTACAAAACTCAAGTGTGCAAAATGGAACCTTATTAATTTCTTCAGCTTGTCTTAATTTCCAACTCGGTGACTCCAGCGTGGCCCCTGGAAGATAATCTGACCCTGGTGCATGCAGTCCCACGTCTTGACTTCTCAGCAAAATTTGGGATGACAAATTGGACTTGGAACTCAGTCTTCACTTCCTCTCTCTTGCTCTCTCTTGTTTGATATAATCTAAGAATTTTTCTCATTGCATAGTCACCTCAAGGAGAGAGAAGTGGGTCCCTTTTTAGGTCTCCTATGCTTTAGGGACCCAAGTTGTTGTTTTCTACTGATGTCCTGCAGCCCATGGTGCTCTCAGAGATCACAGCTCTGACAGCTCTCATCAGTGGCACATTCTGTTCCATCCTACAGTCCTCAGTCTTGTCCTCCCCTCACTTCTAGGGGTCAGGCTTGTTCCTCCCTTACTTCTGGGGACAGGCCAAGCTCATCCTCCCAGTGGGTAGGTGTCTCTCCCCTGACCTGGACCATGTTGGCTCTCACTACCAGCCAACTTGTGGCTCACTATGAGCTACAGAAGCCCTCCAAGCCACATTTGGACCTGTAAAAACTGGGACCTGTTCATATCTAAATGCATCATGCCACCATTCCTCTTGCTTCCCCTTACCAGAAGCTTATCCCAATAAAAGATATTTGCTCTCCCTGACCTCTTCCATCCTCTCCTGGACCTCTTGGCTCACAAACATTGAGTCATTCAGATTTTGGTGGACATCTTGGCATTTGATGTCTCTCCCACCCCCAGGTGCAGGACCCATCTGAGCAACTACAGCAGGGAAACTGAGACTGCAAGTCTTCCTTTCTCTTAGGTACCCCTCATCTCCCTTGGGAAAGTTTCCTTTTTTCCTCCTTCCCTTTCTCTTCACATCAGAGCTCATGTTGTGGGGGGAGTGTTCCAATACTTGTCATTCTATTCTTTTTGTATAATTCTCTCTCCTCTTTCTCCTCCCCAGCACAAAGCTCTTTTTACGTAGGTGAAAGGGATATGTGTGCCTGTGCGCGTGCATGCACACACACACACACACACACACGGTGAAAACCAGTTCTCCAAGTTTATGCATACTTTGCAGGCTATTTTGTCTCCCATCCACCAGAGAACAAAACTTCTTTGAACTGAGAAGCTAAGAAAGTGTGCCATTCTTGTTAGTAGCAGGCCATTTGTGAATGCTGAGAGGGTGAACATGTTTTTTATGTCTCAGCTATTAGTCTGCCATAAATGAATACTTCATGTTGCATCTGTCTTACAAGTTATGTGGGTGTTTACCAAGTTAGTGCATAGGAAAGAGGTCAGCCAGGCTGCTCAGTGCATGGAGTGGGCAGAGGCCCCTTCATTGTGCTCCACTGGACGCTTCTATTTACCATTCCAATCTTTGCATGTCACTTTTATTTTTGTCAAAGTTATACATACACATATAGTTTAAGAAGTGAAATAGTTATCTGAAATGCTAGAAAGACAGCAGTCTTCTGGTCTCCTCTCCTGCCCTCCCCTCCCATTCTCACTGTATTCCTTCAGTTGACTCTTTTGATCTTTTCATCTACATTGCTGATTAATGGGATTATATTGCTGCTTGATTCTCCATTTTAGGCAATATCTATTGATAATGAGCATTTTACATCTTTTAGATTATTTTGGCAAATATCCATGACCTATAGCTATTAAAGTCTCTTCCCATACTTTGCTTGGTGATCAATGTTAAATTCTGCCAAATGTTCACATATTTATTAGCAAAAAGGCACAAAAAGAGTCATGGTAATTATTCTTGCAACTGAGGGGATGTCCTCCGTTTCTATCTATGGGCATGTCCTCCAGTTGAAAGACTTCTGCTTTATCATTTCCAGATCATAGACTTCATGTTTTATGTTTGGGCTAGGGAGAGAAGCTGGGCATCTGTATGCTTCTCAAAGAGATAATTATGCCTTCTATCCTTAGTCCTTCCTGCATTCCTCCTTTCAGAGATACCTGGTGTCTCTAACTCCTGACTTATGTTTTTGCTAAGTCAGTCAGTTGCCACTGTTCTTCTGCTTTCAGCTTCCAAAATGTAGTTACCATTGTCTCTGCTCCCATTCCCTTTGTCATTTGGCTTATGCCCTTAAAAAAATCCGTTTCCTGCCAATTGAGTAGAGTTTAGGGAAATTGGAGAGATAAAAGTTGTGTTTAATCTGCCATTTTTAAGCAAAAATGTCTTATTCTATTTTAGCCCCTTCTGGTTTCATTTGGGAACTATCCAAGCTAGATGCCGTAATGTGTCACTTTAAACATCCTCTACAAGCTTGTTCCTTTTTCCTTCCACTGCTCTGGATTTGCATGCAAATATGAATTATTCCACAGGCCATCTTCTTTCCTTTTGCAAACAAACTGCTCAACACATAGGTTAGTGTTACCTCGAAGACTTCACTTATCAGTTTTGGCTTTACTCCAAACAATGCCCAGAACTTGAAGAGCCCTGGTCAATACTATCTTCTGTCCACCTCACCAACAATTACATGTGTTCAACCCTGTTATCCAGTCTCCAACTCTACCCTACTATTCTGTGCTTTCACCCAGAAATGACCTTTGTTGATATTTCAGAGAGAATAGAAGCAACAAAATGTGAATTTCCTTAACTTCTTTCTCCTCCTTCCCTACCCTATGTCTACATCTGAACCCATCCTGACTGCCCTCTTCAGCAATCTCTGGCCCCAGCACTGTAACAGACTCTGTTTATGAAGCTGCCTGAGATGTCCCTCCTACATGCAGACCACACTGTGCTTTCCAGTCCCAGTTCTTCCTGCCTCTTTGGAACATTGCTCCATCAGCTATCCCCTTTTATTTTTATAATCTTATATTATATTCTTTTATTTTTTTAACTTTTATTTTAGGTTCCAGGGTACATGTGCAGATTTGCTACATAGGTAAACTTGTGTCACGAGGGTTTGTTGTACAGATTATTTCATCACCAAGATACTAAACCTAGTACCCAAAATTATTTTTGCTGCTCCTTTCCTTTCTCCCGCCCTCCACTTCAAGGAGGCCCCAGTGTCTGTTGTTCCCTTCTTTGTGTTCATGAGTCCTCATGATTTAGCTCCCACTTGTAAGTCAGAACATGTGGTATTTGGTTTCCTGTTGCTGTATTAGTTTGCTAAGGGTAATGGCCTTCAGTTCCACCCATGTTCCCATAAAAGACATGATCTCATTCTTTTTGTGGCTGCATAGTATTCCATGGTGTATATGTACCACATTTTCTTTGTCAAATCTGTCTTTGAGGGCAGTTAGGTTGACTCCATATCTTTGCTATTGTGAATAGTGCTGCAATAAACATTTGCATGCATGTGTCTTTATGGTAAAATGATTTATATTCCTCTGGGCATATGCCCAGTAATGGGATTACTGGGTTGAATGGTAGTTCTGCTTTGAACTCTTTGAGAAATTGCCATACTGCTTTCCACAATGGTTGAACTAATTTACACTCCCACCAACAGTGCATAAGTGTTCCCTTTCCTCTGCAACCTCACCAGCATCTGTTTTTTTTTTACTTTTTAGTAACAGCCATTACTAAATAGTGTGTGAGATGGTATCTCATTGTGGTTTTGATTTACATATTTCTAATGATCAGTGATATTGAGCTTTTTAAAATACTCTTCTTGGCTGCATGTATCTCTTCTTTAGAAAACTGTCCATATTCTTATATTCTATAAGAGCAGCCTCATTTTGGACCTGGCCACTTTGGCACATTCCTTTTGGCTTAGAAAGAGCTTAGATTTTTTTCATCTTAAAAGAATCCCTCTAAATCCCTATGGAGATATTTGCTCCTTCTCTCCCCACTCTTACATCAAGTTTCTTGAAAACATTGTATTTACTCTGTTTTCATACTGCTGATAAAGACATACCCAAGACTGGGTAATTTATGAAGAAAAAGAGGTTTAATGAACTCACAGTTCCACGTGTCTGGGAAGACCTCGTGATCATGGTGGAAGGCAAAAGTCACGTCTTACATGGCAGCAGACAAGAGAGAAAAAATGCGGGCCAAGCGAAAGGGGAAACCCCTTATAAAAACATCAGATCTCATGAGACTTATTCACTCCGAGGAGAACAGTATGGGGGAAACTGCCCCTGTGATTCAATTAGCTCCCACAAGATCCACCCCACAATATATGAGAAGCATGGGATCTACAATTCAAGCTAAGATTTGAGTGAGGACACAGCCAAACTATATCAAACATCTTCTGAATTCATGGTCTCCACTTCCTTGCCTCTACTTTCTTCTGTGACCTTTGCAGTCAGCTTTCTGCTTCCCATGGAGTCTCCCTCACCAATGCCCATTTTGTCAGCAGAGGCATTGAGCATGCCTCTATTCATGGCTTACCTCATTGCATTTAGCACAATTGACCACCGCCTCCCTAACACACTTCTTTTTCTGAACACCATGACTACTCTCATGCTTCTCCTAAATCTCTGGTTACTCCTTCTTCTGTAGTTTCTTATAGGATTACGTGATCTTATTATATCTCATAATGCATGTTGCTATGGTTTAAATGTGTCCCCAAAGTCCATATGTTGGGAACTTGATCCCCAATGCAGCAGTGATGGAAGGTGGGGCCTAATGAGAAGTGTTTGGGTCATGGGGGCACCATTCTCATGAATCAATTAGTGCCATTATCTCAGTAGTGGGTTCCTTATAAAAGGACAAGTTTGGCCACATCTTATCTCTTTCTTGCCCTCTCTTTGCCCTTCCATTATGGGATGACATAGCAAGAACACCCTGCCAGATGTTAGCTCCTCAGTCTTCGACTTCCCAGCCTCCAGACCATAAGCCAATACATTTTTGTTCATTATAACTTACACAGTCTGTGGTATTCTGTTATAACAGCATAAAATGAACTAAGACATATGCTAAGCATGCATTAGAGTGTCTGACATCTGTCCATGTTCAAGAAATGTCCCCAATCATTAGTAGTCGCAGCAGGAGGAAGAGGAGGGGGAGGAGGGTTAGCATTAATATTGCTACTAATTTCTATCCATCAGAATGGCACCACTACCACCTATTTCCAGTCCAAACACTTGGGATTCATCCTTGGCCCTTGCCACTCACTTCCTACTTCCCCAAACTTTATTTAACCTATCATCAAGCTATGATCCTATTCCATAAATATCCCTCAGATCAGACCCTCTCTACCTGCTCCCCTGCCCCCATTTCCACCCTCACTGCCCTGCCCTGTTCAGTCCCCATCCTCTGTTACCCAGTCTATTTGAAAGTCGGAAAGCCACACTGCCTGGTGTCCCAGCCTCTGGCCTTACCATTTCCCCTCCAGTCCATCCTCTACATCTTCTCCAAAATGATCCTCTAACATGCTTGTCTGAGCAGATCACATCTCTCCCAGGCATATTTCAGTAACAATTATAATTGGAACAGAGAAGAGGAAAGCTAATATTTAAAATCATAACAGACTGCAGCTGCATCATCCCCAAAGGCTTGCATGCCTCTGAGCACACAGCTCTTTGTTTCAAAACACCTGGGTGGGGCCGGCCTTGGTGGCTCATGCCTGTAATCCCAGCATTTTGGGAGGCCAAGGCGGGTGGATCACCTGAGGTCAGGAGTTCAAGACCAGCCTGCCAGCATGGCGAAACCCCGTCTCTACTAAAAATACAAGAATTAACCTGAAGTGGTGATGCGCGTAGTAATCCCAGCTACTTGGGAGGCTGAGACAGGAGAATCGCTTGAACCTGGGAGGCGGAGTCTGCAGTGAGCCGAGATCACGCCACTGCACTCCAGCCTGGGCAACAGAGCTAGACTCCATCTCAAAAAACAAACAAAGAAGCAAAACAAACAAACAAAAAACACTTGGGTGGACACAGAAGGTGAACAGGTGGGAATTTAAAACAAAGAGATAGCTAAACTCCTCTGCAGGAAATAAATTGGGATTTGGGGGCTGGCAGGCATCTAGAGAGGGAAGAGAATTGAGGAAAGCCTTAGGAGGGATGCTACCTCACCGTCTCAGTGGGAGGCTGGAGGCATGCCCTCAACCCCACTGCCCTTTGCCCTACATCTTGAATAAAGTTTATTACATAAACACTGCCCCTCATGATCCTGTAAATGGAGGAAAGGGGTGATGTTCTATGAGGATCTGCTAGGAACACAGAACTGAGAGCAGAGGTGGGAGGGCATCCCTGTGACTCTGGAAATTCCAGGTAGGATGAAATTGGAGCCTGCAGACCCTAGGAACAAAGGGCTTGGACGGGGAGGACCTGATGTAAACAAAGGTGGGTGTTCAAGTCAATTATACCTAAATTTCTAAAAGTGTCACCAGGCTCTTTGGCATGATCTCATCACTATGGCCATAATGTGGCAGATGTTTTCTCTGGGTCAGGCAATGGGTTGGCTGCTTTGAATGCACAATCTCATGCCATCCTCTCCTAAGGCCTGCTACAGAGTTGACATTATTGGGTCCATTTACAACTTAGGACCTACCACTTACCTGGAGTCACAGAGTTGGAAGGGGTCAGGGAGTTGGGGTCTGAAAGCAGATCTATGTATTCTCGCCGTTATTCAGAGCTGTCTCCTTTCTCTTAGATAAACTCTCAGCATTTCCCCATTGGCTCCAATTTTCTAATCGTCTTCAAATAAAAAGTCAGATCCAGTCAGAGGTCTGAATGAAAACATCAGGTCTATTCACTTGTTTTGCAAATTGGAAGAGGTTGCTCCAAGGAAGGGCAGGGAACTGGGACACCAAGGGAGCCAAGTGAACGAGGATATTTCTTTTCATTGTGAGTCTAATGTTCCTTCCACTGCACCCATTTCCCAAACTGGGCCTGCAGAACTGGGGATGCCAATAAGTGTGCCATGAGAAAAGTATCCTGCAGTTAAATAAATCTGGACATTATTGAGTTAAAGTTAAATAGAGCTTCTCACAAGCTTCAATATATTACTGTACATTTCATTTGCCAAAAGCAGGTGTTGGTATGCTCGTTTCCCAAACTTATTGGACAAAGAGTTTGGTGGAACAATGATGAGCCTCTTATCAAGCTGGTGTATTGTGGAACAGAGTTTGGGAACTCTGGCTTACTTTGCAGAAAAATCCTTGCTTTGAGGAAATACAGGCATTACATTCAGCAAGGGTTTCAAGTAATGCAAACTGACCATCCATAAAGATGATATTTCCTGCAGGAAGGATGAGGAACTCCTGAAGTCCTGCAGGAGCTCACGTTTTTCCTGGTAGATATGAGTAGAGAGAGACTCTATGTAGAAGGGATATTCTGAGTAAAGGAAGGAACTCCACAGAACAGGCTTTGGGAGAAAGGACAAGATCTAGCTGAAGGATTCTGAGAATGAGGCCAGATACAAAAGAAAATGTAGTAAACAGAAAGGGCTGCTTTACAGTACTCAAAGCACAAGGATGATATACCTTTATTTTTCTCAAATAAAATCTGGCTTTGAGGCCCACCCACTGTGATTGGCAAGAAGTCTTATACTAGACATTTTTTATTTTTGGTGACTCCTTTTTTTTTTTTTTTTTTTGAGATAAAGTCTCACTCTGTCACCCAGGCTGGAGTGCAATGGTGCAATCATGGCTCACTACAACCTCCATCTCCCAAGTGATTTTCATGCCTCAGCCTCCCAAGTAGCTAGGATTACCAGGGCACAACACCATGGCGGCTAATTTTTTGTATTTTTAGTAGAAACGGGGTTTCACTGTGCTGGCCAGGCTGGTCTCAAACTCCTGACCTCAAGTGATCCGCCCACCTTGACCTCCCAAAGTGCTGAGATTACAGGCCTGAGCCACCCACCCTCCGCACATTTTCGGTGATTCTTACCCCTTCCTTCAGGTCATACAAGCATCTGGGGCTTGTCTAGTCCAGAACAACTGGGGAAGAGCCAACTCTGGTCATGGTGGATACCCAAGAGAACCACTAGTGTAACTCCTGTGCAAATTTGGACTCCAGCTTGGACCAGCACTGCCATTCCAGGCAGGACGCCAAAATGGCCCTCCCAGGGGTTTCATCACAGACAGGCATCAGCTACAGAGACCCCTGTGGTAACCAGGGCCACTACTTGGTGTCCACAGTCATCTAGCCTCCTTACAGTATCTGAGATACTCCTCTTCCCAGCCTCAGTGCAGTTTTCTTGGCAGCTGGATACATCCCTCCTTCCCTGGAAGCCCAAACTTCGGGCCCGCTCCCACTCCCAATTCATCCAATTTAGCTTCTTTAACCAAGCTCTGAGAGCTTGTGTCTAATAATGATCTTCTGGGTTTTGGGGAGCCAGGTTGACCTTACACATTTAAGGAGAGCATGAGCTATATATCCCCTTGAATCGGGAGGAAAAATGCCTCATCTTTCTTTGGCTAATGAATCCACAGCAAGCACTCCTAATAGTTCCATAAAAAAAAACAAAACAAAATGAAACAAACAAACAAACAAAAAACAGCTGGGCGCAGTAGCTCACACCTGTAATCCCAGCACTTTGGGAGGCTGAGGTGGGTGGATCACTGAAGTCACCAGTTCCAGACCAGCCTGGCCAACCTGGTGAAACCCTGTCTCTACTAAAAATACAAAAATTAGCCAGGTGTGGCAGTGTGCATCTGTAGTCCCAGCTACTCAGGAGGCTGAGGCATGGGAATCGTTTGAACCTGGGAGACAGAGGTTGTAGTGAGCCAAGATCACGCCACTGGACTCCAGTCTGGGCAACAGAGTGAGACTTGGTCTCAAAAAAAGAAAAAAAAAAGATTTTTCTCAAGAATGTATCATGTTACAAATACACCAAATACACAAGCAAGGCCATTATATTTGCTATGATTATATTTGCAGTAAAAGATAGGAAAATGTTAGAGACAAATTTGGTAAAGCAATGAAGTCAGGGAAGGGAAATTCACTCCAATAAGACCCTTCTCCCTGTGGAGCTTCTCTCCACGTGGGGTTGAAAAAACCTTGGAGTGATTCCGACACGTGAGTAAGAATGACTCTAATGTGATCACTATTATAGCACAGATGCCTGGGAAGTATTGTGTAGCTGAGCACAGGAGTCAACATGCTGTAAACTCACTTGACATCCACAACAATACATAACATAAATAATCATGACCAGTAAAAAGGAAAAGAATAGAAAGGCTGGCTGTGATGGCTAATTATTATTATTATTTAATTTTTTTTGGGGGGGCGGGGTCTCCCACTGTCATCCAGGCTAGAGCACAGTGGCACAATCTCAGCTCACTGCAACCTCTGCCTCCTGGGTTCAAGTGATTCTCCTGCCTCAGCCTCCCTAGTAGCTGAGATTACAGGCACCCACCACCATGCCCTGCTAATTTTTATATTTTTAGTAGAGATGGGGTTTCACCATGTTGGCCAGGCTGGTCTCGAACTCCTGACATCAAGTGATCTGCCCGCCTCTGCCTCCCAAAATGCTGGGATTACAGGCATGAGCTACTGCGCCTGGCCCATGTGATGGTTAATTATATGTGTTGACTTGGCGAGGCTAGGGTGCCCCATTGTTTTGTCAAACACCAGTCTAGATGTTGCTGTTGAAGTATTTTAAAGATGTGATTAACATTTAAATCTGCAGACTTTGAGTAAAGCAGATTACTTTCGATAATGTGGGTGGGCCTCAATCTAATCAACCGAAGACCTTAACAGCAAAAACTGGGGTTTCCAAAAGAAGAACGAATTCTGTCTCAAAACTGCAAGAAAGAAACTCTGCATGAACTTATAGCCTGTAGACTCAGACTCAAGACAGCAACATCAACTATTCTCTGAATTTCTAGCCTGCAAGCCTGCCCTACACATTTTGCCCTTGCCAGTTTCCACAACTGCATGAGCCAATTCCTTGAAATGAATCTCTATCTCCTATTGATCTGTTTCAGGGGAGAATCGTCACTAATGAAAAAGGCTTATGCTATTTTGAATATTATAGTGTCCACTAGAGATTAAGAATTAAAGACATGAGAACGGAACCAGGTAGCAAACTAGGTGCCCATATCTACTTTTCCTCCCCCCAGCACCAAATTCTACAAAGTGGACAACATTTAAAAGAAAGGGGAGAATGGAGAGGAGGTATAGAAGGAAAAGAAGGAGGAGGAGGAAGAGGCAGTGCATTTCTTCATACAGCACAGTGCTTTGACTGTGACAAGAATTGCAAAGATTTTTCTCTCAGTTTGCCTTTTGTTTTTTGACTTTGTTTATGGTTGTTTTGTCATGCAGGAGTATTTTATTTCCTATAAATGAATTAGAAAAATGAAGACATCCTCTAAAAGACAGAAAACAGACGGTATCAAATTAACAGAGAAGCAAGATCAGAGAAAACCACAGCCTAAAATACCCTCAGTCCTGCTTTTGGAATGGAAGTTGTTCGGAACAGCTCCTAGTTCAGAGTCAATGGACCCAAAAAAAGGGATGGTACCCTGGGGCAACCACTGGGATATGCAATTTGGAGCAACAGGCCATGTGAAACCCTTTTCTCTGCTCCTCTTGTGCTGAGCAAGGGTTAGCAGCAGTGTTGTCTCCAGGGTAAAGCAGTGACTTGGGTACTGAGGCCAGAGATGCAGAGTGATGTCCTGGCAACGAGTCACCCCCAGGATAGACAAGAAAAACCTCATGGCAAAAGATAAGCTAGTAGAGGTTTCCACACTCAGCAGAGGCACACTCTCACCACCATCCACAAAAACCAATATGGCGTCATAAAAACAAGGATGAGCAGATGATCAATAGTCAGGAAGTATCTGAGGAAAACCGATACCCTAAAAGAGAACAGCAGACTAACAAACAGAAAGATTGATGTCTGAGGAAAGAGTTAAGAGCAAAGAGAAGAGTTCAAATATCTCTAATCAATTGCTTCAGAATGGTTAAGAACATGGGCTCAGGAAACAAACTGCCGGAAATCAATTTTGATTTCTATCCTGCTCTGAGATGTACAGATAGCACTGGGGAAAGTTGTGCCTCAGTTTTCTAATCTGTAAAGTGGGAATTTGAATAATACCAATCTCATAGGATTATTTTAAAACTTAAATGAGATAATCATGAAAAAACAAACCTCAGTAATGAGGCAATAATAAGTACTCAATACACGTTCAATACTGTATTATTGTTTTTAAAAAGCAAGAACTGGCTGCAGTAGAGAAGCAAAAATTTGAGAATATAGAAATGAAAATCAATGTATGGCAAATTTATAAATGAGAAAGATGAATGAACCATATAATAGATTAAAAAGTGGGCTGGGTGCAGTGGCTCATGCCTGTAATCCCAGCACTTTGGGAGGCTGAGGCGGGTGGATCATTAGGTCAAGAGATCGAGACCATCCTGGCCAACATGGTGAAACCCTGTCTCTACTAAAAATACAAAAATTAGCTGGGCATGGTGGCGCACACTTGTAGTCCCAGCTACCTGGGAAGCTAATGCAAGAGAATCGCTTGAACTGGGAAGGTGGAGGTTGCGGTAAGCTGAGATCTCACCATCACACTACAGCCTGGGCGACAAGAATGAAACTCTGTCTCAAAAAAAAAAAGTGAATTAGTCACTGAGATTTTAGCCAATGTGCCCAGGAGGTGGGGGTTGGTGTATGAGGGGCCAAGCTTTCTAACTGGCCTTTCCTTCTTTCCTTTCCCCTTCATGGAGGCAGAGCTTTTGACTGACATGCCTGCAGGTGAAAGTGGGGGTAGAGATTGGTGTGCCTGGGCTGAACTTTCAGTAGGTAGGGCCAGAAGTTTGTTTACCTATGGAAGGATCAAGCAAATAAGCCGATCCATTGAGGATAATGGGAGCCCGGTTTTTGAGTTACAAATAGGAAATGAGGAAGGAATTGTGTGGCACTGGAATCAGAAGTACTGATGTGAACTCATGGATGTTACAGATGTATGTATGTATATGTGTACACACATATGCAGACATATACATACATAAATACATTTGTTTCCCTGCTTTGTCTCCTGAAAGGACCTGCAAACAATATACAATGAGCACACCTAGTTCCCAAATCTTGGTTTCTAAAGACCATTCTCTATGAAAAGGAACTAGGGCTGCTAAGAAAAAATGACTCCAGGGCTGGGGCAGAAAAGTGCAAGAGGAGATAAAAATATTTTGTTTTTCTCAAAAGTAAGAAAATGCTCAGTGAATGCTAGAGACATATCAAAAGGACCCAAGAATCAGCTGCAAGGGGACCCACTGGCCAAATCTGAGACAATTCAAACATAAAAAAATATATAATGATAGTAATGGATTACAATCCACCAAATAAAATAATCCATGAATTCAGTTGATATAAATATATCAATAAATGGAAGAAAAGGGAAAGTTCTCCCTTATGGTTAAATGCCAACTAAATATGGAAGAAATTAGAAAGTTAAAAAAATCATCAGTAGGTAATCAAACTAGTAGATAAATTTTGGTGAGGAACAGGAGATTTATATAATCTCAAAGTATCTCCCCCCAAATTTCTTGTTAATTACAAGGGAAAATAACTTTACAGTGAGGAAATGTATCGGAGAACACCTTAAACAAGTATTTAAAGTTAACATCACAGTAACGGGCCAAGCCAATAACGCATGATTCACTGAGAAGAAAATAGCAATTCTACAATATTCCTGCCAAAATGTATAACCTGAATCTAATCACAAGGAAGCATGAGGTAACATGGATTGAGCAACATTCTATACAATAACTGGTCAAGGGCAAGAGATTCAAGCAAAAGAAAGGCTAAGAAACTCTTTCAGATTAAAGGCGACTAAAAAGATGTGACAAATAAATGCAATTTATGATCCTGGATTGGATCCCGGACCAGGAAAAAACAGCTATAAAAATTTTATTGGGACAATTAATGAAATCTGAATGTGAACTGTGGATTAGAAAATAGTATTATATCAATGTTAACTGTCTTAATTTTGATAATGGCACTAGGGTTATAAAAGAGAATGTCCTTGTTCTTATGAAATACACAATGAAGTATTTAGGCTTGATGTATGCAACCTATTCTCAAATAGTTCAGAATAATGTCTTCCTCCCTCCTTCCCTTCCTTCCTTCCTTCCTTCCTTTCTTCCTTCCTTCCCTCCCTCCCTCTCTCTTTCTTTCTCACTCTCTCTTTCTTTTTCTTTCTTTCTTCCTTTCTCTCCTTGATTTTACAAATGAAACTGAGAATTTCCTGGAATTTCTGAAAGACACCAGTTCCGGGAATCTCAATAACTCCACTTTCATACATGCCAGAGAAACTGTAGACATCAGTTTAAAAAACCTTTTAAAAACCCATAAGGAGGCCAGGCATGGTGGCTCACGCCTGTAATCCCAGCATTTTGGGAGGCTGAGGTGGGCGGATCACTTGAGGTCACAAGTTTGAGACCAGGCTGGCCAACATGGAGAAACCCCATCTCTACTTAAAATACAAAAAATTAGTTGGGCATGGTGGTGGGTGCCTGTAATCCCAGCTACTAGGGAGGCTGAGCCAGGAGAATCAGTTGAACCCAGGAGGTGGAGGCTGCAGTGAGCCGAGATTGTGCCACTGCACTCCAGCCTGGTGACAGAGCGAGACTCTGTCTCAAAAAAAGAAAAAAAAAAAAAACCAAGAGGCAGATAATGTATCAAGGTGATCAAAGTGGCAGTTAGAGTTACAATTAATTTTTCAAAAGGAATAATGGAAACCAGAAGACAGTGAAATATCATCAGTGTTCTAGCGACTCTGAATTCTGTAATGAGCAAAACTATTTTTTTTTAGAATAAGATAAGGCATTTCTACTCAAATAAAAGCGGAGAGATTTTACCACAAAAGATCACCATAAAGGAAAATTTAAAAGATGAACTTCAGGCAAAAGGTAAATGATTCCAGATGGAAGGTCTGAGATACGAAAAGGAATGGTTGTAAGTGTAACTAAGCAAGTACCGACAAAATCAAGTAACAATAATAGCATTAAACTTTTGTGCATGTAGGCATAGGCTAGAACTAAAATTGTTGACAATAAAAGCAAATGAGTGGCAATGGTGGTGATCATAAAGTGTTTTAATGTTCTCATGTTCTTCAGGAGGAGGGTAAATATATGGATTAAATTTAGACCTTGTTAAGTATGAATTTAATATAACTAGAACAATCATTAAAAGAATAGCCATAAAGCATATGACTTCCAAAAAAAGTAGAGACAAAAAAGTAAAATGAGAAAGAAAATCAATCCAAAAGAAGTCAAAAATTGGTTGGGGGCATGGGAGGAGAATAGCATAAGAAAGAAAATAGAAAATTTGTAATGAAATAGTTGAAATAAATCCAAATATACCTGTAGCTCCAGTAATGTAGTGAACTAAATTCTCAAGTTAAAGACAAATATTGTCATATGTAATAAAACAAAATCCACACTTAACACATTGGGACACAGAAATGTTGAAGCTGACAGGATGTAAAATGATATACAGGCAAATGCTAACAAGAAGAAAGCTGGCAAGCTGGTATGGCTTTATTAATTTTAGACAAAATAGACTCTAGGCAAAAAGCATCAATGGAGATAAAATGAGTCATACATAAGAATAAACAGCTCAAATCTTCCAGAAGACATATCACTTAAAAATTTCCATGTCACTAATAATATAGTTCCAAAATATATAAAGCTCAAACTGACAGAACTACAGGAAGAAATAGATAAATCTATTATCTTAAGGAGAAATTTGCATACAGTTCTCACAGTAAGAGATCAGGCAAAAACAGAAGAGTAAAAAGAAAGAACATTTGATCAACACAATAAAAAGGTTGATGGGTTGACGTAATGCACATTACACAGAACTTTGCTCTCAACTATTGTAGAGCACATACACTTTTCACATGAAACATTTATGAGAATTAGACGACATGCTACACCATTAATCTAGCTTTAACAAATTTCTTTTTTTTTTTTTTGAGACAGAGTCTCGCTCTGTCGCCCACGCTGGAGTGCAGTGGCGCTATCTCCGCTCACTGCAAGTTCCGCCTCCCGGGTTCACGCCATTCTCCTGCCTCAGCCTCCTGAGTAGCGGGGACTACAGGTGCCCGCCACTACGCCCGGCTGATTTTTTTGTTTTTTTGTTTTGTTTCGTTTTGTTTTTGAGATGGAGTCTCGCACTGTTGCCCAGGTTGGAGTGCTGTGGCGGGATCTCGGCTCACTGCAAGCTCCGCCTCCTGGTTTCACGCCATTCTCCTGCCTCAGCCTCCCGAGAAGCTGGGACTACAGGCGCCCACGACCACGCCTGGCTAATTTTTTTGTATTTTTAGTAGAGACGGGGTTTCACTGTGTTACCCAGGATGGTCTTGATCTCCTGACCTCGTGATCTGCCCGCCTCGCCTCCCAAAGTGCTGGGATTACAGGCGTGAGCCACCATGCCGGGCCAACTTTCTAAAGATTGATATCTGAGCCCAAAGCTAGTATCTGTGAAGCTTTTAGATTTTTTTTTTTTTTTTTTTTTTTAAGACGGAGTCTTGGTCTGTCACTCAGGCTGGAGTGTACTGGCATGATCTCGGCTCACTGCAACCTCTGCCTCCTGGGTTCAAGCGAATCTCCTGCATCAGCCTCCGGAGTAGCTGGGATTACAGATGCCCACCATCATGCCTGGCTAATTTTTGTATTTTTAGTAAAGACGGGTTTTCACCATGTTGGCCAGGTTGGTTTCAAACTCCTGACCTCAGGTGATCCGCCCGCCTCGGCCTCCCAAAGTGCTGGGATTACAGGCATGAGCCACCATGCCCAGCCTCAGAATTTGACCTAGAGACAAAAACAGAACTACCATGTCTCAGAGCTGTGGAAAGTTCAGTAGTTTCAGCTAAAGAATTCCTAGAAAGGCGTACTGGTCTGTTCTAAAATGAATTGTGATAGTGGTTGCACAGCTCTATAAGTATACTAAAACTCATAGAATTTTAACTTTAGGTGAATTGTGGCATGCAAATTATAGATCAATAAAGTTTACGTATGTATCAACTTGAGAAGCTAGAAATCTATGGAAACCTGTCTGTTTCTATGAGGAAGTTTAAAAACTTTCAGAAAGAAAATATGAGCTAATGAAGCTAAAGTATTTGGGGGAAAAAAAGAAGTCTGACTTCCAATACCTCAAAGAAAACATTAGACTTAAGAGTACTGAACACTTACTATAGAAACCAGGAGACATGACAAAGTGACATACTGCACTCAGTGAATTAATCATGTAATAGCTGAAATCCTAAAGGCTTAGAAGAAGAGAATGAAATTGAAATATGGACTAATTGTATTCCACAATTAGAAGAACTGGAGGATCCCCAGAGTAAAAAAAATTAATAACTCAAAGATGATGGACAAAAAAACAAACTCCATTAACTCTAACAGAAAGTGATTAGAAACCATTTCCAGTGCTAACTGAATAATGAGATGTCAGCTAGGTACAAGAGGAAGAACAATTGAAAAGTTGCAATATGAACCTCTTTGCTATATTCACCAGAAAGTTATAATGAAAAGTGTAATGGACTGAATTGTGTCCCTCCATAATTCATTTGTTGAAGCTCTAACCCCCAATGTGACTATGTGCTTGGAGGCAGAGCTTTTTAGGGGAGTGATTAAGGTTAAATAAGATCAGAATAGTGGGGGCCCTAATCCAATTGAACTTCTATTCTTATAAGAAAAGGAAGCGACACCAGAGATTTCTCTTTTTCTGTGGGGACACAGAGTAGAGGTCATGTGAGGGCAGAGCAAGAAGGTGGCTGTCTACAAGCCAGGAAGAGAGGCCTCACCAGAAACCCATCTTGGCAGCACTTTGATCTTGGACTTCTAGCCTCCAGAACTGTGAGAAAATAAATTTCTGTTGTTTAAGTCAGCTAGTCTATAGTCTTCTGTTATGGCAGCCTGAGCTGACTAACACAGAAAGCAAATACAGAAACTTCTGATTAAAGATAGTAGAGCAAGAACATGCATTAATCTACAATCTCTTCTAAAATCCCTTTAAAACCACCATTAAGAGATTTTTTAAAGGCATAAACAAACAAGGACAAAAAATATGGCAGAAGAGACAATAGCAGGAAGATGTTCAAAGCTGGAAAGCAGGACATGTAGTAACTTATTTCTCTGATCTGAGAAAGAGGAATTCTAAGGCAGAAATAGGGAAAGCAGAGAATCAATCCAAAAGACTCAGGAATTGGTGGAACCAGTTAACTTTGCAAGTGAAAATGAAGATGGTATTGAAAATAAGAGAGTTGTTTAAATAGATTAAAGAGCTAAAAGGTTGTTAAACCTCCAGATACCTTCCTGCTATAGTTTGGGTGTTTGTCCCCTACAAACCTCATGTTGAAATTTGACTCCTGATGTTGCAAGGTTGGGTAGTGGCACCTGGTGAGAGGCATTTGGGTCATGGGGACAGATCCCTCATGAATAGATTGATGCCCTCCCTGGGGGTGAATTCTTTCTCTGTTAGTTCCTTCAAGTTCTGGTTGCTAAAAAGAGTCTGGCACCTACCCCCACTTGCTTCCTCTCTTGCCATGTGACCCTTTTGCACATGCTGGCTCCTCTTCTACTTTCCACTGTTGAAGCGACTTCAGGTCCTCACCAGATGCAGATGCCCATTCTTGAACTTTCCAGCCACCAGAATAATAAGCCAAATAAACCTCTTTTCTTTATAAACTATCCAGTCTCAGATATTCTGTTACAGCAACACTAAATGGACTAAGACACCTCCCCAACTCAGCACAGCAAGATGTCTCACACTACCTCCCCAAATCTGGCAAAGTACTGGAGTTTTAAATATCGGAGAGGATAAAACTAAGGGCTAAGTTGAAGGCAAGGGTACCATATTAAAAAGAGGAAGATTTTGAGACATTCTATCTACATATTGATTTTAGGATTATGGGTCCTTCTTTTCCCTTGGCTGCTGGAATGCTGTTAGTTGGGCCTGTACTCTTAGGTCAAGAGATGGGGAAAATATTCCGTGGGAAATTAGACCAGCCCAAAAGATATGTGGAAAGATATGGACATTGGGGATTCCTAAATAAGTGGCCAGATGAGCCACTGAGAATTTCATAGTCAACAGATTCCATCCATATCTATACAGTTTCCAATTCAATTTTTAGTGCTCCTCTCTTCAATGAGCAACCAGGCAAGGATGATTTCAGGAACTGGTCTAACAATAAACACTAAGATTAAAAACAAACAAAAGAAAACGGAAAATTAAAACTATACAGAGAAATAAAACTTTTTCAAAAGTTTTTAAAAAGTGTTTTAAAAATATATTATTACTATCAGAGCTGTAAGAGAAGATAGTTATTATGAAGCAAGAATATACCATTAGGCCTGGCGCAGTGGCTTACGCGTGTAATTCCCGCACTTTGGGAGGCCGAGGCGAGTGGATCACGAGGTCAAGAGATCAAGACCATCCTGACCAACATGGTGAAACCCCGTCTCTACTAATACAAAAATTAGCCAGGCGTGGTGGCAGGCGCCTGTTGTCCCAGCTACTCGGGAGGCTGAGGCAGGAGAATCAATTGAACCTGGGAGGTGGAGGTTGCAGTGAGCTGAGATTGTGCCACTGCACTCCAGCCTGGCGACAGAGCGAGATTCCGTCTCCAAAAAAAAAAAAAAAAAAATATATATATATATATATATACATACACACCATTAAAAAGGACATTTAAGAGAACAAACAAGCTCTGGGAAATTAAAAATGAAAGCAGAAATGAAAAATTCGAGAAGAGTTATAAGATAAAATTAAATAAATTAGTTGGAAAGATTAGCAAAGAGATGCTTTAACAGCCAGAATACAGGAATTTTAGAAAGAAGATGGAAAACAGAGTGGGGATATCATCAAGGATATAATTCAAGAAAACATCCCAGAACTGAATAGCCAGTGTTTGCAGATTCAAAGGATCCACAAAATACTCTAGACAACTGATTAAAATAGAAACACATCAAGGTGCACATTAAAAACTTTCAGAATATCAGGAATAAAGTATTCCAAAATTTTCCAGAGGGCAGAGGGCAAGGGGAGGAAAAGGAGAGAGGGAGAGAAGGTTTTATACAAAGGGTCAAGAATCATAATGGCATCTGACTTTCCAAAATTACACTGAAAGGCAGAAGACAATGTAAAAATACCTTTGAAATTCTAAGGAAATGTTATTTTTAACATAGAATTCTATGCTTAGTCAGTATTATGAATAAAGTGTTCATAAAGATGTTTGGAATAAAGACTTTCAAATATGCAAACTCTCAAAATACTTATCTTCCATGTATACTTTCTTAGGGAAATGCTGGAAGAAGTGCCCACTATATAAAGAAGGCAAATCAAGAAAAAGGATGGTATCCAGGAAACAGGGAATCTAAAAAGAGTTACACAGGGAGGTCCCTGCATGATGGAACATTGCAAGATGATGACTTTACAGCATCTAGGGAATAATTAATCCAAATGTCCAAGATGATGAAACTGATGGATCAGCTGATGTGTTTGAATACATTGAGAGAAGTTTTAAACAACCGAGGGATGAGTTTGGGCATGAATTATTGATGAATACCTAGAAACCTAAGCAAGTGAACTACATGCTAACTTTAGTGGGGAAAAGGGCTGTGCAAGAAAGGAAAAATTATTGTCACATGGCTAAGCTATGAATAGCATTTACACAGTCATAACTATATAAACAGTGTTTATGGTATGATGGTAGTAAGAACAGGCAGTTATATGTGTGTGGTATTTTGGAGGGTATAAAAGAGAGCAAAATATACATAGTTTTCTGCAGGAGCAAATCATTTTAATACATAATGCCCAAAATAGAAAAACCAACAGGTCGGTCATATAAACATATTATTTCAAGTGATGAAGTGAATAAACAGCTAAAGGGGTTTAAAGCAGCTGCCAGGTGAGAATGGAGAACAAGTGGTAATGTTGTTTCTTGGTAATATGCCTTGTGGAATGGTGGCTCACACCTGTAATCCAAGCACTTTGGGAGGCCAAGGCAGGCATATCACCTGAGGTCAGGAGTTTGAGACCAGCCTGACCAACATGGTGAAACCCGGTCTCTTCGGGGCCGGGCGCGGTGGCTCACGCCTGTAATCCCAGCACTTTGGGAGGCCGAGGCAGGCGGATAGAGAGTCAGGAGATAGAGATCATCGTGGCTAAAACGGTGAAACCCCGTCTCTACTAAAAATACAAAAAATTAGCCCAGCGTGTTGACGGGCGCCTGTAGTCCCAGCTACTCAGGAGGCTGAGGCAGGAGAATGGCGTGAACCCGGGAGGCGAAGCTTGCAGTGAGCCGATATCGCGCCACTGCACTCCAGCCTGGGCAACAGAGCGGGACTCCGTCTCAAAAAAAAAAAAAAAAAAAGAAACCCCCAACTCTTCTAAAAAAGCTGGGCATGGTGATACATGCCTGTAATCCCAGTTACTTGGGAGGCTGAGGCATGAGAATCGCTTGAACTGGAGAGGCAGAGGTTGCAGTGAGCTGAGATCACACCATTGCACGCCAGCCTGGGCAACAAGAGCAAAACTCCATCTCAATAAATAAATACATAAATAAATAAACCAACAACAACAAAAAACTTTTTGACTCTTTAAACTATATTTGTATACAATTTTGTTAAAAATTAACGGGCCAGGCGTGGTGGCTCACGCCTGTAATCCCAGCACTTTGGGAGGCTGAGGCAGGTGGATCACAAGGTCAGGAGTTCAAGACCAGCCTGGCCAAGATGGTAAAACCCTGTCTCTACTAAAAATACAAAAATTAACCGGGCTTGGTGGCGGGCACCTGTAAACCTAGCTACTCAGCAGGGTGAGGCAGATAACTGCTTGAACCCGGGAGGCAGAGCTTGCAGTGAGCTGAGATGGCGCCACTGCACTCCAGCCTGGGCGATAGAGTCAGGCGCTGCCTCAAAAACAAACAAACAAAAACACAAACAACAACAACAACAAAAAGCCCTAATTTTTTAAAAAAGAAAATGCCTGGGCCAGATGCGGTGGCTCACGCCTGTAATCCCAGCACTTTGGGAGGCCCAGGCGGGCGGATCACGAGGTCAGGAGATGGAGACCATCCTGGCTAACATGGTGAAACCCCGTCTCTACTAAAAATACAGAAAATTAGCCGGGTGTGGTGGCAGGCACCTGTAGTCCCAGCTACTCAGGAGGCTGAGGCAGGAGAATGGCATGAATCCGGGAGGCGGAGCTTGCAGTAAGCCGAGATCGCGCCACTGCACTCCAGCCTGGGCGACAGAGTGAGACCATCTCAAAAAAAAAACCAAAAAACAAAAACAAAAACAACAACAACAAAAAAGGAAAATGTCTGAAACGTATTATAGCATAAAATAGAAACATTTAATGTTCTCTAAGCAGAAAGACATGACTCTGCAAATGTAGGTGACTTGAAACCAATATGAGAATGAAATGAAGAGAAATTATCAGTTGTGGAAGACCTAAAAGCTTCTGAGCAGAAATTGCAAAAGTAAATAGATAAATACACAAAATAAATTACAGAAAAAAGAGAAATATGCTGTCACGATAAGAAGGTTGGCGAAATCTGGCTTACTGCTTGTGTTAGAATAAGCTCTTACTTATTACCATGAGGACTGTAGTAATTTGTTACAGCAGCAACAAAAAACTAATGATGGTGTCGCCCTCGATCAGTTGTACCTTTTCCTCAACTGTGGAGACCTCCTTACAATTTAAAAGAACATCACCTAGGTTTTCTCCAGGAATAAGGTCCTGTCTTCTGAGAGGCCAGACTAAATACATTAAATTAGGTTAAGACAAAGCCATTGTAACAAAGAGACCTCCAAATGGATTTAATAAGATAAAAGTTTATTTCTCTGTCACGTAAGAGTCCGGCCAGTCTCAGCAGACAGTAGGTTGTGCTCATGTGGCCCCGGAGGCTTCTGAGTTCATCCACCATGTTGCTCTTCTCCCTCGAGGCACCCTGCTTACCTCCGCAATCAAGGTGAACCATCACCACTCACACAGAAAGTGAGGAAGCAGAAGCTGTGCGTATCACTTTTGCTCACATTCTACTCGAAAGAATTTAGTGAAGTACAGGGAAGGCTGTGAAACTAGCACAGCAAAAATTCTATGAGTATGGACAAAGGAGAGAACAGATTTCAGGGGACAATTTGTGTCCATCACCTGCATGACCCATTCTTTAGATTCTTAAGTCCCCTCAGCCCAAGGAAGTCTCTTCACTTTGGCCCCACATTGTGCATCCCCATTACAAGGTTCTGGTGGCCACCCTGATTCTTTTGTGAGATGCTCACTTTCTTCCAACTTAGCAAAGATCCCTGGCTCCCTTGTAGGATAATAAAGAGGCTTCTCCAGGCTTTCAGCCCAAGACACTGAATAAGGAATGTTTTTCATATTTCACATGCCAATATAAAATTTACTTTGATGATAGACATCATTTTTGCAGAATTTCTTTTTCACCTTGGGGAGAATGAAATTCTGCGCATTTGAGCTAAACAATTCAACATTGAGGTTTGTGGTTAAAAAAATGCTTATGACAAGTGAAGATCCCCTATAATACTGTGACTTCTCATAGGATCACTTGCCTATTTTAGTTTCAGTTACTGCAGCTAATGCCATTTGTCAATTGTTTAAAGTGCTATGAAAAATGTAATTTTTAAAATGAAATGCTGAACAACCTGGAACTAATATCTAGATCAGCACTGCCCAATAGAAATGTCAGGCCATAAACATAATTTTCTAGTAAAGTCAAAAAAGGTAAAAGAAACATATGAAATAAATTTTAATAATATATTTTAACACAATATATCTAAAATATTACCACTCTAACATTCAACCAATATAAAAATTATCAATGAATATTTTACATTCTTTTTTTTTTAATACCAAGTCTTCAATATCTGGCGTGTACTTTGCACTTACAGCACATCTCAATTCCTACCAGCCACATTTGAAGTACTTTATAGCCACATGTGGCTAGTGCCTGCTATACTGGCCAGTGTAGAACTAGATGATCTCAATGTGAAAGGTATGTGAAGAAAGAGGGAAGTGAAAGCAGGCTGAAATTCCTGTTTTGTTTAAAGTTAGATATGGCCACTAAGGAACATTCAGTAAACGTAATAACTAGTGTTTGGTACAAATGGTTAACCATATGGAAAAAATAAAATTGTATCATGTGCCATACATAAACATAAATTCCAGATAGATTAAGGAGCTATTTTTTTAAGAGAAAAAAGTACAAAATACAAAAAGTATTAATTGGGGGCCCTTTGAAAGACACAAAATGTGGAAGCCATAAAGGAAAAGATTGTCAGATTTATCTAAAATAGAAATCCAAAATTTAAGTTAAGTAAAGAACATCATAAGAAAAGTTAAATGACAAGGGATACAGTAAAAGAAAACATCCATAAATCAATTAGAAGACAAATAAGCTAACTAAAAAGTAGAATAGGTGGGCAGATATTTCAAAGAGTAATTTGAATATGCAATAAGTATATGAGATGCTTAACCGCACTAGTGATGAGGGCAATGCAGATTAAACAACAATAAGCTATTTTTCTTTCACTAGACTGTCAACAGCAAAATGAAAAACACTGGCCTATTACCTTGTGTCTCTCACTTATGCCACATTTGGAAATGTATATTTGTAAAATCTTTTGGAAGGCAATTCAGCAGAATCTATCAAAATTAAAACATAACTCCTTTGGACTTAAAGATTCCATTTCAGAGAATCTGTTCTTCTAAATATTTATACATATGCACAAAGATGTATGTGCAAGGATTTGAGGTGTATTACCAGAACTGGTAAAATCCATCAGTTCATCCCAACCAAAAGAATACCATAGGGGTGCCTCTGTATGCCCTGTCATGAGAACATCCTCGAGATCTCAACTTACTTAGATCAGTCAAAAAAGCAAATCCTGTAGATCACAACTTTTTGTTGTGTTGTCCATTTCTATAAGACTGAAAAAGAGCACACACATACAATTGTGTGTTTAAACCCATATATGTGTGAGTAACTGCCTAGAGAAAGGGCTCTCAGAACATACACCAAACTGGGCAGTGGGTAAGAGAGACGAGGGTGTGTGTGGAGCGACATATTTATATTTTATTTCACATACTTCTGTGCTGCTTGACTCTTTTACAATGCAAATGGTTTAATATATTACTTGTGGAAGGAGAAGGTTTACAGAGAGAGCCACATTCCCAACTGCTCCTGGCAAAAGAAGAGGCTGATTTCAGGACTTGGAGCTACCCCTTCTCCAACCACCCACCCCCACCCAGCTGAATGGTCGGGTCAGGTCCATGTTGCTGAGTTGTCTCTGGGTGTCTGTCCTTGCGGGCACCAGGTATTCTCAGCCCACACCAGAGGTCAAACATGGAACACCCATCATCTCTGTGCAGCTTTGACCCCACGCTCCCACCTACCCATCTACCCCATGGCATCTCAAGTCCAAGACTGGCTTTTTAAAGTACAAGTCCTGCTGATGGTATTTCCTGGCCATGCTGAAATATGTCTCCTGGAGGAGGAGAATAAGGTCAACCACTGTGACAAACAAAACCAAGAGCGGAGGGCCAGTGTGTGGATTGTGTTGATGACTGTGGCTTTCATTTCCCCAAGGCAAAGAAACCTCAGGAGGCTGTGGTCATGGTTTCTCATTTTCATGCTGAGGCTTTTTGGGATATTTCAGAAGTTGCCACCCACACCTTGTTAGGGGAAGGAGAGGAAACTTCCTCTTCAGGATGGGTTGGGGATTGTGGGAAGACCTTTGTGTGAGACCAAGTGTCATGCAGAGACAGCAAGAGAGAGACTGGGAATCAATTCCTTCTCCAAGGGTTTAATTAAAGTGTGGGGAAGTTTGCAATCTTATTCAGAAGTTAACATCTGAGTACAGATTTGAAGGAGGTAAGAGATGAAGCCATGTGGGTGTCAGACAGAAGCATTCCAGAGACAGGGAACAGCAGTGCACAGGCCCTGAGGTAGGATTGTGTCTGGTTTGTTGGAAGAACAGAAAGGAAGCCTTTGTAGTGTGGCAGGAACTAAAGGAGTAGGCGGTGAGCAGAAGATAAGGTCAGAGGGAAGGGAGAAAGGTGGAGAGTGAGAACTACCTTGACATCTTGGAAAGACTTTGCCTTTTATTCTAGGTCAGTTGGGGAACCACTGGTGGTCTGAAAGCCAGAGAGTATATGATCAGGCTGACGTTTAACAGAATGCCTCTGTCTGCTGTGTTGGGAACAGACTGAGCGAGTAAGGGAGAAAGCAGGCAACTGTAGCTGACCAAAAGAGAGACAGGAGAGCTGAGATATTAATGGAGTGACCAGCAGCATCAGAATTACCAGGAGGCTTGGGAAAACAGACTGTTGGGCCCCAGCCCTGGAGCTGCTACCTGTTAGTATGGGCAGTGTCCAAGGAATTTACAAGTTCCCAGGTGATGATACTGCTGGTCTGGGGGCCACACTTTGAGAACTTGTCTTTGTAGAATTTATGAAAACATTTGTTTATCAAAGTTCTCAAGGAAGCACATTGCTTGCTCCTGTGTCCCCAGTGCCTAGCGTGATGCCTAGCACGAGTCTTCATCGAGCTCAGGCTCTGGGCCAGGCGCGGTGCTATTGAATGAGGTTCATGAGGGTCCCAGGTTTGAACTGTTTGGAGGTAACTGGTGATGAAATTTTCACAGGAAGTGGTCATTAAAGGGAAAGGATTCCTTGTAATTACAATAACAACAGGTGTGACACCTACCCAGTGTCTGCCTAGATGTTTTACTTGTATCTCTCTCCAATTAAATCCTGTAAAAGCCCTGGGAGTTGGGCATTATCCCGGGATTTTTATGAATGAGAGAACCAAGGCTTGGAGAGTTTAATTTTCCCAAGACCACAGGATTAACAAGTACCAGAACCCAGCCAGGCCTGAGTGAGAGCTCTCTGCTGTTTACATCATAGGCCGCCTGAAGAAGTCACTGACAAGACCTAGTAATTAAAGAACCTCGAGAAGCTAGGAGTTTCTTTCTTTGCGGACTGTGAGCTTTTTTAAAAGTGCAAAGAATATGCCATCCTTTAAAAAAATGCTTCCCATCTGAATTGAGATTCCTGTTCACACAACATGTTTTGAGCCTCAAGCCCTTCCTGGCAGAACCCTGATAGCAGTGGCTGTCCCAACAGAAGTATTTTTGCTGACTTTTGTGGCTTAAAAGCCTTCTCTGACGGAGCACTTTTCCTTCCCTCTTCCTCTTCTCTGCCTCCTCCGGTAGGATGAAGGGTGTAAGATTTTGTGCTGAGGCGCTGAAGCTTGACAAATTGAGGCCAGCCTATCTCTAAATGGAATCCGTGTATCTTGCTAGGGACGGAGAAAATCAAGTTCCAGCACTTCCCTCCTTATCAGCCTCTCCTTTTCCCTACCCTTCCCTGAGGATAAAAATAACCGCTTCCCAGGGCCTCACTGCGATGGAGCAACTGTGCGCCGAAGCCAGGCCTAGCGTGAGAGCAGCTGCTCCCCGAGGTACGGCCCCGCGAGAGCCTTGGGGTCAGGACGGGGGCCTGTCCGCAGGGACGAGGTGTCCCCGGACAGGGCAGGGGCCCTTGGAGCCTCACCAAGAGAGGGGGCACTGGTGCAAGTTTGACCGCGATGGTGGGCGGCTCACAAAAATACATCAGGAGGCCCGGAAGTCCATGCACTGGCTGGCTCCACCGCCTTTAAGTACACGAGGTCTATCTGCAGTTCTTAACCTCTTTGAGGGCACAAGGACTCCCTAGAACAAATGATGACATACCACCTCTCTGTGTGCAATCAAGCATACACACAACACACAGAAACATGGACGTGGACACAAATACGCACGGAGACACATACACTTTTGCACACAGTTTCATATTATTGGAAGGCTGTCGAAGCCTGGTATGGACCACAGATTAACAACCCCAAAGACAGGTTGATTATAGTGATGCAGAACGATTATAAAAAAAATAACAATTTGGCAGGGCGCGGTGGCTTACACCTGTAATCCCAGCACTTGGGAGGCCGAGGTCGGTTGATCACGTGAGGTCACGAGTTCGAGACCAACCCAGCCAACATGGTGAAACCCCCGTCTCTACTAAAAATACAAAAAAATTAGTCGGGCATCGTTGCCAACGGGCGCCTGTAATCCCAGCTACTCGGGAGGCTGAGGCAGGAGAATGGCTTGAACCTAGGAGGCAGAGGTTGCAGTGAGCCGAGATCGTGCCAGTGCACTCCAGCTTGGGTGACGGAGCAAGACTTCGTCTCAAAATAAATAAATAAAAATATAAAAATAAATAAAATTTTGTAACGTAAAAATAGGGTTAGTAAAGCGTGCTAAGATCTTTCTGGAAAACAAATATATGTAGTATAAATTCTAATAATAGATACGGAAATGATAAAGTTGATCACCGATGGTAAGATAAAGGATGATTTCTATTTATTTGAGTTTTCCCACTAAACAGGAAAGCATGCTGCTCTTTCGCAACCAGAACGGCCGCATCCAGGCGTTTCCGGGGACCTGGGGCGCCCACTGAGCTGCAGGCGCGGCCGGTGGCTCCAGCCTGGCCCGTCCGTCGGGAAAGGAGGGTTACAGACAATAGACAAGCAAACATTAGACGCAGTGACCGCGTGGGGCGGGGACCGGCTCTTGGGGAGAGGGTGACCCGAGCCCTTCGCCCGCCGAGGTACTTTAAAACCCCAGCGCGCTGCCCAGCCCGGCCCGCCCAGAGCGAAAGGTGCGTGCGCGCTCCCGGGGAGGCGGCGGCGCGCACGGGCACGTCCCGCGGGCAGTCCCCAACTCCGGACGATGCCGCGAGGAGGCGGCGGCGGCGCGCTCCGGAGGTCTGAAGCCACCGCTGGCTGCCACGGGCCGGCGGCGCGATGAGCTGGGCAGCCGCCCCCGGCTCGGGGCTGTGAGCGGCTCGGGGCCGGGGGTGGGCGGCGGTGCGGCGGGCGGCCGACGCTCCTCTTCGGCGGCGGCGGCGGCCATGCGTGGGGCGGCGCGGCTGGGGCGGCCGGGCCGGAGTTGCCTCCCGGGGGCCCGCGGCCTGAGGGCCCCGCCGCCGCCGCCGCTGCTGCTTCTGCTTGCGCTGTTGCCGCTGCTGCCCGCGCCTGGCGCTGCCGCCGCCCCCGCCCCCGCCCCGCGGCCCCCGGAGCTGCAGTCGGCTTCCGCGGGGCCCAGCGTGAGTCTCTACCTGAGCGAGGACGAGGTGCGCCGGCTGATCGGTGAGTGGGGCCGCCGAGGCCGGGGCGGGCAGGTCGGGCCGGCTGGGGCAGCTTCCGGCCGCCGGCGGATCAGTCTGCGCGCCGTGGACCTCGGGCGAGTATCCTCCCCGCCCCCCGCGCCCGGATTCGCCTCGCGGCCCGGTCTCTGCCTGCCGTGCTGGCTGGGAGGTGTGGTCCCTGCCCGGTCCCCAGCTCTGGGTCAGCCTTCGTGCCGCCCTCGCTGCCCCGCCGCGATAGACCCAGATTCACCCCATCCCATCCTCCTCACTGCCTCGTTAGCCCTTCTCCGTAGAAGAGTCAGTCACCCTTACAACTTTTTTTCCTTGCTGCGCGAAGTTTTTTTGACCCTTTCTATGTGTGTCACTCTAGGGCCCTCGATTTTGAATATCTCGAAATTCACGTTTTAGACTGAACTTGCAAACCCTTCGCTGTGGTTTTGATGCTCCAGTAGAGGCCACGCTCTGTGCTTACCCTTTTACAAAAAAAAAAAAAAAAAAAAAAAAATGAGAGAGAAAGAAGGGGAGGTTATAAGGGCACCAAATGTTCGTGGCAGCCTCCAAATCTTGGGACGTAGATTTGGAGCATATGCTTAGATTCTAAGCATATTTTTAGTGAATGAATCGCCAGGTAGCAGACCTTTTTAGTTTCAATACCTTTTTGGTTTTTGCATTGGGTGTGTTGGGAGTTTGGACTGCCTCTGTACTTGTGGGCCACTCTCCTACTTTTGAGTATCTTGAAGGGAAACAGGAACTTAGTCTTGGGTCGGTTTGTGGTTCCATTTACTTGCTTAGCTTTGTTGTTTGGGGAATTAATTTGAAAAAATTGCTGGGGTCTTATGTTAGGACTTTGTGGATTCTGGAAATGACCGCTTAGAGGAAGATCTGACAGGAACGACCCCCCAAAAAGGAAGTCCTTGGTACCTAGACATTTGCGTTCTTTTGTTATTATGGCAGTATCTTTATTTCATCTGAAGGTGGTGCTTCTGAGTGTTTGAGGGGAAAAATTATTTTCTATTGCATCCATTATTTGTCAGTATTCTATTTTTTTTTTTAAGTAATAAGACTTTGTTGAGGTGTGTTGAGATTGACTCAATGTAGAAATGGAATTACTTAAAGCAGACTCTTTAGACATTACATGTACGGATTTGCAGTTTTTAGCCAAAGAAGAATGCTCTTTTTATGAAGTCGTGCTCATTCTTAATCCTTCTTAGTCTAGCTGAGTTAGCTGAATGTAGTTTAGCTGAATTAAAACTGCTACTTGGGGTAGTACTTGGAACACAAGACTAAGATTTAGGAAAAATAATACAAGACGACTCATACGTTAGTTTTAGAAATATTAACGTATTATGCATGGTTTTGTAAAGGCTTTTTGGTTAAAAGCACTTATATAGCTTGTGACTTTGTTTACATGGGTAAACAAAGTCAGAGATGTAGGTAGGAGACAGAAGACAACCGGGGACTGACATTGAATTCCTGCCATATACCTGCCCCTACATGCTTTATACACATAATTTCTTCTAATTTTCTCGGGGCCCAGTGAGGTAGGTGGCATTATTCCTATTGTAGAGATGAGGAAAGTGGGGTTTTTAAGTAACTTGCTCAAGGTCACACAGTTCATTTTTTTTTTAGACAGTCTCGCTCTTGTCACCCAGGCTGGAGTGCAGTGGCGCGACCTCGGCTCACTGCAACCTCTGCTTCCCGGGTTCAGGTGATTCACCTGCCTCAGCCTCCCAAGTAGTGACCACTCCTGGCTATTTTTTGTATTTTTAGTAGAGACAGGGTTTCACCATGTTGGTCAGGGTGGTCTTGAACTCCTGAGCTCGTGATCTGCCCGCCTCGGCCTCCCAAAATGCTGGGATTACAGGTGTGAGCCACCGCACCTGGCCTAGTTCATATTTTTGAAAAAAATGAAACAGTGTTGACATAGGCTGCAAAGTTTTATCGAATGAAATGAAGATTTTGTCTGTAGAAGTTTGATTATGGCATGGTGGAAAATAAATCATTGCTAATTAGCACTTTAGTTATATATTTGTTACCTTATTCAAAGGTTGGCCTGGAACTAATTTTCTTAGCAGTATTTGCAGCAGAGGAAGCTCCTAATTGATGAGCATCCAATTTATGCCCAGAAATGCTGTTGCTGGGAGGGTAGGAAGCATTGTTTCAATTAACTCCGTTGTCTATCCCCGGGGGCGAGAGAGACTTCTAGTAGTATTTTCTCTAGTGCAAATAGGGTTGACCTGTTACAGAGGATCTCTAGTCACTCCATCCTGCCAGATTCAGGTTCGTTCTTTCCATCCCTTCCCATCTCCCTCATACATTCTACCTTTAAAATAATTCCTTGGCTCCTCCAGGTAGGGAAGAGCCAAGTGGGTAGGACTGAGATGTGTACAAGGCACTCCAAGTTCTCAGAATGCAGTCTCTCACAGAAGCTGTTATGGTACTTAAGGCTTCTTGGAATAGTAGCTTTGCACCGTATTTTAGAATCACTATAGATTTTGTGCCTTCTGAATCCTGGCATGGGAAACGAACCATTATTTTATAATATTTTTAAGACAGTTTAGAGTTCCAAGTAAGAAACTTATAAATGAAGTTGATAGTGACAACTTTATAAATTGACTAATTACCCTTGATATGAGAATAAATTGTTTTAATCCAGTTAATATATGCATATAGTTTTAAGAGAACCAAAAGGCTTTTTTTTTTTTTTTTTTTTTTTTTTTTGAGACGGAGTTTCGCTCTTGTTGCCCAGGCTGGAGTCCAATGGTATGATCTTAGCTCACCGCAACCTCTGCCTCCAAGGTTCAAGCGATTCTCCTGCCTCAGCCTCCCCAGTAGTTGGGATTACAGGCACACATCACCACGCCCAGCTAATTTTGTATTTTTAGTAGAGACGAGGTTTCTCCATGTTGGTCAGGCTGGTCTCAAACCCCCAACCTCAGGTGATCACCCACCTCAGCCTCCCAAAGTGCTGGGATTACAGGTGTGAGCCACCGCATCCGGCTTAAAAGGCTTTTGACAAACACAGCAGGCTCTTGCTTTTGTCCTTTTTATCCCTCAGGCTCTACTTTCCAGGGGTAGCTACTACCTCAACTAGGTCTGTTTATTTTTTCTTCCTCTTTTTTTACTTTCGTCATTCTAAATCAATGTAGAATAAGTCTTTGACTTTCTAGTATCATAACTGAGCTCTTTCTCATTTCTCTCTTAAATCCTCCAATGTAGTTACGTAACTTTTTTTTGTAAAAATAGCAGTATTTACATTATTGTGTACACAGGTATTGCTAAATAGTGACTTATGATTTTTTTTTTATACATTTTTGTTTTTCCCACAGCAAATAATTGCATTTTATCAAAATTGCATTTTGATTCGTTACCTATTTATCTTTGGCTGTGTTCCCTCAACTACTCCAAGAAGTATGTTAAATGCCTTTTGATTTTTTTTTTTTTTTCCAGGTAGCACATTAAATCATCTATCATTGCCACTTGGTTTCCTCTTAGAGACTTCTTGGTCTGGAGCATTCCATCCTCTTGCTCCAATCCAGATAGTACGATTATTTTTTCTGGGACTTCCTGTTACTTCTTTCCTGTCTTGGAACCTCTGTTTTTTAGATCTCCTGTCTTCCTTTTTCTTGGTTTGCTTCATTTTGCTACTATGTGTGTATCCTCAGTAGCTTCTTAAGAAGGAATGATGGGAGATAAATTACTTGAGGCCTTGAATGTCTGAATGTATCTATCCTGTCCTCATACTTTATAGATGGTTTGGCTGAATTTAAAATATTAAGTAGAAATACATTTTTTCATAATTTTGATGGCATGTTCACAGTTTTCTGTCTTAAGGGTTTTTGATGAAAAGTCCAAAGCCATTCTGATGCCTCTTTTTTTCTCTGTTTTTTTGAAGCTCAGGTTCTTTTTCTCTGGCATTCTGAAGTTTTATAAGTTTTTGTGTGGTTGGTTGGTTGGTTCTTTCCTTCCTTTCTTCCTTTTCTTTCTTGTATTACCTTAGTGGGTCCTTTCAATCTAGAGACTCTTTTTAGTTTTCAGAAATGCTTTTTTTTTTTTTTAAATAATTCCCACCCTTTATTTTCTCTCTCTCTGTGTGTGTGTGTTTCTTTCTGAGATGTCTGTTGGTTTGGTTGTTGAACCCACTACAAATGATCTTTAAATTTTCTTAACTAATCTCACCTCTTACGTATTTCTTTGTACTGGAAGGAGTGGGAGGGGGGGAATGGTTCTCAATGTTAATGATCATGTTTTTAAATTTTAGAATCTTTTTCTGTTTCCATTTCATTGCATCTTATTTTATGGATGTATTATCTTTACTTATCTCTGATGTGTGTATTTTTATTTTTCCTTTGTGTTTAATATATTTTTAATATTTCTTCTGTTTCCTCCAGTGTGGTTATTCATTTCAGGGATCTTTTCTTTGTTTGTTTAAGTCATAAATATCTGGTGATCCTTGACTGTCTATAATGAAGAAAAAGATCCTGAGGAGCTGATTGCAGAGGAGAGAACATGTGTGTATTGGTGGTCTAGTGACTTGTGAGTTCAGGTGGACTTTTCAGTGGGAGTCTGCCCCGAATATCAACACCTTTACATCTCGTTTGGGGCCAGTGTTCACAATGAAGACATCATCTCCTGCCTCTGGTATGCTTGGTGATATGCCAGCTGCCAGGGTTTGGGTTACCTGGCTGAGGGAGGGATGGAGGCTGTAGCCTTCGACTTCTGGCTACAGTTCTCCTGTCACTATGATTCAGTTTCTTCAGAAAAAACTTTGGGTTTCCTGCTGGAACTGGGGGTCCAAAAGCTTTGAACACCTCTTTCGGTGGCTCCCCCCTTGTCTAGGCTAAGCCTCACATCAGCCTTTGGCATCTCCTTGGTGCCTCAAGACCTGAGCCTCTTGGAAGTCCTGAGGGGCAGTGACCATTCCTTCAAGTACTTTGCCATCTTGCAAAAGTTTGTTTAAAAAAGCATGTTGTCTTTCCTTTTCTGTTTGTCCTTATGGTTTGATGTCTTTGCGATTTTTTTTTTTTAAACTATCATTTTAGAGGAATTTTGGAAGGAAATGGAGGTAAGGGATTATGGTCATTCCACAATGTGTAAATGGCAGTTAGGGTTTGGGTTTAACTATTGAAGATGACGTGTGGCAGTCTTTTTATATGAACAATATTACGAGTAGTTAATGGTGGTTGTAGTAGTAGTTGACACTTTTAAAAGTGCTGTCTTTTGTCTGTGTAGGGCATAGAGGTCATCCCTGTGTTATGTACTGACATTTCCATTTTATAGATGAGTGTTAGTCTGCTCAGGCTGCTGTAACAAAGTACCATAAATTGGGTGGATTGTAAACAACAGAGATTTATTTCTCACAGTTTTGGAGGCTAGGAAGTCCAGGATCAAGGCTTTGGTAGATTTGATATCTGCTGAGAGCCCTCTTCCTGGTTTATGGATACTGCTTTCTCCCTGTGTTCTCACATGGTGGAAGGGGCAAACGAGCTCCCCTGGGTCTTTTTATAAGGGCTCTAATCCCATTCATGAGGACTGCTGTTATGAGCTAATCACCTCCCAAAGGGCCCTACCTGCTAATACCATCCCTTAGTGGTTAGGATTTCAACATAGAAATTTTGGGGTGACACAGAGAAATGAGAAAACAATAATCTTAGAGTAGGTATGTATTAATGACTAGCCTGGTTTTTTTGGTAGTAGTAGGGCACGCGGTCCTGATGGAAGTTTATCTGTTCTGAAACACCAAAAGCTTCAGAAGCTTTTAAACTCTGGTTGGCCTTCCTGTGTTCCTGGGCCCTGGTTCATCGCTTGCATTTACAAGCCTGTTACTTGCATAACAGGCTGCAATGTAGGCATTCATTTCTGCATTTTACTGATGAGGACCCTGATTCAGGGCCTTTTGGACAGTGAGTAGAAGGCCAGGTCTTGACTCAGTCCTGCCTGAGACCTGAATTCATACTGTCTCTTTATCAGCTCTGGAGGAGGGCAATTAACCAAAAACTCGAAGAGTAGAACTGCAAGCCTGCTGCCACAGGTGCTTGTTTGTGGTCTTTATTATTATGCTAATTATTCTTGCATCGTCCCATGTTCTTTAATTGATAATTTTCATTGTACTGAGCTCTGTGGAATTCCGGAGCCTGTGAAGGTGGCATATGGCTGGGCAGTGCCAGAAGCTTGGGAAGAACATGCTGGTGGGGGGGGTGGAAATGGTATAAACTGGTTATGCCAACAGTGATGGTGGTGATAGGGGTCAGGGGGACTTTTGGGAAGAGGCCCCATCTCCCACCGGTTAGAAATTCACTTTGGATAACTTGCTTTTCCTTTTAAAATAAATATCTTCTGGAAAAGTCAAGCATGTTCACATTTTATTTAAAATCAAGTCAATACTAGTTGAAATCACTGTGTCCCAAATCAGTCCAGAAAATTTTTTTGAAGTTAAACCGAGTACCATATATTGTGGTAGAAAATGACAATTCAAAATTATTACATTCCTTTCCCTGAAGATCTCAGAATTTTGTAGGGGAAACTTGCATTTATGACTGTAACAGAGATAAGAGTTATATTGCTGATTGACATAAGTTATTGTAGGAGCACTTACTTTTGACTGTGGAAAGGGCGGAGGGGAGAGAGGCTTAGAGAATTTAGGAAACTTGTCCCAGGGAAAAAAAAGACATTTGAGCCTCGTCTTGAAGGATGAATTTGATAGGCAGAAAAGAGCAGTTCATACCAGGCTGAGAAAGTAGTGTGAACAAAGGCATAGAGGGTGGAAGCAGCTGTGTGAAATTGTGGGGTAGGAAAAATCTAATGTGGCTGAGGTGAAAAATTAGCAAAGCCATGGAGCGCCGCAGGATAAAGCTGGAAGGTAGGCTAAGGTTAGAGTAGGAATTTGAACTCTTATAGGTGAATTCTTCAGTGAGCTGCTAAAGAATGCAGACTAGGAGAGTGCGCAGTCAGGTCTGGGTTATAGGGAAGATTACTTTGGCCCCAGTGAAAAGGATGGCTTTGGAGAATGAAATGCTGGATCTGGGAAATGGGATAGAGCCAACCTTGTGATGATAAGAGGGATCAACTAAGGCAGTTGAAGGGGTGGGATGGATTTGTGAGGAATTTGGTGAGTTTGGAGAAGACTTAGTAGAAGAGACTTTAGGGCTAAAGAAAGGGGAGGAGTCACAGAGGAATCTAGGGTTTCAGATTTGGGCAACTGAACCAAAGGACCCTTTCCTTTTGGGAGAAGTGGTTGGTCAAGGGAAAGAAAAAGTAGATGAACCATGTATTCCTCTCCTCCCAGCACCCCTCTCTCCTAAATCTCAGAGCCCATGCTTGATGGGGAGGAGGGGTGGAGGGTTGAAGGCGTCATCTGCCCATGAGTCTGGCATAACCTGCCAGAGGGCCCAGATCCTGGGTGGGTTTTTGGGAGGTTAGCACTCTGCAGCAAATCCTTAACCCTAGGCGTTTTGGTGGAGTTGGTATTTATTTGAATCCATGTGTTCTTCATTGGGAGACAGGCAGAGACATTGTGCAATTGTGGGTTTGAGGGTTGTTTTTTTTCCTCATGCTACACATGTGAGAGAACTCTATCCAATTATGGCTAAACCTGTCCCCTGTGAGTCACATCCTGAGTTGACTGGTCAGTTCCAAAGGTGCTGCCTAAAATGCTGTTTGGATTTTAAGGATCACTTTTGGGACAAATCAAACATGTGAGTATTTATTCAGGCACCTGAGTTGAGAAGTTCCATAGAATTACTTTTGGTGTTTTGATGCAGTTATGCCAATGTTCTGAAAAATCTTGCCAGCTACACATCCTAAAGCAAAACAAAAACTTGTACGTGAAACAGAACCATTAGCTACTCTAAAATTATGTCACACTTAAAGGTATACATTTTTGTGTGTTGATGTAAATCAAGTACAATATTTTCTAATAAAAATTTTATTAAACAGCATTCATTTGTGAAGGTCCTCTTAAAATGTGCCAAAATAAACGTGTGTGTATTGCTCAGTTACATAATAAACAGTTGTTGAATGATTCTTTTTGTGTGTTCAGCAGTGATAGTGCTGAGTGGATTTCATAGGTCTCATTCTTATCTTTTTTTTTTTTTGAGACGGAGTTTTGCTCTTGTCACCCAGGCTGGAGTGTAATGGCATGATCTCGGCTCACTGCAACCTCTGCCTCCTGGGTTCAAGCAGTTCTCCTGCCTCAGCCTCCTGAGTAGCTGGGATTACAGGCGTCCACCACCACTCCCAGCTAATTTTTGTATTTTTGGTAGAGATGGGATTTCAGCATGTTGGCCAGTCCAATCTTGAACTCCTGACCTCAGGTGATCCACTCACCTTGGCCTCCTTTCAAAGTGCTGGGATTACAGGCGTGAGCCACCTTGCCCGGCCTCATGCTCATTCTTATATAAATTTTAAGCTGGAATAGACAGCACACAAGTCTCTAGTTAGGGATCACCTGTAATTTAGGGAGGAGGAGGAAGAGTGTATCTTGCTGTATGCCAGGTACTTTACATATGTTCTCTTTTATCAACCATAGGAAGTCGGTGGCATTGACTGTTTTTTGTTTGTTTGTTTTTAAACAGATAAGGCTGAGATGCTGAGGTTGTGGGCAATTACAGAATTTGCTGTAGGTCACAGAGATGTGTGGGGCTATGTGACTCCAAAGTGCGTGCTTTCTCTACTGAGCTGCCTTTGAAGGTTGACAGTTTACTTAGTCTTTAACCAAAATCATCTGAGAAGCTTTAACAAACTACAGATTCCTTGACCTACCCTGAGCAATTTGTTGAATTGATCTGAGATGGGGCTCAGGTAAATTAACGTTTTGAATGCCATGTTTAATTGATTACAGGAGGTACAGGTTTTCCACATTTGAACATCTCTGAAATCAGAACCATGTTATAATCAGTGGAGAGTCATCAGTTAATAGCTTTTTTCTTTCTTAGTGGCACAAAAAATAAGGATGTACTTTAGATTAAATGAAATATGATATTATAAAAAGGTGATACTGTAAAGGGAACTTAAATACATAGTTTGTCACCTTTTTTTTTTCGAGATAGAGTCTTGCTCTTTCTCTCAGGCTGGAGTACAGTGGTGCAATCTCAGCTCACTGCAGTCTCTGTCTCCCAGGTTCAAGCGATTGTCGTGCCTGAGGCTCCTGAGTAGCTTGGGACTACAGGCGTGCACCACCACGCCTGGCTAATTTTTGTATCTTTTTTTTTTTTTTTGGTAGAGATGGCGTTTCACCATGTTGGCCAGACTGGTCTCGAACTCCTGACTTCAAGTGATTCCCCACCCCCCACCCCCCACCCCAACCCTGTCTGGGCTTCCCAAAGTGCTGGGATTACAGGTGTGAGCCACCATACCAGGCCTCCACCTTTTTTATGTGCATATGCATGTGTTTGTCACAACTTTCAGAACTGTAAAATTCACTGGTGGTATTTATTATTTGCTTACAGCAGTAGCTGTGTAGTAATGCCCTTGCAGGGAAACCATAAAATGAATGAGATATTGTCATTAGGTTAAGAGCAATAGCAAGGTTACTTTTCAGCCAAGAAGCTGCAGGCAAGGAGAAATGTCAGTGGTTCTCAACCTTTTTTTGTGAAAGCCTTAGGCCCTTTCCCTAGAAAAAGGCGTGAATGTCCACACATACTAAAATTTGTATACTGTGCTAGGACCTCTAGACTTTTGGGGCCTTTGAGGGACTCCTGATGAAAAGCTTAATGGGTACACCTGCGTGTCTCAAAAACTGGTATATGTCGTATTCTGTTTTACATCCTAAGATCTGACCTCCTACATGAATTTTTTTGAAAATTTGCATATATTAAGATTCACTCTGTTGAAAAGTTATGTAGGTTTCGACAAATGCATAGTGTCCTATATCCACTACAGTATCATAGACAGTAGTTTGCACCTTTAAAAAGTCCCCTGTGAATGGGACATTTGTATTTATAAATACTCCCTCCCTTTTATTTTAAATAAGGTGCTTTAAAAATGTATTTATTATGGAACATTTCAAAAATTCAAAATAAGGCATAATAATATAATGAATCTCTATATACCCGTCATCCAGCTTCAGCAATTCTCAACTCATAGCCAATTCTGTTTCATCTCTACCACCTTACCCCTACTCCACTCATTTGCCCCCACTCTCCTTATCCTCTACTTAGATTATTTTGAAGCAAATCTAGACATAATTTCATAAAAAATATTCCAATATGTATATCTGAAAGAAATTCTTAAAAAATCTAAAATAACCATTATTGCACATTATTAAGAAATTAAGAATTTATAAATATCAAATATCTAAGCTGTTGAGCTTTTCCTGATTTATAAATATGTAAATGTATATGTAGAGACTCTTGCCTACGACCTGGATCCACTCTTATCCCTGCCCCTCCCTGCACCACTCAGTTCCCTTGGTGCCAGACTCCTTCTCACCCTGGAGTCTACATTAGATGGCAACTCTGCCTTGCGTTCTTTCCCCAAATCTTTACATGGCTGGTACTTTCTAGATCTCAACTTAAAATGTCAATTCCCCAGAGAGGCTCATCTTCCTAGGGTTGATCCCCAGTGCCTCTCTGTGCTGTCACACTGTTTTAAGCATCTGATACTTTTTTGGTTGTTTCCATCTCCTTTAGTGAAAGTTCTGTTTGAATAGACACTTTTTAGGTTGTTCCACTTTCTATTTTTAGCACCTAAAACAGTACCTGACATGTAGTAGGTTTTCATTAAAAGTGGAACAAATGAGTAAACAAGTGAATCATACTTACAAAAAAATTCACTGTCCTGTGCCTTACTGGAGTCATCATTCTGTTGATCATTTCCCATGGCCTGCTTAGTTATTATCCAAAAGGGAAATTAGACTGAAGCTATACTTACTAATGGAAGTTTACATATGTTAATTTTTTATAGCTACTTTTCTTTTCTTTTTTTTCCCCCCTTTTTGAGACAGGGTCTCTCTTTGTTGCCCAGGCTGGAGTGCAGTGATGCAGTTACGGCTCACTGCAGCTTTGATCTCCCAGACTCAAGTGATCCTTCTGTCTCAGCCTCTAAATAGCTGGGACTACAGGTGTGAGCTACCATACCCCACTAATTAAAAAATTTTTTTTTATATAGTTGAGGTCTCCCTGTGCTGCCCAGGATGGTCTGAAACTTCTGGGCTCAAGGGATCCTCCCACCTTGGCCTCCCAAAGTGCTGGGTTTACAGGTGTGAGCCACTATGCCTGGTCTTGATAACTTACTTTCTTTGGAGTTGCCTAATTTGCCTCTCCCATTCCCTTGCCGTCTCTAGGTAAGGCACCTCCCATGTCGACTTCCATAGCTCCATACCCTGCATAAGCAGACCTGTATCACCGCACCCATCATATTTTGTCTCTCCCCTACTGCACCGAGGCTACCTTATGGCTTGGCACAGAGCAGTCTCTCAATAGACTGTTGGCCCACGCTACAATTGGAGGATGTGAAGTATTCAAGAGAGATTCCGGCAAAAGCCTTTATCAGTAATGAAAAGCTAGGAAATACAATTTCTAAATTTTTTTCCCCAAAATGCGTAACCTGCTGTCCTATCCAGTCTATTTTCCATCTTATATACAGTATAGTTTTCAGCCCTAGCAATTTGACTTGGGTCTTTTTCCATGATTCTACTTAACTTTTTGACCATGTGGAGTACAGGTATAATAGTTGTTTCAGTGTCCTTGCTTGTATTCTAACATTTGTGCCTGTTCTGTGTTGATTTTGACAACATATCATGTTTACTTCCTGAAGTGGCACAGTTAGGAAAAGTTAGTGCCTGCAGATTCCTGGCTTTTCCTTGGGAGGAACAGGAGATTCCCTTCCATGTCTTCTTGAAGCTGATTTCTAAACCACCTATCAGGACCAAAAGGGTAGGCTTACCTGCTTTTCTTTAGGCAGAAAGAAGGCAGTCTGAAGGACAGAGGGGAAGAAGGGGTATATTTATGTTGTCTGCTGTTGTTGGTCATGCATATGTTCTTTCTCTGGAAAGCTCTCTCTAATCCTCCTTTCTGTGTATGAACATACACTCTCAAGACAGTTCTATCAAGACACTTAGGGTTGCAGGACAAATATATGAGGAAATGCTGAAGAATGTGGCAGAGAATTACATGAAAAATCATATTTAATCCACAGATTATTGCTTGAACAGCTATGGGATTGAGGATTTACATGCTTATTCAACTATGGGGAAAGGATGCCCCTGTTCTACAGTCTAATATTTTAATTCGTTGTCTTATAATGTAGTTAAACATTAGGTCTCAGCTAATTTTCTAGGTATAATATGACCACAGCTAGATTTATTACATTCTGATGAACAAACTGTTATTTTATCGATTTCAGCTTGTTACTTTCCATAACCTAAGAGCATTTGAAATAAGAGCTTGTTTACTTTCCTTTTAGCATTCATTAAAGTGTATTCAGTGGTTTAATACATGTTAAGTGATATTGGTTTTTTCTCTGATTAATGGCTCATATTACCACTGTCCTCAGAATCTAGAAGATTATCTTGACTAAATGAATTTTTACTTAAGGTTTAAATGGCATATGGAAACTGTGGATGATATAATAAAATAATAGTGTTTTGGCTGACACTAGAAAACCATGGATGATATCATAGAGTAATAGAATTTTGCGGCTGAGGAGAGGGACATTAACATCATCTGGTTTAACTTTTTTGTTTTGTAGTTGAGAAAATTGTTGTCTAGAGAGGGCGGTTAAGTAATTGGTTGCCAAAGGTCATTCAGCTACCTACTGGTGAAGCCAGGGGAAGGGAAGTAAGAACTGTGAACTCTGCTTTAGTTCTCTTTCTACGACATCACTTTTGTTTTTTTGCCTTAACTAATGGTTCTTGACATTTTCTTTAAAGTATCATTTTCTTTAAAACCCATCTTTGATGTAGTTGACTTTTATCGACAGCCAGCCATTCATGCATCTAATATTTAAGTAGTTACAAGTAAACTAAGACCCCAGCCTTGTTTGTGAGATGTGCAAGGTAATAGGAAGATGGACATTTGAAACAACTCCCTGAAATATGTTTTGTTAAGTGCTATAAAGGTGGCTTTTAAAATAAAGAGAGATGGTTTGCTGATTTAGCACGAATGAACCATATGTACAGCTTTGAGAAACCAATAGTCAACTTTTAAAATCATTTGGAAAAAATTTTTGAGCTGTTGAATTATTAGAACTTGAGTTAGGCCAGTTCATGTGGATCACAGACCTTGAAATAAGTTTGAACTTAAAATCGTCTAGGGAAAAATGAATTTTTTTGGATAAGCCTTAAGAGTTTTGCAAGAATAACTTTGGCTTTTTAGCTTTGAATTTGGGTTGTTTAAAAATAAAATTTTGAAAAAATGCCATGCTTTCTAACAAGAGAGCAACACTTTTACTTTGCTGGAATTGGCAATGGGAAATTTAAGTCTGGTTAATGTAACTGAACAGCTGAAGTATTTTCATCCTAAATCAGAATTTAAAAATTCTATGCATTCTAATGACAAAATGCTACCTCTTTAGTTTGTGGCTGTCCGTTCTTGTTCTTGTCTGCTTTCCAGCAGAGCCCCCTTGTCTCTTGGCATCCTTGTCAAAAATTAATCAGCCCAAAATATGTAACTTTCTTTCTGGACTCTCAGTTCTCTTCTGTTGGTCTACATGTCTGTCATGCCAGTACTACACTGTTTTGATTAAAGTAGCTTCGTGGTGAGCTTTGAAACCAGGAAGTGTGAGTCCTCCAACTATGTTCTTTTTAAAAATTGTTTTGGCTGTTTTGGCCTGCTCACAATTTCATATTAATTTGAGGATCTGCTTTTACTCTTGTGCAAAAATGGGAGTCAGAATTTTGATAGGGATTTTACTGAATCTGTAGCTCACTTGGGTAGTATTGTTATATTAACAGTTAAGTCTTCCAGTCCATGAACATGGGTGTTTTTCCATTTATTTAGGTCTTTAATTCTTTCAGCAGTGTTTGTAGTTTTCAGTGTACAGTTATTCCTAAGTATTTTATTCTTTTGGATGCTATTGTAGATGGAATTGTTTTCTAATTTCCTTTTTGGATTGTTCATTGAGGGACCAGCTCTTATTATGCATCATACCTCTCCTTTCCTACTTGGATTGTTTTGCCCACTACAGTGTCTCAGCATTCTCTTTTCTTTTGATTTCTATGATCTTTACTTACATAACCTTTGACTCATTAGGATTGTTGGAGTCACCAGACCTCTACAAAATGATACTCAGTGACTTTATTTCCCTGACTCTAATTTTCATTTATTCCCTCCCTTTATCCCAAAGGGATGTTAGAACCTACCCTGATTTTTTTTCTCCTTTGACCATGCAGGTGTCCCAGTTCCCAGTTTTCTTTTTTTTCCCAAATAAGGCACTCATTGGAATGACCACCTTAGAAGTGATCTGTCTCAGCCCTTGGAATTTCCTAACTATAGCACACCTACCTTCCTTCTCAGTCACTCCCTTCTGTTGGAACCAGGCTGTTTCCTAGTCTCATAAAGAGTTACCCTGCGCTCCTGGCTTGCCACAGAACTGGTTCCTTAAAGCATTACTGAATAAATTGTTTCCCTCACTGCCTCTCTAATCATTTCTCACTACTCACTTAACCTCTGTGATGCTTAACACTCCCTGACAGTAATAACCCCTGCTGTCCACTGTCCCTGCTTTCAGACTGCATTTGATTGCTGTTGTCCTATTTGAAACACTAATAATTAATAGTAATTAGAAACAACTAGGTTATCTAGCCCCTGTCTTTATGTGTCTTTTGCTTTTCTCTTTTAATTTTTTTCAAGCGTATGATGGGGAAGGAAAGAAAAAGGAGTTAAAATTGAGAGATAAAGTATGATATTCTCTATAGATTTCATCTTTTTCTAAAAGTAAATTTGTTTAAAATTCTTTTATTTCATTAATTTTATTTCCTGATTATTAGGGTAAAATATACTCATTTATAGACTATTTGGAAAATATACAAGAAAAGATATAGGCTGGAAAATACACAGGAAAAGATATAGACTAGAAAATATACTCATTATAGACTATTTGGAAAATATTTGTAAAGAAGAAAAATACCATATATTAACCGTGCATTGACAATTTTTGATAAATGTATTTTCAATGTTTTGTTTCATGTTCTTGTTTTTTCTTTATGTAGTTGAAACCATTTATGATGGTTAAGAATATAGGTAACTCTTTGAGATAGATGGTACTTAAAAATGTGTATGTTCAGTTTTGCCTCACTCCCTGCCTTCTTACCATTGCCCAGTGATCATATTGTGGCCTATACATTTTCTCCTTTAAGAAATTGATTATGCTTTTCCTTATAGCTGATCACATTTTGTAAATATCTTACAGATGATTTGAAGTAAGTCACATTTCCTATAGAGTACCATCTTGATGGATGTATTAATTATGGCTGTACCTATAAACTATATCTTTTATATGCTAATATCAGTCATAGACTGATAGTTTTGTACCATGGTCATACTTATATTTGGTTCTCTTCATATTTCTACTATTTTGGTTTTTAAAATTCTTTATAGTTTGATACAGAACAGTGATGATTCATGATTATTATACCTTCATCCTGAAGCATAGCTCTTCTCAGTATAAAACAGTTCTCTATCCCCTATTAAAAACAAAAGTTTTATTAATCTCTCAGTATGTTTTAGAGAAACTTTTTGGGAAGAATACATAATTGCGGTGTTTCCTGAGGCCTTCTGAGTACTATTTTTGCATATGATGAGAGTTTGTCTAGAAATAGAATTCCTTGCCTGCTTCCTCTTCTCCTGAAAATTAAAGCTTTGTTCCATTCCCTGTCATCTTCAGGGTTTTCCATGTTATTCTCATTCAGATAGCATGGGTAACCCAATAATTTTATTTCAGTCCCATTGTCAAATGTTGCATGTGGAAATTTTTTCCAAGTTTTGGTCTTCTCTTTTGGTCTTTCTCTTCAGTTTATAGTACTTTGCCAAATTTTGCTATTTGGTTTAACTGGGTATTTTAAGGGAAAGTTGGAGGAAGGTGTTTTAATCATTAATAATTTATCATTACTGGTGTTAACATTAATATACCAAAGATAATGTCTTTACAAATGTGATTTTTTTAATTGAATTTTACTTTTGAGGGCCTTTTCTGTATCTCTTATCAACCTTCATGGGTTATTTTAGACAGTAGTTGGTTGTATTTTTGTATTAATGAGTTGTCGCAGCTGTATGCATATTTCTTTAAACATGTTTTTGAACACTTATTGTTTTTCCAGTTTAACTTTCATAGAAAATTTAAGAGAAGAAAAAGAATAAAAGCGTATAATAAAAATCATCCATAATCCACTATTTATATTCAACCACTGTTAACATATTTTGCTATTTTCCCTTTTTTTAAAGTGGAACACAACATGCATATGAATATATATTTAACTTTGATTCACCGGATGTTTATTGAATACCTGTTACATGCATGAACTATTCTAGGTGCCAGACATTGTTAAAAATTTGCTGTATACAGTTTGTATGTTGTAATTTGCATTTACTGTTATATTCTAAGCAAAACTCATTTTACTACAGTATTTATAACAGTTTTGTTCATGGCTTCATAGTCTTTTTTCAGTGTTTTTTAGTCACTTATTTGGTCATTAAAACCTGTCTTCAAAGAAGCCTAATATGTTAGAGAGATGAACAGGGAGCAGTTTAGTTGAGAGGATATTATGACTTGGGGTATCACCTCTCTCCTCTAAAGAAAGATAAACTGTTGAAAACTGTTGTTCTATCTTGTGGATGTATTACAGTTTATTAATTATTGCTCTGTTGCTGGTAGTTTATATTGTTACTTTTCTTCAGTTTTAATTTTTATTAATATATTTGTACATAAAAATTTGTGTCTGTCTTTCGTTTCCTTAAGATGGATTTTAGTAATGGAATTATTGGGTCAAAGAGTATAAATATTTATAACACTTTGTATAGAGTCACAAATTACGTGTCATAACCTGTGTAACAGTCAGTATTATTTTTAAATAATATAAACATTTCTGTTATAACATCAAATGCATTCCATAAAAACCCTTCAAGTTTACCTATTCACTAAAAATAACAGGATTTATGAGAAAAATAAGGTTAAGGGCCAGCCACTCAAGACTTCTGCAATTAAAGCAGAGCACCAACAAAAGCATAATTGGTACCTTGTGAGATCACTTGGGTAGCCCAGTCAAACCACTTAGCATGGCTTATGTTGCCTCAGAAGAGAGTGAGAGATATTAACATATAGGGTGTGGTCTTGAGACAGTACAGATGAAAGTCATTTTCTTAGCCAATGTGGTTGCCATAAAGGTGGGCACCAGAGTAAGTGCAGCTTGCTGTGCAAAGGATGGGAATGCTCCTTTGAGCAGGGAGTCCTGGGTACAGGTGCTCATTTTAAATATTCTTGAAATAGAGCTGAGAGGACTCCTGCTTGGCAGCAGCTGAGCTAAATGAGGATCTTTTTCTTTCTCACTGGAAGTTATAATTCTATTCCTGCTATTCCAGATCCCCTTGCCTAGGAAAATTAATATGTGAACCCACTTGTTATACTGGAATGATCTTACTTACAAACCACTTAAAAGCTGGTGTTACAGAAACATGTCTCACAATATAACAGACTGTATTTGCTAATTTGATGCGTGAAAATTTGAACAGAATTTTATTGGTTTCTTTCAAACCTTTTCAAACTGGAAATAACTACCTTAGCTAATAAAGAATGGAGTATCTGTTTCAAAACAAGTGTTTTCAAAACCTGTAGTCAGAAAACAGCAACTGTGTTTAATGATTATACTGCAATTTAAACACCTCAGTCTATGGTAGTGAATTTTAAATTTACAATTTATTTTGGTGGTCATTAGGTGTTCATAGGCATTTGGATCACAGGGCTTTAAATTGTCAGCAGCTTATAAATATTTATTTGTTGAGGGTACAAGCATCATCTTGTAGTGAGTCATTTGTGGCAAAGGCTTAATCCAGGATTATGCAGCATTCAATTATAGCACCAGAGAGGACAGGAAGTAGAGGAGTGAGTTCAAGATTGGGTGTTTTTTTCTGAGCGGATGGTGTATGTCTGACGTAGGCTGTGGTGGGTGAAAGTGGAAACCTCCACTGGTAAGAAAGTAATTGAAGTAATTGAGGTTGAGGCCTGTAAGAAGAAACTGAGGAAATGATTGGTACAATAGAATGGGAGAAACAAGAGGATTATAGATACTGGAGACAGAATGACCCTGGGAGCAGCTGTTGTTAATTGTAAAGAGCTGAAGAACTACTAGCTGTTGAGATACTATAGTTCAAGATTTTAGAGGCAGAGTAATTCGCATATTGCTGCTGTCCATAGAAATGAGTTTCTTTGGTATGGAAGAAGATTGTTGGAGTAGAGGAATAAAAGAGACATTGAAGGGCAGATTGAAAGTGGGCTAGTCTCAGGGACATTGGGAGTCCGCCCTAATGAGATATAGAAGAGGGGTGCATAGAACTTGTATAAACTGGTCCTAGAATCCTCAGTGAATGAGGTAACTGAGATACTGAGAAGGATAGAGGGTGGCATAGTTTGATGGCATGATTCTAAAGAAACAGAACTTTGGGTAAGGATGCTCAAGCAGTCATCTGAAGTGGCCATGGCGATCCAGGGCAGTGTCCGCTGAGGGTAAGAGAATGGACCCTTTGGGCTCCACAGGGCCAGGGGAAAGTTGTACTTCAGAAGGATAAGGAGGTTGGTGGAAGTCAGAGGGGTATTAGTGGGTGACAGTATAGAAGTAGATCATTGAAGGGGGATAAGGGGTGGACGGCCAGGGTGCTAAGCTACTAGCACAAGTTGAAGTCCAACTAGGTTTTAGAAGCCTGAGAAAGTTGGCTGACTGCAGTCTTTGCCCTGTCTTCAGTTGAAATGTTGTGAAGTTGCTCTGTTATGTTCAAAAAGAATATTCTCTACCTAGGAGGCATGGTTTCTGTTGAAGTTGGTAGTTTCTGTTTGGGCTGGTAAAACTAGAGAGACCTTGAGCAATTTGGGGAGAACAGATGTTCCCAGGAGGCTGGGAAGGAATTGGCTATATCCACCCGTCTCCTTGACAGATAAGATAAAATTTCTAGTAGAACAACAAAACCACGAATTATCAAATGACTGCATGTATGACTTGAGGACGTGCCTGCATTTTCTTCTTCTTCTTTTTTTTTTTTTGGTCTTGTCTGGCTGCTTACAGGTACTTTTTATCTAGCTTAACATGGAGTTGAATTTACAGAACTCCTAGATGCTCTTGATACTTTGAACTGTGTCTGGAAAACTTACACATTATTTTTTGTTATTATTACCAGTAATAACAATAAATTGTTATTAGGAACAGAGTTCTTTATTTTCCTGGGAAAGGTGTTTTGAAGTTTAAATAATGGAAGTTGGTGATCACTTAAGATTAATTTTTTCTAAAACTTTTTATGTTAGTACAAATACTATGCTATGATTTTGCAAGCTTCTTGAGATAAGCAGAGAGGTAAAAACCATTGAGTGTTAATTCCTTTTTTCCATCTTTTAAAAAATTAGGTAAACTACGTATAATGAAATACACAGATTTTAAATGTTCTGTTGGTTGAGTTTTGAAAAACGCATACACCTGTGTAACCACCACTCCAACCAAGATATAGGACATTTCTATCACCCCAGAAATTCCCTGATGCCTCTTTGTAATCAATTCAACAGTTTCCCTTCCACTTCCCTTTCCAGGGTTACCACTGACCTGATTTCTATCACCATAAATTACTTTTGCCTATCCTATAACTTTATATAAGTGGAAATATTAGTATATACTCTCTTGTGTAGTTTCTTTCTCTCATACAGTCTATGAAATTCATCCCTATTGTTGCAAAGTCTCTTATTTTCATTGCTGATTAGCATTCCATTTATATATATGCCACAGTTGGTTATCCGTTCATCTGTTGATGGACATTTGTGTTGTTTCCAGTTTTGGCTATTGTGGATAAAAGGGCTGTGAACATGGCCAGGCATGGTGGCTCACGCTTGTAATCCCAGTACTTTGGGAGGCCGAGGCGGATGGATCACTTGAGGTCGGGAGACCAGTCTGGCCAACATAGTGAAACCGCGTTTCTACTAAAAATACAAAAATGAGCCGGGCGTGGTGGCAGGTGCCCATAATCCCAGCTACTCAGGAGGCTGAAGCAGGAGAATCGCTTGTACCTGGGAGGCAGAGGTTGCAGTGAGCTGAGATCCTGCCTGGGCAACAGAGTGAGACTCTGTCTCAAAAATAAAAACGTTGGGGGGAGGGATATGAATATTTGTGCATAAGTCTTTTTGTGGACATATGTTTTCTTTTCTTTTGGATAATTACTCAGAAATGGAATTCTTGGATCATAGAATAGGTGTATGTTTAGCTTTATAAGACACTGTGTTTTCCAAAGTAGTTGAACATTTTTTACACTCTTAGCAATGTGTAAGAGTTGTATAATAGTTACTCCACCTCCTTGCCAACGTTCAATGTTATTCTCTTGGGTGCTAATGGCTCTCACTGTGGTATTCATTTGTAGTTCTGTGATGACTAAGGATGTTTAGCACCTCTTCATATGCTTATTGGGTATGTATATAATTATGAAATGTCTGCTCACATCTTTTGTCCATTTTATTTAGTTTGGTTAAAAAATTTTTGGTTCTTTATATATTCTAGAAACAAATCATTAAAAAAAATTAACCAACATCTCTCCCTTCCCCCAGCTAAGTTCTTTCTTAGGTAGATGTGTTGTGACTGTTTTCTCCTAGTTTGTGACTTTAATTTCATTTTCTTAATGTTTTTTGAGGGACAGAAGTTTTTAATTTTGATGAACTTCAGTTTTTAATTTTGATGATTTTTAAATTTTGATAAGATTTTAAAATTTTGATAATTTTCATTTTTTTCTGGTTGCTTTATGTTCTGTGTCACCTGTCCAGGAAATCTTTGCTTACCCCAGGTTGTGAAGATTTTGTATCCTACGTTTTTTTTTTTTTTTTTTCCCAGCCCAAAGGAGAGCAAGGGAGAGAGGGAAGGAGAGACAGAAGGGGATGGGGGAAAGAGAAAGAGAGAGAGAGAGAGAAGGCAGTAGAGAGAGTGTGAGGCGGAGGGGGAAGAAGAAAAAGAGAGAGGGCGAGGGAGCCAGAGAGCAAGAAAGACAGAGCCCCAGAGAGGGAGCGCTCCACTCTGGCAGACAGGGCCTCTTCTATCCTATGTTTTCTTTTAGAAGCTTTATAGTTTTGGCTTTTACATTTAGGTTTATATCTCAGATTGGGTTTTGTTTGATATGTAAGATAGGGGTCAAGGTTTATTTATTTTTTTACTTGTAACCCTAGGAAGAGTTTTTTAAACATTTATTTTTTAAATTTTTATTTATTTTTTATTTATACATTATTATTGTACATATTTATAGAGTACAGTTTGGTGTTTTGATACATATCTCTGCTTTATAATGATCCAGTCAGGGTACTTAGTGTATTCATCACGTCATACATTTATCATTTCTTTGTGATAATAACCTTGAAAAGCCTCTCTTCTAGCTATTTTGTGATATACAGTGTTTTACTGTTAACTAGTGACTCTACTGTGTGTTAGAACATCAGAATTTATTCCTCTTATCTAACTGTAAGTTTGTACCCACTGACTAACCTTTCCCCATCCTCCACTTTCCCCTCCCCCCCTCAGTCTCTGGTAATAATTGCTGTGCTCTATTCCTATGATATCAACTTTTTTTTTCTGTTTTTTAAAGATTCCACATATGAGTGATGTCATGCGGTATTTGTCTTTCTGTGTCTGGCTTATTTCACTTAACGTGATGTCTTCCAGGTTCATTCATGTTGTAGCAAATGACAGAATGTCCATTTTTTTAAAAGTTGAATAATACTACATTGTGTACATTTACCATATTTTCTTTATGCATTCATTCCTTTTTGGACAGTTAGGTTGATCTCATATCTTGGCTATTGTAAATAGTGCTACAATAAACATGGGAATGCAGATACCTCTTCGACATACTAATTTCATTTTCTTTGGATATATACCCAGTAGTGCGATTGCTGGATCATATGGTAGTTCTTTTTTTTTCCTCCTACACACAGAGTCTTGTTCTGTCTTCCAGGCTGGAGTGCAGTGACACGATCATAGCTCACTGCCGCCTCGAACTCCTGGGCTCAAGCCAACCTCCCATCTCAGCCACCCAAGCAGTGAGGACTACAGGCATACACCACCATGCTTGGCTAATTGTAAACATTTTTTGTAGAGACAGTGTCTTGCTAATGTTGCCCAGACTGGTCTCATACTTCTGGGCCTAAGTGATCCTCTGGTCCCGGCCTCCCACACACTGGGATTACTGGCATGAGCCACTGTACCTGGCCTTAACTTTTAATTTTTTAAAGAACCTCCAAAGTCAGGCCAGGCACGGTGGCTCACGCCTGTAATCCCAGCACTTTGGGAGGCCGAGGCAGGTGGATCACGAGGTCAGGAGATCGAGACCATCCTGGCTAACATGGTGAAACCCTGTCTCTACTAAAAATACAAAAACAAAATTAGCTGGGCATGGTAGCAGGCACCTGTAGTCCCAGCTACTTGGGAGGCTGAGGCGGGAGAATGGCGTGAACCTGGGAGGCAGAGCTTGCTGAGATTGCGCCACTGCACTCCAGCCTGGGCGACAGAGCAAGACTCGTCTTAAAAAAAAATAAAAAAAGAACCTCCAAAGTCTTTTTCATAATGGTGTACTAGTTTATAATCCTACCAGCAGTATAATAGCTGTCCTAACAGGAATGAGGCGGTATCTCATTGTGGTTTTAATTTTCATTTTAAGGTTTTTTTTTTCTGTGTATATTTATGCATCTAGTTGCTTTACATCGCTTGTTGAAAATACTAAAGTTGAATTGCCTTGTTCCTCTTCCAAGGCATTTTCATTTTCAAGATTGCTGTTGGCATGTAAATTTCATGATTAATTTATTTTTTCAAAAAATCTATTGAGATTTTGATTAAGATTACTTTGAATCTGCAGATCAATATGAGAGACTTGACATGTTAACAGTATTGAGGCTTATCTAAGGAGAATGGTACAGTATGTCTCTCCACTTAAGGTCTTCTCTGATTTTTCTTAGCCATGTTTTATAGTTTTCAGTGTAGAGATCTTACATAGCTTTAGAGTTATTCCTAGGTCCCTGGTGTTTTTTAATGTTATAGTATTGATTTTTTAAGTTTTATTTTCTAGTTGTTGCTAATATAGAAATACAATTGATGTTAAAGTATTGGCTTTGTATTCTGAGACCTTGCTAAATTCACTAGTTGGTTTTAGTAGTATTTTAGTAGATTTCACAGTGTTTTCTATACATACGATTATGTCATCTGTGAACAATGACAGTTTTACTTCATCCTTGTGCTTTTTATGTCTTAATACATTGGCTAGGACCTCCAGTACAAGGTTGAATGGAAGTTGTGGAAGTGGACATCTTTGCCTTGTTTCTGATCTTAGGAATAAGGATTTAATAATTTACCATTGAGTATGATATTAGCTGTAGGGTTTTTTTAATGTTCTTTACCAAACTAAGAAAGTTTCTATCTATTCCTAGTTTGTTGACAGTTTTTATCATTAATAGGCTTTGAATTTTGTCAAATGCTTTTTCTGTATCTATTGAGATGATACGGGTTTTTATTTTGTTAATGTGGTAAATTATACTGATTTTTAAAAGGTTAACCTTTCATATATAGTTGGTCATGATGTGTTAATCCTTTTATGTATTCTTGTATTGAATTTGCTAATATTTTGTGGAGAATGAATCTATGTTCATAAGGGATGTTGTTCTGTAATTTTCTTTTCTCATTATGTTTTAGTAAGTTTTTTGTATCAATATGATGCTGCTGGCCTCATCAGATGAGTTAGGAAGTATTCTCTTCAACTATTTTCTGATAGAGTTTATGTAAGATATGGTGTTGTGTCTTCCCTAAATGTTTGATAGAATTCACTAATGAAGCCATTTGGACCTGGAGCTTTCTTTTGGGATAGGTTTTTAATTGTTTGAAATTTTTATTTCTTTTAGTTTGGTAAATTATGTTTTTAAAGGGTTCTTCTGTTTCATCTAATTTGTTGATTTTATTGTCAAAGTTGTTTATAATAATCTTTTTATCTTTTTAACATCTATAGGATTTGTAGTAATGTTTCATTTTCATTCCTAGTATTGGTAATTTGTGTTTGGTGTTTTTTCTCTTTTTTCCTTGATCAGTCTTGTGAAGGGTTTAGCTGTTTTATTAATCTTTTCAAATAATACTCTTTTGGCTTCATCCTTATAGTTAATATCTTTATCATACGGTATTTGATCAGGGAAGGTAGCCTGTATGATTTTGGTTTGAATCTGTTTTTATATTTTAAAAAAATTTTAAATGCATGTGGTCTAATTCATGATTAATCCCCCCTCACTTTTTCATGTCCCATAATTATATGTTCAGATCATCTATGTCCACACTCAATTTGGTGACCTTTGATCTTTTTATTTTTTTGATCCTTTTATTTTTTAAAGAGAGAGGGTCTTGTGTTACATAGACGGGAGTACAGTGGTGTGATCATAGCTCATGGTAACCTCAAATTCCTGAGCTCAAGCCATCCTCACGCCTCATCTTCCTGAGTAGTTAGTACTACAGGTGTGTACCACCACTCCCAGCTAATTTAAAAAAAGTTTTGTTTTTTTTTTTTTTGAGACGAAGTCTCGCTCTGTGGCCCAGGCGGGAGTGCAGTGGCGCAATCTCGGCTCACTGCAAGCTCCGCCTCCCGGGTTCACGCCATTCTCCTGCCTCAGCCTCCCGAGTAGCTGGGACTACAGGCGCCCGCCATCACGCCCGGCTAATTTTTTTGTATTTTTAGTAGAGACGGGGTTTCACCGCGTTAGCCAGGATGGTCTCGATCTCCTGACCTCGTGATCCGCCCGCCTCGGCCTCCCAAAGTGCTGGGATTACAAGCGTGAGCCACCGCGCCCGGCCTAAAAAAAGTTTTTTATAGAGATGGGTTGTTGCTGTGTTGCCCAGGCTGGTCTTGAACTCCTAGCCTCAGTGGATCCTCTCGTTTCAGCCTCCCAAAGAGCTGGGATTACAGGTGTTACACCATGCCCAACTGTTTTGATCTTTTGATTTCTGAGAGGATGTTAGTTTCCAATTGTGATTGTGGATTTGTGTGTTTCTTTTTGCCTTTTTGTCCGTTGGTTTTTGCTTTCTATATTTGAAGCCCTTTTTTTTCAGTTGTACTACTGTATCTTCTTGTGTTTTTTATTAATATGAGCTCATTAGTAAATTTTATATTAATACATTTAGTATGAAATCCTTTCAACTTGAGTTCTAGTTTGTCTCATGTCAGTACTGCCTCATGTAATTTTCTTCTTTTTATTTATCTGACATATATTTCTAAGTAAACAGCACCTATCTAGACTAGACTAAGACCCAGACGTAAGAAAAAAGGCAGATTTAAATTATTTACAATTTTTCCTCTAACCCCTTTCTCCAGCACCACCAATCCTCCATTCCTGGATATTTGCTAACACTCCTGCCAGCAGGGAGAGGCTTTTGCAGAAGGGTCTACATTTCTGTCTCTGCTTTCAGTATCTTTTTTAGGATAAATAAAAGCAGTGCTACCCAGCTAGTGCTGTGGATGGCCAGCCACCCAGGTGCTGGGGCAAGAGACTGAAGGCACAAGCTGTTCCAGTATAATAAAATATATAGAACAAGAATAGTTATACTAGAAATAGAATATAGATATGATTATATATGAATATGATTAATCATTAGTTTGTAGCATTACTTTATTCCAATATTATAATAATCTCTGTTCTACAATTACAACCTAGAAAAAACCAGGCCATACAGAGATAGGAGCTGAAGAGACATGGTGAGAAGTGACCAGAAGACAAGAGTGTGAGCCCTCTGTCAAGCCTGGATAGGGGCACTAGAGGGCTCCTTGGTCTAGCGGTAACACCAATGCCTGGGAAGGCACCCGTTACTTAGCAGTCCTTGGTCTAGTGGTAGCGCCAGTGCCTGGGAAGGCACCTGTTACTTAGCAGACCAGGAAAGGGGCTCTCCCTTTCCCCGGGGGAGTTAGAGAAGACTCTGCTCCACCACCTCTTGTGGAAGGCCTGACATGAGTCAGGCCCGCCCGCAGCCATCTGGAGGCCTAAACGTCTCCCTGCGATGCTATGCTTTAGCAGTCAACGTTCCTGGTCCACTTTCATGTTCCATCCTGTACACCTGGCTCTGCCTTCTAGGTAGCAGTAGCAGAATTAAAGTATTAAAATCTTTTATCTCTCCGAGAAATGCATAGAAGAAATAATGACATAAGCTGCCCCCTCTCTCTCTCCGCCTCAGCTACCAAATAGGGAAGGGCTGGCCCCCTGTCCGTCGGACACGTGACTCATGTGACCTTACCTATCATTGGAGATGACTCACACTCCTTACCCTGCCCCCTTGCCTTGTATACAATAAATAACAGCACAGCCAGGCATTCAGGGCCACTACCAGTCTCCACATCTTGGTGGTAGTGGTCCCCCAGGCCCAGCTGCCTTTTTTCTATTTCTTTGTCTTGTTTCTTTATTTCTACAATCTCTGGGCTCCACACACAAGGAGAAAAACCCACAGGCCCTGTAGGGTTGGACCCTACAAGTTCAGCAGCTTTCCCCTATGTGGCGTGCCTTAAATTTCATTTCTGCATTAATGATTTTATTACACCTAGTTCAGAAACGAGAAAACTAATTTTACAGGATAAATACCTGTAGGAGAGTGATTTGTTTCTAGGTCTATATTCTTAGGAGGTATGAGCTCTCCATCTTGACCCCTCTGCATACTGTGAGGTTTCAGACCCCATAGTGCCAGCTCAGTAAATGTGAAATTTGCATTTTGGCTATTCTCCTCAGTATCTTTCCCCCTCTAACTTGTGGAATATATATGTCATTATTACTAAAGGGACACCTGGATAGAACTTTAAATAACAGTAAATCAATTCAAGAGAAAGTTACTCCCTGCTTTTAGTCTTTCAGTTCCTTGGATGATCATGGAGAAATCCTCTGTGTGGTTTTTTTTTTTTTTTTTTTTTACATTTCTCAAACACTTGATTATACCTCCCTCCTCCCTTTTTATAAACAATGAGCTAGGCTCAAGTTCACTGCCTTCTTGGTAGGCACCAGAATTGAGCTAGAATTTAGTACATTTGTTTTTCTTTTGTTTTTTTGATAACTTTTTTTTTTAACAGTAACTGTTGATTTGCCACTGAAAAGTAGTGATTAAATTTTGCCTTAAAAATTTTTATTTTAACAAATTAAATAAGTTTTACAGAAAAATATTAAATACAGGCAGGATAAAAGGGTGCGACAAAATTGAGATCCTGATACGTATGGAAGATTGTATGTGCCCTGGTTGAGAAGGTGGTATGGGAGTGAGTGAAACTTCGGAGTCACTTCTCCGGCATTCCAGGCTTTTCATTTATTTTTGTTTTGTCTATAGTACTAACCTCTTGATTAACAAGTGTTTATGTTTTGTGCAGAGAGCTGTGTCCTGCAGATACTGTGAAAAACATAGTGTTCTTCCCTTTGTAGTCTTGGTAGGGAAGACAGCATGTGCCTGCAAAACACCTGGTGCAAGTGTGTACCATGGTAAATGCTATCAGAACAGCAAGGACCTTGTGTTGTCAGAGGAGGCGGAGGTCATCTCTGGCTGGAGGCTTGAGGCTTGGCTCAGACTTATGTTTTATCCGAGGGGCCTTTCTCCCTTTCATTTTGAATCTCCCTTCCTAAGTCTACGTAAATTTTTGGGGGAAGGGGCATTTCTTTGTAGCTGTTCCTCTAAGAAGCGCTGTGTTCAGAAGAAAGAGCATCACACTGGCCCTCAGAAGACAGAGTGGCTGCCAGAGTTCTATCTAGTTCTAGCACACCTGTTTTCAGCTGGATAACTGCTTAATTGTTTCAAGTCTCAATTTCTTCATCTTTCTTGGTGATGATAAAACCCCGTGTCTTTCTTGCTTCATAAGGCAGCCCATGTTAGGGTCATTTGTGATGTTCATTTGTTTATCAATATTATCTTCACTCTATTTGTATTTGAAATACTGATAGGGATGATTTTGAGAATATTTTAAGTGTTTAATTATTTTTTTCCTATTTTTTTCTAGGTCTTGATGCAGAACTTTATTATGTGAGAAATGACCTTATTAGTCACTACGCTCTATCCTTTAATCTGTTAGTACCCAGTGAGACAAATTTCCTGCACTTCACCTGGCATGCGAAGTCCAAGGTAAGAGAGTGGCTAACCACAGACATCATGACAGGGTCACCCAGCCACAGAGGCAAGGGCTGTGTTTGAGGACTGGGCTGCTGTCTGTACTGAAGGGTCCACTGGTGATGTGATATAATAGTACTGAGTCTTTTCAGATTTATATTTCAAATATTTGGCCTATTCCTCTAAAATTTCTCGAATCCTTTAAAACGAAGGTGGCTATCATTTAATTGATTAGCACATGACACAACACTTAACATCCTTTTAGGCTCTTCAAACAGAGATCCAGACCTAGCTGGAAAAGGGTACAATTGGACCCAATAATGCCTGTGCTGCTGTGGTGAAACGAGATGGGTGTAGGGGTGGAGACTGGTAAGATAGGCTTTTTAGACATGTTGGACAGAATGGATACAGTTCTCCCACTCATGGAGAAACGGTGTAAGAAAGGTACAGCAGATGCAGCCACCCATGTGTCCTGTGGTGAGGCTTCTTTACCCATAAGGGCTAAACCCAATCACTTAAGAATCTCTTGCCTGGGCTACTTGTTGCTGAATTCTTCACATTTCCTCTGACTGCCTGGGTCCCTCAAACATGGTAAGTTTTCTCCTAAGTCAGAGAGTCGGAGGCTGAGCATGGAGGTGCCTCCTGTACCCAACCAACTTCAGTTTCTTTTATCAGCTTTATATAGGCTTTTGAATAGGATTTTATTCAGGAAATAAAAATAGTCTTGCTACTATAAATAAGAATACCTATTGTAGAGTTTTTTTAAAAAGTATTGTAGAGTAGTGTCTGTCATAATATTTGCTGCAAGTTATTTAAATTGGCCACTTTAGTATAGAGTTTTAAAAATCTTCATTTTTTTCTACTTAGAAAACAACAGTGATTATTGGGAAAATTCAAATATTACAGAAATGTTTTAAGAACTGTAAGACTAGGCCTGTCGTGGTAGCTCACACCTGTAATCCCAGCACTTTGGGAGGTTGAGACCGGTGGATCACAAGGTCAGGAGATCGAGACCATCCTGGCCAACATGGTGAAACCCCGTCTCTACTAAAAATACGAAAATTAGCGAGGTGTGGTGGCACGCACCTGTATTCCCAGCTACTCAGGAGGCTGAGGCAGGAGAATCACTTGAACCCGGGAGGCGGAGGTTGCAGTGAGCCGAGATCGCACCACTGCACTCCATCCTGGGAGACAGAGTGAGACTCCGTCTCAAAAAAAAAAAAAAAAAAAAAAAGAAAAAGAACTGTTAAGACTTTGTAGTTCTATACTCAGAAGTAATTGTTTATAGTTTGGTATAACTTCTTCAAAGTCCCCTTTTTTCCCTTTTTAAACAAAAAAGTGATTTTTAGACATGTATGTTGAACAGTACTTTTTCCCCTACAGAATAACTTATCTAGGCATCTTTCTTTTTCTCTCACTCATTCTCTTTAGTGGTTTTATAATATGATATTGTATGGATGTATGCTATATTGCTATCTGTAAAGTACCTCGTTGATGGGACACATGGATTTTTAATAGCATTTTATTATTTCAAACAATGCTTCCCTTCACCATTACACAGTTTCCCTCATTTCATTTTATAGGCAAAATCCAGGTAATGGGATGATGAAAACAATTGGTAGTTCATCTTTTATTGATGTTTCTACCTTTGCTATTTCTTTTATTTAAAAATTTTTCAATCTTTGCTTTTGATGAATATAGAAACACAGAAAAAATGTGTGTTAATGTGTATCCCTGTGTGTGTATGTGTACATATATATGTGTGTGTATGTATATAAATATGTTAAGAACATCTTTGTTCAGAAGTTTTTGTGCACTTGTGGCCTTATTTCTGAATAGTAAATTACTGCTGAGAAGTCAAGTGGCTAGGCCAATGTGTGTGTGTCTTTAAAACTTTGAAAGATACTGCCAGATATACCAGTGAATAAGTGCTTATTTTTGACCTTCATTTCCTAATACCAACATTTTAAGTATACTTGTTTGCCTTCCAGTCTCCCTCCCCCTCCCCATACGTCAGTGTTTATTTTCTAAGAAAAAGGGCATTCTTTATACAACCAAAATACAATGATCAAAACCAGGAAATTTGACATTATTATGTTATTATCTAATCCACAGTAGTCACATTTTATCAATTATCACAACAATGTTCTTCATAGCTAATTTTTTACTAGTTGATGTCTCTTAGTTCCCTATCAGTCTGGAACAGTTCTGTAGCCTTTCTTTGTGTTTTTTGACCTTAACATTTTTGAAACTTACAGGCCAGTAATTTTGTAGAATGCCCCTCAGTTTGTGTTGTCTGAGGTTTCCTCATGATTAGATTCAGGAATATCTCTTTGGCAGTGATACCACAAAGGTGCTGTCCTTCCCAGTGCACAAGGTGCCAATTTGTCCCATGACTGGTGGTGGTAACTCCGAACACTCTTGTCACCAGATTTCTCCCCTGTCAAGTTTTTCACTTTATAGTTAGTAAGTAATTTGTGGGGAGATAATTTGAAACTATCTTTAAAAAAAATCTCATTCCTCATCATCCTTTCAACCACTACTTTTTGCATCTGTTTTTGGAACTAGTTTCGTATTTCAGCCTGTGGTGTGGTGAGAGTAGTGTGTTTCCTCTCACTGGAAGAGGTCAGACCTACACTGGATAACCATTCAATAAGGCTGTTATAGAAGGAATTCAAGTATTTGTGGAGTGGTTGTTACTGAATTTTAAGTTCCCTTGCAACTCTGAGGTCCAGTGTTTCTATGAACATCTTTCAGGCAGAGAAGCTTCTTATATTCTCCAAAAAGTTGATAGCTAATTCTTTGTTGTTATTCTTACCTTTGATGTTGATACATATAAAAACAAATAATAAATGTATTTCAAAATGGTGAAAGGTTTATTAGAGAATTCTGTTCTAGGTACTTCTATTGACTTTGAACAGAGTGTGAATATTTCTGGGCACACTTAGGAAAAAAGAATGCTGATATGAGAAGGTTTCCTGGGCAAGTGTATGGGTGGTGATTTGTGAGTACAAAGGCAATGTGGGAAGTGGCAGTCAGGACTGAACAAAATAAAACCTTCTTTTACTGATTCCTTTAAAACAGTTAAAATACACCGTTTGTTATTTGGAATGAGCTCAGGGCCCTGATGTTGCTGGTAATGGGTGTCTGAGTCTTAGGAGCCTGTTACAGGGGGAAGTTGGAGTGGGAGAGAGCAGGTAGGAGGGGCTCAGGTGAATATATATGTTTGAAGGGGAAGCAGTGTTAGCATGGTACATTTTGGGTTAGGAGAAGCCTTGGTATAGCTGTAACTGTACTCCCATATCATTCACATTATTTTATAGAGCATAATTTCTAAGTTACCTCTTTGGCAGGTATAAATATTATTAGTGCACATTTGGGCTGCCACTGCTGGTATGATATTCTTTGTGAGGCAGAAGTTTCCTGATTTTTTTTGGAGGGTATGACCATTTATTTTCATGTTTAGGCCAGAAATGTAGAAGGGATCCTAGTTTCCTTCTCCTATACTTTCTAAATCTAGTTGATTCTCTCTAATAATTACATCTTAAATTTGTTTCCTACCTCTCTTGTGACCCAATGCCTCACACTTAGTTTGGGCCTTCATTGTTTCTTGCTGGATTCGGAAGTGGTCTTCTAACTGGTCTCCTTTCCTCTGGACTGACCTCTTGTTGCACCCTCCACAAAGCCACCTTAGGCTTCTGTGTTGCTACCGGAATAAAGCTCTTGATTTCGTAGGAGGCCTTTATGATCTGGTCTCGGCCTTTCTTTTCTGCCTCCTATCTAGCCAGTCATTTAGTGTCATTTTTGTCTGTCTTGGAATTTCATGAATTCCACTGTGACCTGTCACAGTGCTGCTGTTTGCCACAAATGCCGTTTCTTCATTCTTTACCTGAATAACTCCTGTTTACCTCATAAAGCTGTGACCTGTTGTCACCTCTTCTCCAGCTGTGTCAGGTGCCCTTTTCTGTCTGCACAGTGCCCTTCTCTGTCATAGCCCTAGTTATACTTTAAGAATATTGTAATAGTTGATTTTCTTTTCTTTCTCCCTCCTACTTGCTGAGCACCTTAAAGGGTATCCTCTTTGCTTGGTATAGCACGTGGTACTAACTGCAGAAGAGATGTGCAGGTAGAAGCCACAGGGCCCAGCTCAACAAGTGGGGAGCTTCTGAGCAGTTAGGGCTTTTCAGAGTTGGGATGTGCGGCTTTAGGAGTGGTGGCTTTTCTATTTCTGGAAGTGTGAAAACATATAGGCTGGGTACACTCGACAGTAGTTGCACAAATGGGATTTTTCAGATATTTTACTCATAATAGAGTGAGGTTATAAGTTTGGGAAAATGAGTGGGTTGAATATAAACCTAAACTGATTTCACAAGTTCATCTGTAACAGGTATAAAATTTAGAGGAAAGTAACCATCTTACGATTTTTTTTAGTAAAAAACTAAGGAAATATGTCTGTGTCAGCCACTATTGCAGTTCCCAATTCTAGGTAATAATCTCTGGTGATTTTAGCACATTTGATTACGTTTATTTATTTTAAAAATTAATCTTATGAGTAGATAATATATGCACATAGTAAAAATTTAAAAAGCATAAAGGGTATACAGTGAAAAATAAGTCCCCTACACCTTCTAGTACCATCCCTGAGCAATCCAGCCACTTAGTTCCCCTTGCCTGAGTCAGCCACTGTTGCCTGATTCTTGTCTTCCTTTAGAAATAGTTCGTGTGTATATAAGCTTCCATGCATATACGTATATATACATCTTTCAACAACTAACATACCACATACTTTTCTGCAGTTTGCAGAGCACTGAACAATATCCTGGTCAAGGATCTCTGTCACTTGATACAGAGTTGTACTTTTTCCCCCTTCAAATGGCTGTATTACTTATTATTATATAGTTGTACTTTGGTTATTGATCAGTTCCTGTGAGGAAATTAAGACCCAGATTTGGAAAGGGATTTGCTTAAGGTAGGAGAAGTAGGGTTAGAGGAAGCAGAAGGTAGAGATGACCTGAAGTGGGAAAGTCACACGTGAGGGCAGGGGAGGCTTGATGAAGGGTTTGTCACCTGATCATTTAACCCTGAGGTGTAATCATGAACTTTCAGAAGGAAGGCCTTGGCTCTCAAGCTCTAATACTTTATCAGAAACCCTTGGTTCTTGCTTTTTAAGGTTTGCCAGAAGATGAAATATTTGCTTCCAGAGATCTGCAGGCTCCCTGATATGTGTCGGTTCAACATCGTAGATATTTTAACATTAGTTTCACATGTCACAGCTTCTGGTAATAGTGTTTCTCAGTGTTTACGCCGTTTTGTCTTGCCGCACAGATTGTGGTCTCTTCAGAGGCTTGAAGCTATCTTACTCTTAGCGCATAGGTCACGCATGCCTTAGTGAGTGGTCAGGAAAGACCATTGTGTTAATTGCATTTTGAGTTGGGAGTAGAACTCTGGTATTGCTTCTTTTTCACAAGACCACACACTTAAAAGCAGGCTACTGAGAGGCTTTAACAGATAGTTTCTTCTGTATTCCAGAATATTCCCCAGTATCCAGGAAAAACATGGAACTGTGTCTGTTAAGAGTCAGTAGCTTTTTTTTTTTTTTTTTTTTTTTGAGACAGAGTCTCGCTCTGTCGCCCAGGCTGGAGTGCAGTGGCGCTCTCTCTGCTCACTGCAACCTCCACCTCCTGGGTTCACACCATTCTCCTGCCTCAGCCTCCTGAATAGCTGGGTCAACAGGCGCCCGCTACCATGCCCAGCTAAGTTTTTTGTATTTTTAGTAGAGACAGGGTTTCACTGTGTTAGCCAGGATGGTCTCGATTTCCTCACATCGTGATCCACCCGCCTCAGCCTCCCAAAGTGCTGGCATTACAGGCATGAGCCACCGCGCCTGGCCGTCAGTAGCTATTTTAGATATCTGAAAAGCGAAAATTTGCCAGAATGTAGCAGAATATTCCCACTACCCACCCTTACCCCATGGCTGTTCTCTGCTTTCAGGAATTCGTCATCATTTTCTAGGAGTTGCAGGGAACTTGTCCAGAGTTCCAGCAGGCACTGCTGGAGGCCAGCAGCTGTGTCCTTTGCAGAGTGAGGTTTCTATGAGAAAGGCATTACTTCTAGTAAGTTCAGAGAAATTAAAAGGCTATTTGGCTGTAGACAAGTGTATTCACTTTAAATCTGTACTCTCTGTGTTCCAGAAGGAAATGGCTTTACTTACCAGCTTCCTATTTGTAATTGCCATTTGTTTCCAAGTAAGGGAACAGAAACAAAAATGTTTATTTTTCAGTTTATTCAAATGTTTATATTTTTGGTAATTTGTTTCTTTTTTTTTCCTTTCCTTTTCTTTTCTTTTTTTTTTTTTTTTGAGACTGAGTCTCACTCTGTCACCCACGCTGGCGTGCAGTGGTGCGATCTTGGCTCACTACATCCTCTGCCTCCCAGGTTCAAGTGATTCTCCTGCCTCAGCCTCCGAGTAGCCGAGTAGCATGTGCCCACCACCATGCCCACCTAATTTTTGTATTTTTAGTAGAGATGGGGTTTTACCGTGTTGGCCAGGCTGGTCTTGAACTCCTGGCCTCAAGTGATCCACCTGCATTGACCTCCTAGAATGCTGGGATTACAGGTGTGAGCCACCACGCCTAGCCTGTAGTTTCTTTTCTGAAGTATTTTGGCTCACTCTGCATTCCGATAAACAACTGCTGTTCAAATTTCTTTGTCCCAGTAGACTGTACATTTAACTTTTGAGCAGATCTGTTTCTTTAAAGGATGATTGGCAAGTGAGAGTCCTTACAGATCGATACATGCCAAACTAGAGAAAATTGGACTTCAATAATTGGCAATTTCTTCTCTAATCCCAGAAACTGCAGTTTTAAAATTTATATCTTAAAGACTGTAGAGGGAAAAGAGAACTACCTTGTGAATGCCTCCCATTTTTAGACAGTTCCTCAAAAAAGAAGCCAGCAAGGAGGCTTCCACAGTTTCATGCTTCATATTCCTCTAAGCTGCTGATACGACCAAAGGGGCTGCCTTCTCAAATCTCCTCCTCAGCCCTTTGCACCTCTCCCTGTGCCCTCACTGGCCAGCTACACTCACAGCCTCATTTCCTTCCCTTCTCTCCTCCTTTTCACCTTGCCACACTGAGATGCTCAGGTGCCAGTCTTAGCTGCTTTTTTAACTGCAGTTAGGGCCCTGGACCCCTTTGCCAGACCCTCTCTGCTTACTTTGGGGTTCTGGTCTCTGGTCTGCTGCTTCTCTCCTTGTGATAACTGAGACCTAGAATAAAGGAGACAGCAAGTTTCTGGGGAAATAGTAAGTGTGGCTTTGAATTTGTTAAGTTGGAAGGCTGTAGGATAATTAGGTAGAATTGCCTAGTAGATAATTGGACACTTGAGAGGGATTGAAGGTAAAAGAGAGTGAGAGAAATTGACGATTAAGATATCCCATCAGTGGTGAAATGGGCTAGAACCCTAGTGTACTAGGATTGAAGGATTTACATTTGGAGAGGAAAATGGACCTTTCCTTGGGACTAGAATGAAAAGAATAGATGCTCTAATAGATCTGCCAGGGTGTTGAAAAGAAAGGCAGAAATGGGATTCCTCTGTACTAGTGGAAAGGGACAAAAACATTGAGTGTGAGGAGGTGGGGAAGGCCTGTAAGGTTGGAATAAGACGAGGGAAAAGAGGGTCAGTGAGGAAGGGATTGCTGAGTAGAACTAAGGGCCTCCCCTGAGACTGGAGGTCATTGTTGTGTAAGAGCTCCTTCTCTGTAGGATGGATTTCCTTCAGCAGTGCTGAGCAGCAGGAGTAGAGTAAGGGGTGGTCAGGATGCTAGAGCTGCCCTTTGAGGGTTTGGAAGGAGTGAACCAGCTGAAGGTGCCAATATGACTGTCAGTAATGTTGCCTTCTTTAGGGCTTGGGCTGTGCAGAACATGAAACTAGGTGTTCATGGCTATACTGGAGAGAAGGGAAGTGGCTTTAACTGGCTGCTGCATCCTGCTATGAACACAGCCTCTGGCTCATAAATGTGCCTCATAAATGTTGGCTGACTTGGAGTGATGGAATCAGAGAACTAGTTTTGTAGGAATCAGAGGTGGTGATGGGATCTTTGATAGAATGGCATTTTTGCATTTGTTTTGGTAGTGAAGTAATTCTTTAGCGTGTCAGGATATTGAATACTGAATATTGAAGCCAGGGAGAACATGGCAGGAGACCAAGGCCTCTGCAAGTCCTGTGTGGCTTATTGGTGTTGATGGCATGAGAGGTAGCCATTATGAGTAGAAGCTGTGAGGTTCGGCCGGGCACGGTGGCTCACACCTGTAATCTCAGCAATGTGGGAGGCCAAGACAGGTGGATCACTTGGGGCCAGGAGTTCGAGACCGTCCTGGCCAACATGGCGAAATCTCGTCTCTACTAAAAATACAAAAATTAGCTGGGCATAGTGGCGTGTGCCTGTAGTCCCACCAGCTACTCGGGAGGCTGAGGCAGGAGAATCGCTTGAACCCAGGAGGTGGAGGTTGCAGCGAACTGATATCACGCCACTGCACTCCAGCCTGGGTGACAGAGTGAGACTCGGTCTCTAAAAAAGAAGTTATAAACTTCAAAGTAGAGGGGATTTGCATGAGGGCATGAGGAAGGGATGTCTGGGAAGGACCTAGTGATCCTAAAGAATGCCGACCCTACTGTCTAGGCCCTGAGGGTCAGGTGTTGTAGGAACTGAATGATAGGCAGGGGAACAGATGACTTCTGAGGAAAGCCGGGTTGTGGGAGAAGGTGGGAAGACATTTGTGAAGAGGCAGAGCGTGTAGGAGGCTGTTCTGAATAGGGAGGTTCTCAGAATGGGGAAAAAACAGAAGGCCTGCAACAGTGTCCTTGACAGACCCAGGAGGGTTTGTGTCAGAATCCCTGGGGCCAGCAGTGGGCTGATGATTATGGAGAAGTGCAGCATGGCAATAAGGTAGCTGTTCTGGAATGACTGCTGATGCTGCTGATGTCAGAGGAGACTTGTGCCAGGCTAACAGTATGTATTGCATTAATGATCTTATTTGATCCTCATAACATGTATTACTCTTACTTTACAAAATATGGAAACTCAGAGAAGTTACTAATTTACCTAAGAGTCACATGGTCTCATGGTTCCAAACCCAGTTCTTGCTGGCGGTGCTGATTTCTTTTGTGCACCTACCCTTCATGTATGGTCCTGTTCAGAGATAGCATCGGTGTAGGGATGTATAATGCATTCTTTGATGTATTGCTGGAAAACTTGCTCATTCCCTGCCCAAACTTGCTTGACTGTGGCTCTCTAACACCCCCTGGTGGCAGCAATGGTATTGTGATATGCTAAGGTGAGTGTGAATACTTCCTAGCCAAGGTACCTCGAAGTCACTGATGTGCTGCAGCAAGAACATTTCCTTTGTTGGGAATGTGGCACTTATCAAACACAGCCTTTAACAGTTGTTTATGTACCTATCTTAACTGCAAAGGAAGAGTTTAATGTTTGCATACCCCTACAGTGTTTAGCTAAGACACTTTAAATAGAGTGTGAAAGGAGAAAACCCAAGGGGAATCAAATTCTGGACTGAGCCCTTCTTATTCATGGGTAACAACGCCTTCCACCTTAGCCCAAGCATAAGGGCCATCCCTTCCCTTATATCTGGGATGATACTCTTTCCCTCTTTTCTTTCATCTTTATTATGTACCATTTCATGAGCTTTTTTCACTAGCATATATACATATTTGAATATCTCTTCTAAAAACAAAGAAAGAAAAGCTTTGGAACACCCCCCACTTCACCATCTGTCTCCCATTCTTCTAGTTAAATTTCTTGAAGAATGGTTTATCGAACATCTTTCTTCTCACTCTTTTCCCAACCTGCTGCCTCGTGGCTCTGCAAATCTCAGTCTGCCACCAATGATACCTTTTGTGACCACTGAATGAGAGAGGGATACCATAGTTATCAAGAACCTGTGGGCAGGGCAGAGAGTGATGTGAACTGTAGGGCTTCATTGAAAGTCTTGATGCTGGCAGCCATTCTGAATTTCAGCTATTGCTTTGCAGTTTGAGCTGCTTCTTTCATGAACTCTCCATAGCAACAGAGCCATAATTATTGATGCTGATTGGTTCTGTTAAGCCACATTGGGTAGGCCAAGTATTGATAGATAATACTGGTGTTTTAGAGATATCTCATGGGTTGCCTGTCTTCCCTTCTGGATTCTGAATCACTTGAGAAGTAGATCCAGAGGTCAAATGGGGATCTAAACATGAACTTTCTTTTTGGTGAGAGCAAGACTAGAGGATGTGACTTAGATATTCTATGAGAAATCTACCTTGGAATCTGCTTATTGTGTGAGTGGGTCTGCAGAGCATACCTTCCTCCACCAGCCACAAGGAGGCCCTCCGAGCTTGGCTTTCATTTATCAACCAGAGAAGGCATTGGTAGCTATTTATGGTCTGTCAGTTACATATCTCACCGCTTTGGTTCTTTGTATCTGGCTCTCCATGGCCTCTCTGTCAGTGCTGCATAGTTCTCAGCAGGATTTCTGACCCTAGATGGCAGGTTTTATGGAAGAGTGGTGGTTCTGTTGTGGACTTAAAATAGAAGGTGGCTTACTTGGTTGAATTTTTATCCAATTGAAAATTCTTAGGACTGTTTCTGACAATTTGCATTTTTTTATAGCTAGATTATTTGTACATATGAAAGGCTCATCCATTGATTAATGAGCCAATTAATGAAGTCAAGCTGATAGTATCCTTCTTGTTATCACAGGTCCATTTTGTTTATTTTTGTCCATTTTACAGGTTGAATATAAGCTGGGATTCCAAGTGGACAATGTTTTGGCAATGGACATGCCCCAGGTCAACATTTCTGTTCAGGGGGAAGTTCCACGCACTTTATCAGGTAAGTAAGAGTCTTCAAAGACAGAGTTAACATACTTTTTCAACTGCATCCCCTATCGCCCCAAAACAGAAGTTTACTGATGTGTAGTGTGTATTACTTGATAGGCATAAGATGTATGAGTACTGTGAAAAGTAATTTTTGTAAATATTTGCACTGTGTTCTTAAACCATTCTCTCTTTTCTGTCCTTCTGGAATTCTCTGTGCTCCGCCCTCCCTGTCTCCTTTTCTGCATTGCTGGTACTTACCTCCACATGAGTCCCTGTGTCTGATCTTGTTTCGCTTTGATTAGGCACCACATTTCACCCTGTGGCCCAGATGATCTTTGCACGGTCATATTTGACCCTGTGACGTGAAGCCCATCAGTGCCCTCCACTCCCATCAACTGAACATTCCAGACTCACCACCTTGTGTCCTGGATCCTTTACCATCTGCCCCTGCCTGCCTGTCTAGCCTTGTTGCTGCACTTGCCCCAGAGTTGTAGCAGTTCCAGACTACATGCAGTTCTGATCTTCAAGCCTTTGCATGTGCTGGTCTCAGTATTTGGGATCATCTTTTCCTCTTTCTGCTCGTGAACTCCTTTCTATTCATCCTACTCATTCTGCAAGACTCAAGATCTGCACTGTCTTTTTCCTGCCACCTTCTCTTCTTTCATTTGTTAACTTCTATTCTTCCTACCCCTTAGAACCTTATATTTAACTGTTTTTGCACTGATTACATTATCTAGCAATTCCCTTGATGCATAGCATAGAGTATGGTACAGGATAGGCACTCAGTACAGTCTGAGTAAATGAATAAGTGTCTTATTTACACCAATTTAACTGCTTTTGAGCTAACTTCTTAGGCTCTTGAAGTTGTGGTGTTTGTAAGAAATGGAAATTTTTAAAAATTGAAAGTATCAGCCACAGTAGTGTTGTGAAACTTTTTCTGGCAGTCATATTCACTGTTATCAGTGACATACATTAAGCTTAAAGAAAGCACAGGAGGGCTGCTTAAATTTTTATGGGCAGTAAAGGAATTTAGAAATGCCCATATCTTTAATGCAGTCATACAGATGGTAGAATGATATGTTTTAAATTTGTAGGAAAAGAATCTTAAAAATTGGGGGAAAAAATTATATGCACTGAAGTCTGTTATCCCATTGTTACAATTATGGATTAAAATCAATTTCTGTTGAGAAAGGTGATAGCTGACAATTTATCAGATTCATTTACAGGTTTATATTTAATCTTTTTATTAAGAGCAGACATACTTGCATTTTGGTAGTGAGTTGTCTTTCCATTTGATCATGTAATTTCTGTTGTTACTATTGCTGATGTGTCTGTTAAGGTTCGCCTTATGATCCTTCAGCTTTAGTGTACTGGAATAGCAGGACTTATGAGACAAAGTGGTATATTAAAAACAATGAGCAAAAGTTGAAAACAATTATCTCTTCATTGATGTCTTGGTTTGTTCTTTAATACTAACTTTTATATCCATAATGAATTAAATGCTTAATATCTAGAGGTGTGGTAGTCTGAAGATCTCTAAAAACTTTTGTTTAGTTACTTTATTTAAATGTATTACTTTTAGTTTTCTTGCAGCAAAAATAAGTAATTCTAAAATGTTTAAAAGAATCATTTTGGGGCATTAATGTTGATTTTTAGAAAATGTAAAATATTTTTCTTATCTTTTTTAAACAGTGTTTCGGGTAGAGCTTTCCTGTACTGGCAAAGTAGATTCTGAAGTTATGATACTAATGCAGCTCAACTTGACAGTAAATTCTTCAAAAAATTTTACCGTCTTAAATTTTAAACGAAGGAAAATGTGCTACAAAAGTAAGGAATTTATTTACCAAAATATGTTTTACGTGTATGTGAGAAGGTGAAAAATAGAGTTTGTTGTTTTTTTACAGATTTAAGTATGTCCAACTCGTGATTATAGTTGCAAGTGAGAAAAGAGCACTGGCAGGTGAAGTTTTGAGATAATCCCAGATGGTTGGTAGCCAAGAATCTCACTCAGGCCACATTCAGTCCATGCTTTCTCAAATCTTTTGTCAGAATTGCTAAGATGTTTTCCATTAGGAATAGTGCTAAAATGGTTGAAGAGGTAAAGAAATAAGAAAAATCTGTTGGGACTTCTGAGTAACTATGTTAACTGTGTTTCCCTTATCAAGTTACTTTTATGCAGAAGCATTGCTCTCGGGTGAGATAGACCTGGGTTGGAATGGCAGCTCTGCTCTTTTCAGGATGTTGATACAACTTACTTAACCTCTCTGAGGCTTAGTTTTTTCATCTGTAAAATGGGCATAATACCTGTTTCAGAGGTTTGTTGTTTTTTACGATTCATTAAATCTAGCCTAAAACTTAGAATACCGTATGTGAGTACTTACCAAGGTTAGTTCTTTTTGGTTTTGAATTATCTGTTACTGAAGAAATTGAGTGGATATGAAAGAGTTCCAGCATGCTAGGTCATAAATCAAAGAATTTTAGAGTTCTCCTTACAAGTTTAGTCCAACCCACTCACTGTAAGTTCCACAAAGCTACAGTGACCCAAATTTACAAGGTCACGTAGGTAGAATTGGTTAGTATCTAAGATGGGGGGGGAAACATACTTTAAAAAAACCTCGCAAACCCTCAGTGCTTACTGTGTTCTAAGTGCTTGACAGGTATTACACCTGTTTAATACCTACAGCAACCCTAGGCAATGGGTCCTCTCATTGTCTTCATTTTCAGAAAAGGAAGCTGAGCTTCAGAGAATCTAGCTTGTCAAGATCAGATAGCTAAGTGGTGCAGCTAGGATGCAGACCTGTTCTCTCAGCCTCTTTGTTAAACTTTCTTTTAATAAATTTCCCAATTGAAATCAGTGCTGAGTGTTATGAAAGCACCTAAGGCCAACAAGTGAGTTGTAATGGCTAATGCCTGGGTATATGCCAATAAAAAAGCTGCACTACATTTGAATAGACATTTTAAGAAAGAAAAGTTAGCATCTTTCAGCTTTAGTGTTTTGGTACAATTTTCAGTTCTACTATATTCAGTTATATACCAACTTCCATGTAATGTTAAAGACAAAGGAGATTTCAGAGACTCTCTACTCCAATGTAGTCATTATATATTTGATATAAGGAGATTGGACCCTTGGCCACCTAGGCTAGCACAGCTAGCCACTGAGGAGTGTAAAACATTCAGTTCCTTATCCTCAGAGAGATGGGCATGACTGTACCATGGTGCTTCATCTGTTACTCTTAAATAAGGCAGAATGATAACCAGACATGGTGTGGCCTCTGGATCCCACCAGTGCTAATATCTGCTAAGGTTAATGATCAGCTGATACTCAAAATGGTCACATACTTTCTCCATTTTCTTTAATATGTGTGTGAAATTAACATTAAAATTCTGTGTTGGAGTAATTTTCTATTCTGTTTTAGACTTAAGTTTTTCTCTGGCCCTCTGTATTTGTTGGTCATGGTTTTGGCCACCCTAGTCATCCAGTTCAGGCTCATGACTCTTACTTTATTATGTGATCCTAATGTATTTATTTATCTGATTTTCCAGCCTACTATATTTCAAAAACTGTCTGCAACAGAAAACATATCTGTACTATATGGAATGTTAGTAGGTGTTACTAGCAAGAAAAGTTTCCTTTATCATATGAGGATGGGAATTATGGGTTAGACAAGTTTTGTGACCCCATAACTCCTTTTAGTCTTTATATTCTAATGTTCACTGTGAAGCTCCAAAGAGACACTATAGTATGTGGCTTTTCCCGAACTTCTTGATCATAGGAACATTTTCATTGAGCATCTAGAAGTAACACCCTTTGGCTAACAGTGGTATAGACTATTGATTGGTGACTGTAGTGGTGATTATCAGAATAGTAACGTAGCTTTCATTATCTTGCAACACATACCTGTTGCTGAGTTCCAGCAATGTTCTGATAATTATAGTAATTAAGGATTTTCATGGAAAAGAGAATTTCTAAAGCATCATTTATCTCCTTTTAAATTCAGAACTTGAAGAAGTAAAAACTTCAGCCTTGGACAAAAACACTAGCAGAACTATTTGTAAGTGTTACTGTATTATCTTTATCCATTATTAGAAATGAAAAATGGTTGACTGCATATAAACATGATTGCATGAAGCTTGGAGGCCTCATGGTATCAAATGATAATGACACCATGCTGTTATTTTGCTGGTGCTTTGTAGACTGGTGGATAGGTCATGAAACTGTTAGAATATTGAATATTTTGAGAACTAAAATTTATACGTATTTTGTAACGAGTAAGCTAAAAAGTTTTACAAGCAAGAATATCATATATTTTTGAGTAGTCATAATTAAAGTATGACCATGAAATATGTGTAAGATCTTTATTAGCAGAGGGTTAGAAAATCTGGCTTGCAGTCTGGACCTAATCTTAAGCTAATTTCATCCAGGTGAAGGTGTAAGCTTAAAGATATTATGTTACTTAAACCTACAGAGCAGGTATGCAAAGTAGATTTTTATTTTTTGGTATTGGTTGTGTTTAGATATTATTACAAACTTCTTTTTTTTTCTGACATGAAGACATCGGGTCTTACTCTTCTTGCGGTAGTGTTAATAGCAGTATCTTAAAAGGATACTAGATTCTCTTCATGCAAGTAGACTTTTAAAAATTGGTTTTGAAAACTTCAAGTATATAAAAGTTCAGAGTACGCTTTGATGAACTCCCATGTGCCCATCCCCCAGCCTCAGTAATGATCAACACTTTGCCATTGTTCTTCCATTGATTCCCTCCTTTTGTGGTTGGTTAGGGGTGGAGGAGAGTATTTTCAGGCACATCCCAGGCATCAGATTATTTCTCCCATAAATATTTCAGGGTAGATCTCCTTTAAAAGGGCCTTTAAAAAAACCCCACAATCACCTAATACTTATTCATTTTGATTTATCACATATAACAAAATTAACAGCAGTTGCTTAGTATCTCCAATAGATAGTCCATGTTCAAATTAACCCGATTGTCTTTAAAATGTCTTTTTTTCCTCCTGAATCAAGATCCAAATGAAGCCTACACAACTGTTGGGGTGATATATGTTTTGTATTAATCAGAAACCACCAACCCTTTTATTAATATTATTTATTTATTGAAGAAATTATGTCATTTGTCCCATAGAATTTCCCACATTCTGCATCTTTCTGAAATCATTGAACATGTTTGTTTGTTTGTTTTTCTGTAAACTGGCAGGTAGATTTTGCACTTGATTAGATTTAGAACCAACTCTTTTGGTAAGAATAGTCCATAGATGGTACTCTGTGCTGCCTATTTTGTCTTTTCATCACCTTGGGAGGCACAGAGTATCTGGATGTCCCAAAGGGGAATTTTTTTGCCTGTAAAATAATGTGACATATTGTCTGCTTGCTGGAATATTTCTGAAAAGAAAGAAAAAACATTAAAAAAAATGTCACTGTTGCCAAAGTTTACTTTTAAAATTCTGGTGACTTTGCCCATTTCTTTTATGCTAGTAGGATATTACTTCTCACAAAGAGCAGTATTGCATATTCTTGGCCTCTGTCTGTGTCTTCCTTGCTCCCTCTCATCTTCCCGCCCTTTCTATTTATTCATCCACCTAGTACCTATGGACAGTCTGTGGTGTGTTAGGCGATATGACTGAAGCAGAGGACTAAACTGTGAGCAAAGAGATCCTTTCCTCGAGGGTTTATAATGTAGTGGGAGAAATAGACGAGGCAATATAGGTAGTGATACCAACATAGCATGGCAAGCTATGATAAGGCAAGCACAGGGGATTTGGGAATCCAAGGATAGCTTCCTGAGAACAGTGACAGCTCTTCTGAGAGCTGAAGGGTGACCAGATGGTGGCAGATGAAGGGTGAATGAGGGAATGGGAAAAATGCATAGGAAAGCCTGGAATTTGGAGGTAATTGAGCAGGGCGCATCTAGGGGGATCTGCCCAGCAGAGCCGTATCCTTGGCTCTGCTCTGGAAAGTGCTTGGACAGTACTGCTAACATATGCCTCCAGAATTCAGAATTTTTTTGTGTCCCTCCCAAGATTGAATAGCTTTCCCGTGGCATAAGGTAATTCTTGATGAAAGTCATGCCTTCATTCAGGCTACAGCCAAGTCTAGCTGCCCTAGAAGTCATTTGGTCTCTACGTTAATCTGTTCTGATTTATTGTTTGTTGATAGAAAGGTTAAATTTTAGAAAAGTTTTATTTTTCTTATTTCCATGTGTTTTTGAAAGCTGTAAGTTTTATCTTTTATCCTGACCTATCCCCAGAACTCCAAACTTGTATATCTGTCATTTTAACATCTATGCATGCAGATATGAGGTACCTAGTTAGTAGACTAGGTACTCCAAATTTAACTTGGGCAAAACTCTTGATTTTCACATCCCCAACCTGCTTATTTTTATCTTTGTAAAGTTACCCTTATCCAAGTTATTGCTTGAGCCAAAACTTTTTATTCTTCTTTTTCTTTCTACTTTGGTACGATCCATTAGTAAGGTCTGTTGACTATGTTCCCAAATCCACTTACTTGTCATCTTCACTGTGATACTCTTGTCCAAGCCAGTGCTGTCTCTCTGAATTACTCTGGTAACCTTCTAACTTGTTCCCTGCTTCTGCTCTTGCTCCCCTACACGGCATTCTTCACACATCATGCAGTCATTTTTTGTTAAGTGACCGTGTGAAATTGCTTTGCTTGAAACCTTGCAATGATCCCCCATCTCATTTAGGATAAACCCCAAATGCCTCAAGTTTTGTTCAGTGGAGTTATGATGTGAGTACTTGTGATCAAATCTTTCATGAATCTCCAGTCACACCAGTTCTACTTCTGTTTGCATCTTCCACTCTGCCTGCTTATGTCATCTGTATCTTGCTGTGTGTTTTTTCTCAGTTTGCTTCTGTGTGTGTGTGTGTGTGTGTGTGTGTGTGTGTGTGTGTGTGTGGCTGTGTCATTGGGTTATTTTCCCTGTTGCTGAGGCTTTCTTTTTGTCTCTCTTATTTATTTATTTATTTGTTAATTATTTTCGAGACGGAGTCTTGCTTTGTCGCCCAGGCTGGAGTGCAATGGTGTGATTTTGGCTCACTGCAACCTCTGCCTCCCGGGTTCAAGTGATTCTCCTGCCTCAGCCTCTCGAGTAGCTGGGACTACAGGTGTGCACCACCACACACGGCTAATTTTTGTATTTTTTTTCAATAGAGATGGGGTTTCACTATGTTGGTCAGGCTGGTCTCAAACTCCTGACCTCAAGGGATCACCCGCCTCAGCCTCCCAAAGCACTGGAATTACAGGTGTGAGCCACGGCACCCAGCTTGCCTCTCTTTTTAAAAGAATATAAAGCTGAGTATCATTTTATTTAATGAATAGAGCCTTTAAAAACAGAAAAGCAAAACAATTTCTGTTGTACTCTCAAAAAAGAATAAATGTTTTTATAAACTTGTGGACCCTTCTGTCACTCAGTCTTCTGTGAGTCAGTGGTCCCTGGCAACAAAATGATGTCTGATTCCTCTAACCCAAACATCGTTGTTGAAGAAATATGAAGAATATATAGATGTGCACTGTCTAGTATGGTAACTGCTAGCCACATGTGGCTTTTTAACTTTAATTACAGTGAAGTAAAATTAAAACATCAGTTCCTCAGTTTTACTAACTACATTTCAGTAGCTTTAGTTGTACTTATATTTCAATGCTTAATAGCCACAGGTGACCAGTGGCTACTGTATTGGACAGTACTCTAGAGAACATTTTCGTCACTGCAGAAAGTTCTGTTGGACAGCACTGCTGTAATATATTTTATGCACTGGTATGTTTTATGTATACCACTTGTGAGTGACTGTTATACTCATTAGCCAAAAATTCTATTTAAAATCTTTTTTTCTTTCTTTCTTTTTTTTTTAATCTTTGTAAAGGTACCCTTATCCAAGTTATCGCTTAAGCCAAAACTTTTCATTCTTCTTTTTCTTTCTACTTTGGTACAATCCATTAGTAAGGTCTGTTGACTTTTGTGTTAATCAGAAACCACCAACCCTTTTATTAATTTTATTTATTGAAGAAATTATATCATTTGTCCCATAGAATTTCCCACATTCTGCATCTTCCTGAAATCATTGAACATTTTTTTTTTTCTGTAAACTGGCAGGTAGATTTTGCACTTGATTAGATTTAGAACCAACTCTTTTGGTAAGAATAGTCCATAGATGGTCTGTCGCCCACGCTGGAGTACAGTGAAGCGATCTCGGCTCACTGCAACCTCTGCCTCCCAGGTGTAAGCGAGTCTCATGCCTCAGCCTCCTGAGTAGCTGGGATTACAGGTGCCTGCCACCATGCCCAGCTAATTTTCGTATTTTTAGTAGAGGCGGGGTTTCACCGTATTGGCCAGGGTGGTCTCAAACTCCTGACCTCAAGGTGATCCACCTGCCTTGGCCTCCCGAAGTGCTGGGATTACAGGCGTGAGCCGTCACACCTGGCCTAAAATATTTTTTTTTAACTACAACAAAAACATCAAAAAAATTATGTGAACTTCCACCAATATGCTACTGGTAACTGATCTTACAAAGAATGGGCACATGAAAAGAACAGAATACTTATTTGTGTATATTGGGTCACAAAGCAGTCATATTTGTTTAAAAAGCTAAATGTGCTTTTTGTTTTTATTTCAGATGATCCTGTACATGCAGCTCCAACCACTTCTACGCGTGTGTTTTATATTAGTGTAGGGGTTTGTTGTGCAGTAATATTTCTCGTAGCAATAATATTAGCTGTTTTGCACCTTCATAGTATGAAAAGGATTGAACTGGATGACAGGTATTGTACATATTTTGGGAAAGAAAAAAAATGAAAGCAGTTATTTGTATATATGTGGAAGCCCATACACATCGATGCACAGTGGTGCAGGGAAAGGAGGGAGGATGATTAAGCCCCAGCCAAAGGAAAAATAAGATGACCTAATCACTGTCTCTGGTTTCTCTGATTTTATTTTTATTTTTTAAAAATTAAGAAGTCAGAAATTAGTTTTTTAGTTGTTGGGGAAGAAGTGGAGAACAAGTATGTTTTTTCTATTCCCTTTGACATGACTCTACCTCAGACCATTGCCTTTTCAGAATAGCCCTGTTTCTTCCTTCTAGCTCTTGCCTTCATCATTCTCCCTTTCTCTCTTCCTCCCTCCATCCATCCAGTAAACATGTATTGAGCACCTGCTCTGATTTAAACCGTTGGTTCTCAACCTGGTTACACATTAGAGTCAAGGAGAAGCTTTTAAAACATACTGGTATTTGGGTCCACCTTCCAGAGATTTTGATGCAGTTGGTTTGTGGTAGTATTTGGGGATCAGTATTTTTCATAAAGCTTCCTGGATGATTCTAATGTACAGCCAGTTTGAGATATACTGGGTTAGATACTATGCTAAGTGCTGGGAACAGAAAGAAATAATGATATACTTCATAGTTTCAAGATTTTAATCTTTTACATTAACGTGTAATTATAAAAGTATGTAATTTGATGACTGTGATATGTATAGTAAAGTGTATGAATACAAAAGGTGCTTGTCCAGCCTCAGTGAGTCAGAGATGACAAGGAGGACATTATAGTCAAGTTAGGGTGAGAGGTACAGATGGAATGATAGGTTTATTTTCATAACAAACACTTCTTACTTCCCTCCTCTGTGATTCCCAGTTGCTGACTGAAGACATGCCCCAGCTTTGTGACTTCTTTGAAAGCCCTCCTTTATGTGGAGATGTATCATCCATACTCTTTGAACCTTTTCTCCTCTTATTGCTGTATCCTTACTTGCGCTCCAGTCAAATGATTACTTATTCCTCACTTTCGCCCCACACTTTGCCCTTCAGGACTTTTGTTCGTGCTTTCTTCTTCCCACAGGCCTCCATGCATTTTCCACCAGTCCAAACTTGGTCCGTTCTTCAAATTCCAGCTCCATTGCTGTCTCTTTCATGAAGTCTTTGCTAAGCCTCCCAAACACCCCTCTTTGTCTCTGTCTCTGTCTCTCTCTCTCGTAGCAGTTATTGCACTTTTTCTTCTATAATTTTTTGTGTAATTGTCTTACCTTTAGAATGTAAGCTTTTTCCAGTTAGGGAGCAGTGTGTCTTACTCATTGTTGAGTCACCAGTCCTAATTAGTCTTAACATGCAGCTGGGAAGCATATTTGTGGCGTAAGAATATGAAGGGGAAGGGAGCTGGTTGGATTCAGTACCTGCCCCTTAGTACTCTTTGTCCCCACTGTTTTATTTTCCATTTCTGTGTGGAGAAAGAAGAGAAAAGGGATACGAATGAGAAGGAAGTACATATATGATTTGTTTCAGAATATGTTTTGTGTACATGATGGTGGTGAAGTTAGGTTTAGATTTTACAGAGGAAGAAATGGCATTTGGAAGCGATTGAGGGAACATTTTGATAGGACTTTGAGAGAGGATACAGGTAGAGAGGTGACTGAAGAGCATGACATTTGGAAGTCAGTCTTGATATACCCAGAGAGTTGCGTTTTCCTTGAATGCTTGCATGCGTGCTAGGGCTGTGAGCCCACATAGGCCAGAATTTTGCAGTAACTTTCAGATTCCATGGGGCATCTACCTCTGCCTGCTGAAATAATTAGTTACCATCCATGAATTGGTGTTCCAGTTCTCTTTAGTTTTCGGGCAAAGGTTTCCAGAGATTACCTGAGTAAAACCAGCTTATATTATCATGTTTTCAGAGCATAGTCTAGTGGTCAAGAGTATGGACTCTAGAGCCAGATCATCTCTGTTTGAAGCCTGGCTATTCTGTTTACTAGTTTTATGGGCTACATGGATTAAGTTATATAGCCTATGTGTGTCTCAGTTCTCCTCTGTAAAGCAGAAATACACACCTAGTAGGTATGTTGTGAGGTTTTAATGAAATACAGTAAGCTCTTAAAACAGAGCCCTACGTATAGTAAATGGCATTTTGTGAAGTTTTTAATAAAGTTGCAATATGCTAGTATGTCCAGAATTGGTTCCTTCTGGTGGGTTCTTGGTCTTGCTGACTTCAAGAATGAAGCCGCGGACTCTCGCGGTGAGTGTTAACAGTTCTTAAAGATGGTGTGTCTGGAGTTTGTTCCTTCAGATGTTCAGATGTGTCCGGAGTTTCTTCCCTTCTGGTGGGTTCATGGTCTCACTGACTTCAGGAGTGAAGCCGCAGACCTTCGCAGTGAGTGTTATAGCTCTTAAAGGTGGTGCATCCGGAGTGGTTCGTTCCTCCTGGTGGGTTCGTGGTCTCACTGGCTTTAGGAGTGAAGCTGCAGACCTTCGCAGTGTTACAGCTCATAAAGGTAGTGCGGACCCAAAGAGTGAGCAGCAGCAAGATTTATTGTGAAGAGTGAAAGAACAAAGCTTCCACAGCGTGGAAGGGGACCCAAGTGGGTTGCCGCTGCTGGCTTGGGTGGCCTGCTTTTTTCCCCTTATTTGGTCCCACCCACATCGTGCTGATTGGTCCATTTTACAGAGAGCTGATTGGCCCATTTTACAGAGAGCTGATTGGCCCATTTTACAGAGTGCTGATTGGTCCATTTTACAGAGTGCTGATTGGTCTGTTTTACAGAGTGCTGATTAGTCTGTTTTTACAGAGTGCTGATTGGTGCGTTTACAAACCTTTAGCTAGACACAGCGCTGATTGATGCATTTACAATCCTTTAGGCAGAAAAGTTCTCAAAGTCCCCTACCCGATTAGCTAGACACAGAGCACTGATTGGTGCATTTACAAACCTTTAGCTAGACACAGTGTGCCGTTTGGTGCATTTACAATCCTTTAGCTAGACAGAAAAGTTCTCCAAGTCCCCACCCGACCCAGAAGCCCAGCCAGCTTCACCTCTCACTAGTAGTGATGGACAAAGTTCTTCTGCCCTTTCCTGTCCTATTAACAATTATTTATTACCTGCCAGGCAGGCTAACAATGGTGACCAGAAAGCTCACATCCAGTTATCCAACAGCATTTAAGAGACATCTGCTGCTTCTCTCTCTGCATAGGGGCCACTGGGATTACCATTTATTGAGTGTTTTCTGTTTACCAGTACTGTACCAGGTACTTTATATGTATTATCTTAACACAGCCACCTAGAAATAGGCTTGAAGAGATTAAATAACTTTTTCAGGATTGCTCTTCTAGGAGCAGGGCAGAGCAGGCGGGACTCAGTGTTGTAATAGCTATGTGTTAATAATCCACTATTGTCATTGTATAAAACACTTGCTGTGTGCCAGGCACCGTTCCCTGTGCTTTATATTCATGAACTCCGTTAATCCTCACACAGTCTAGTGAGGTTAGATGGAGCCCATGGCTCCGTGGAATTCATTAGAAAGGGATGATAGTGTTCTTCCATTCCAGGCACTTAGGAGCCACTGCTTGTTATAAACAGATCTCATTAGAGGCAGAGAATTAACACTGCCTGAGATGTGCTCATGCCAGGGCAGTTGGAGCTCATGTGTGTGGCTTTCCCTCTCCCAACACTGCAAATTGATCTTTTCAGTCTCTTTGTTATGCATGATGAGTCTGTCCTGGATAGGCAGAGTTTCTCTTTACATTCACCCTGAAGTCCTGCAGAGGGGTTGGTCTGCAGCGTGTCTCTACTGTAGTCTTTCCCTGTTAGTTTGTGACTGTGGGAAAGTTTATTACTCCTTTGTGGGATGCTTGAACTTGTCGTCTGGCAGCATCTTAATTTTTCTCTTCCAGTTTCCATTATCCCCACCACCGCCCCCATGCCATTACTGGTGACAGAGTTTCCCTTTAAAATCTTTGATTTTATATCTAATGCCTAACTGTCTGACACATAGTAAAATAGTAACTATTTGGTTGAATAACCAATGAATAGAGGGAGGAAAAAAACCATTTTGGTTTAGCAATCATTCTTTGCTTTTTTCACAACAGTTTGTGTCAGAAATGACCATTCTGTCTGGTTTATGTTTTCTGTCCCAGGGAAGCATGGTTTTCTCTGTTCATTGATTGACTCAGTGTTAGTTGAGCTGTCACTGGGGCTCACTCTGGCCCACTTGTGGCTTATTGTGCCAGGTACTGGCATAAGTGCTGGGGAAGGAGAGGTGAATAAACAGGCACTTGTCCTGCCTTTGTGGAGTTTATAGTCTGGTTGGGTGAGACAGATATTAAAAAAAATCCCTACTGGAATGTAGGGGTCACAGTCTTTGTCTGTTGCATTCATTGCTGTATCTCTAGCACCCAGTACAGTACCTGACATGTAGTAGATACTTAATAAATATTTGTGGAATGAATGGATGAAGTGGAGTTACAGAGAAAAATAGAAAAGTACAAATTGTTGTAAGTGTTTTGAAGGAAAATTATGATCTTTCCCAAAGTTCTGACTTCATTCTAAGACAGGGTTAGTATCTCCATACATAATTTTACTTGCTTTTGAAAATCAAATGAGATAATCTATTTAGATTGATAATTTATTTAGACTGGCTATAAACTATTAAGTGCTAGCAAATATACATTTTAATCTCATTTTCCACCTCTTGTGATAAAGCTATGTAGGTGTTGACTTTAATGGATGTCAGGGGTAGGTCCCTAATTGCTTCTTGCTTCTCTCATAACAGTAAGTCTTGGATTCAAAAAAAAATTTCGTTCTGACCACTTAGCATAGTGCTTTGCTTATTTTAGGGACCCACTTAAAATCTGTTGAGGGAATGAAAAATTGACATAGATGTCCCTGTAACGCCTTTGTGTGCCTACAGGCTTTTCAAAAATTCTGAGGTAGCACAAGAGTGCCACCTACTGTTCAGTTAATGGAGAGACTGTGTCTGTGCACTTAGTCATCAGTGATGTTGGTTGCAGATAATACTTAAGAAGTACTTTCACATATCTCATACAATTTGAGCCTCACAAAAATCCTGTGAGGTAGATTATCTTAATCCCATTTATTTCCTCCCCTTTTGAGGATGGTAATGCTCCTCTTCCCTCCCCATTATTGAAGTCTGGACTTCTAACAGCTTTGATATCTGGTTTGATTTTTGAGTGGTACTCAACTGTAAAACAGAGTCCTGTAATTCCTTTTTGTTCTAACGACTGGAGATGCATAATATTCACATAATTAATATAACTATAGTAGTATACTATAAATTAGTAACAATAATTTATAAAGATATGTTTGAGGGCCAGGCAATAAATGCTTTACTTATTTTTTGTGTAATCGTTTTAGCAGTCTTATCAGAGGATAGTGTTATGCACACTCTGTCCACAGGGAATTTGAGGTTCCAGAGGATTAAATAGTTTGTCCTAGGCCATACAGCTAGTAATCGATGATACTGGCAGTTCTGACTTCACGGTTTTATGCTCTTCATCTCTTTTCTATATTGACCTATACCCACTGCATTATAAACTCATATAGATCAATTCTGTAATAACGTTGAGCCAAAGAAGCTCTTCCAGCACTCTGACCAGATGATAGCCTAATGAATCTTTATTATAGTCTCTTTGAGTTGCAAAGTATCTTCGCAGAGTTGCTGGGGAAACAGGGCTAACTGCAGCATCACAAGAAGAAGTATCAGGTTGGTGCAGTAATTGCAGTTTTTGTCATTAAAAGCAATGTCATTAAAAGCAATGACAAAAACTGCAATTTGCAATTACTTTTGCACCAATCTAATAGATAACCTAAAATGATGGACATCTTCAGGGAAGGCATGCTCGGGGGGCATTTCATTAGGCAAACAGGTATCTTGAGATCTATGGTTGTGCTGAGCAGAATGGTTTGCATATTATAAGTGCCCTCCAAATGTTTATTGCAGGACATTTCTATCTTAATTTTTGCTATGACTTTCTACAGATGTTTGGTTACAATAGCAGATAGTAGTATATTGTATTATTAGCCATAGAAAGGCTACATAAAGACTTCCAGTCCTCATTGCCTGGATGTTATATATTTACGTTTTTCAGATTTGTGTATGGGCTCTTGAAATTGATGAACATTCATATATAAATGTTATAGATTACATAGCAGCCGTGTGTGTGTGTGTGTGTTTTGTTTCAGAGACAGGGTCTCACTATGTTGCCCAGGCTGGCGTCAAACTCCTGGACTAAAGTGATCTGCCTAACAGCCTTCCAAATAGCTGCAGCTACAGGCTTCACACCACACTCAGCTTTATTATGTATTTTTTAAAATCACCAGTTTTTGAAAATACAGAATTATTATGTGGGAAGTGGTCAGTTAAAAGATTTTGCATATTAAGGAAAGTTGGAGACTTGATTGGGCACTGCTGATCCTGTAGCTAAGAGAGGCGTTGAAAGACCTATCCTGCCATCTGGTTTCACCCTTCATGCTGAATTTCTATGTTTCACGTCTCCACTGCTGCAAAATTATAAGAACTAAGGCAGTGAGACCGAAATGTACCCACGAGACAAGGTTTCTCCCCACTGAAAAGACAAAACTACATGCTTGAGCAGCATTACTTTGCAGTAATCTTGAACACAAGGTTTACAATTATTTGAACCTATCATCTTCTTAGTGTCCTGTATTATTTAGAGAATATGGTGTAATGTTTCAAGTACTAGAGGTTTCCCAGAAGTTGGATAAAAGGGAGGGATTGGGGAAGTAGAAGAAGCAAAATGTATTGTGATTAAATAAACTTGAACCAAATTTGATACTTTTTTTTTTTTTTTGAGATGGACTGTCACTTTATCGCCCAGGCTGGAGTGCAGTGGCATAATCTTGACTCACTGCAAACTCCACCTCCCAGATTCAAGCGATTCTCCTGCGTCAGCCTCCCGAGTAACTGGGACTACAGGCACGCGTCACCATGCCCGGCTAATTTTGTACTTTTAGTAGAGACAGGGTTTTACCATGTAGGCCATACTGGTGTCGAACTCCTGACCTCCAGTCATCTGTCCGCCTTGGCCTCCCAAAGTGTTGGGATTACAGGCGTGAGCCACCGCACCTGGCCAATGCTCCTTTCTAAGCTCCGAGCATGTTGGCACATTTGATTTGGTTTGCTCTTTCTTTATCTGTAGGCCATTTGATATTGGGCCATCATTGAAAGAGGCCTGTCTTTCTTGTTCTTTTCTTTTTTTTTTTTTTTTGTTTTTTTGGTTTTTTTTTTGTTTTTATTTTTTTTGTTGTTTTTTTTTTATTTTTTATTTTTTATTGATCATTCTTGGGTGGGGGATTTGGCAGGGTCACAGGACAATAGTGGAGGGAAGGTCAGCAGATAAACAAGTGAACAAAGTTCTCTGGTTTTCCTAGGCAGAGGACCCTGCGGCCTTCCGCAGTGTTTGTGTCCCTGGGTACTTGAGATTAGGGAGTGGTGATGACTCTTAATGAGCATGCTGCCTTCAAGCATCTGTTTAACAAAGCACATCTTGCACCGCCCTTAATCCATTCAACCCTGAGTGGATACAGCACATGTTTCAGAGAGCACAGGGTTGGGGGTAAGGTCACAGATCAACAGGATCCCAAGGCAGAAGAATTTTTCTTAGTACAGAACAAAATGAAAAGTCTCCCATGTCTACCTCTTTCCACACAGACACGGTAACCATCCGATCTCTCAATCTTTTCCCCAGCTTTCCCCCCTTTCTATTCCACAAAACCGCCATTGTCATCATGGCCCGTTCTCAATGAGCTGTTGGGTACACCTCCCAGACGGGGTGGTGGCCGGGCAGAGGGGCTCCCCACTTCCCAGTAGGGGCGGCCGGGCAGAGGCGCCCCTCACCTCCCGGACGGGGCGGCTGGCCAGGCGGGGGGCTGACCCCCCTACCTCCCTCCCGGATGGGGCGGCTGGCCGGGCAGAGGGGCTCCTCACTTCCCAGTAGGGGCGGCCGGGCAGAGGCGCCCCTCACCTCCCGGACGGGGTGGCTGGCCGGGCGGGGGGCTGACCCCCCCCCACCTCCCTCCCGGACGGGGCGGCTGGCCGGGCGGGGGGCTGACCCCCCCACCTCCCTCCCAGACGGGGCGGCTGGCCGGGCGGGGGGCTGATCCCCCCACCTCCCTCCCGGACGGAGCGGCTGGCCGGGCAGAGGGGCTCCTCACTTCCAGTAGGGGCGGCCGGGCAGAGGCGCCCCTCACCTCCCGGACGGGGCGGCTGGCCAGGCGGGGGGCTGACCCCCCCACCTCCCTCCCGGACGGAGCGGCTGGCCGGGCAGAGGGGCTCCTCACTTCCCAGTAGGGGCGGCCGGGCAGAGGTGCCCCTCACCTCCTGGACAGGGCGGCTGGCCGGTCGGGGGGCTGATCCCCCCACCTCCCTCCCGGACGGGGCGGCTGGCCAGTCGGGGGGCTGACCCCCCCACCTCCCTCCCGGAAGAGGTGGCTGCCGGGCGGAGACGCTCCTCACTTCCCAGACGGGGTGGCTGCTGGGTGGAGGGGCTCCTCACTTCTCAGACGGGGCGGCTGCCGGGCGGAGGGGCTCCTCACTTCTCAGACGGGGCGGTTGCCGGGCAGAGGGTCTCCTCACTTCTCAGACGGGGCGGCCGGGCAGAGACGCTCCTCACATCCCGGACGGGGCGGCAGGGCAGAGGTGCTCCCCACATCTCAGACGATGGGCGGCCGGGCAGAGACGCTCCTCACTTCCAGGGTGTGATGGCGGCCGGCAAGAGGCGCTCCTCACTTCCTAGATGGGATGGCGGCCGGGCAGAGACGCTCCTCACTTCCCAGACGGGGTCGCGGCCGGGCAGAGGCTGCAATCTCGGCACTTTGGGAGGCCAAGGCAGGCGGCTGGGAGGTGGTTGTAGCGGGCCGGGATCACGCCACTGCACTCCAGCCTGGGCGCCATTGAGCACTGAGCTAATGAGATTCCGTCTGCAATCCCGGCACCTCGGGAGGCCGAGGCTGGCAGACCACTCGCAGTTAGGAGCTCTTCTTCTTCTTTTCTAAAAAGCAATCTAATTGAATGACATGGGCTCTTTTTTTGAGAGATGATCCGTAGTTCCCTAACATATTTGTGTGTGAAGTTTAGGACAATTAGCTGAGGTGTCTGAGCACTAGTACCTACATTTCTGAATAATTTTGATAAGATGAACTCGCTTAATGATTTTGGAGATAGAAATGAAAGAAAAAACAGAGCTCTATAGGAGTTAGATTAAAATTTCAGTGTTGGAACATCATGAATTATTGTGATCTCCGTCAGGATTTTAGGCTGGTTTTAATGGCTATGTGCATTTTGTATGTATGGAAAAAGGAAATTTCTCATTGAAACTGACTTGTCAAATACTTCTCTCAAAAATTGTTTGCAGCATTAGTGCCAGCAGTAGTTCCCAAGGGCTGTCTCAGCCATCCACCCAGACGACTCAGTATCTGAGAGCAGACACGCCCAACAATGCAACTCCTATCACCAGTAAGAGTTAATTTAATTCTAAAGCCAGTTTACTCAAGTTGTCTATGCTGCTTCCCAGTGGTCTTGCATGGTTAGTGTACTTGTGGGACATGTTGTGTAAATCGTATCTAAAGTATGCAAAATTAGGTATGCTCTTCAACTTTTGCTTTCTAGAGCACTGAATGAAACATTCTAAAATTGAGGTATCAAAAATGAAATATAAGTTTGCTAGAATTGGTGTGGCTTTGGGGAGATTTCCATAGATTTATTATACTAAAAGGGCTACTAAGTCACTTCTATAGAAATTCAAAAGGAAGATTTTTCAGGTAACTATATGGAACTAACTATTGAGCTGCATAAAGACAGAGACTTTAGACTGTAAGGAATTGTTTGATGGTCTTATGGGCCATGGTGAAGACTTTACATTGTTTTTTAATCATAATAGGAAGTTAGCTACCACTGGAAAGTTGAGAATGTCGGATCTGATTTCCTTTTTTGGACTGGCATTTATTCTTTAGTAAAATAAGATTAAGAATATCTGTCCTCTACCCAGTGCCCTATTGTGGTTTTCCAGTACTGTCTCCCATGAAAAAGAACCAGGATTTTTTGGAGAAATGGCTGATTCCAGGTCTGGGTTAGGAAGTGAACAAGATAAGCCTGGGACATGTTGCTGAGTCAGATATCAAGGAAATAGCTAAGACTTGAAGAGCTTCCACTGGCTAAAGATGGGACCATTTGATCATCAAAATGAATAATGACTATAATGAATTAAAACGTAAAATGTGTAAAAATCCACAAATTTGTAATAATACCTTATTTAACAAAATTGTTCATTATGAGAGGTGACTAAGGCTCCAGTGAATACCTTACTCTACCAACTGACTACATGAACTGTATTTCAGGTTAACCAGATGGTGCTGGTGGATGAGAGAAAATTTTTCTTTACAGATGATTCTCAGCTAATAAATGTGGAAGAAATTATATAATTAGAAAAGCACATGTGCAACTCCTGATAAAATAGTTGATTCAGAAAAAGATCATCAGTGATTGAAAGGAAAATGGGGAACTCTGCCATTGAGGGATCAGGCTGTCACCACCTGAATACACTGATGAACTCAGCATTACTAAAAGTAGGGGACCTAGGTATTTCGTACCCAAGGATATGATGTACCATTCATGGAGCATTCTTTTCTGTCCCTGCTGCACCCCCTACAAGTTAACCTGGATCTGATCAAGGTTATAGACCTGACTTACAGTTTACAGGATATACTACTTGAAGAAGTAGAGGGCAAACATTTTCCAGGGTAGCCGACCCAGTTTCTTCAATAAGACAGTGGCAAGAAAAAAGGAGGGGAGAAGGCATTATACAGTAAACAAAATTTAAGGGAAATAATAATAGCAGCTACTCTTCCCACTAATGAAGAAAGAAATATATGCTTTTTAGGAAATATGATAGATGTGAAAGTAGTTTAAGCTACTCAGAAGAGGCACATCATTGCTTTTAATGTTTAAATATCAATCTTTGTTCATTAGAATGGATTCTTAATTGTTATATGTGACCTCAAAGAGGTAGGGAATTGTTGTTATACATGCTAAAATACTTTCTTAAAAAAGTCAAAGGGGCCGGGTGTGGTGGCTCATGCCAGTAATCCCACCACTTTGGGAGGCCGAGGCGGGTGGATCATGAGGTCAGGAGATCAAGAACATCTTGGCTAACACGGTGAAACCCCATCTCTACTAAAAATACAAAAAATTAGCTGGGTGTGGTGGCTCGCACCTGTAGTCCCAGCTACTTGGGAGGCTGAGGCAGGAGAATGGCGTGAACCCAGGAGGTGGAGCTTGCAGTGAGCTGAGATCACGCCACTGCACTCCAGCCTAGGCAACAGAGTGAGACTCCGTCTCAAAAAAAAAAAAAAATAAAAGTCAAGGGAAATAAATTTATTTATCTTTTAAAAATTGTTGCCATCAATAAGAAATTTACTTGTTTGTAATCATGGCCATTACCTTAAGGAGCTAGATAATTTACTTACTAGATATATATATACTGAAAACAAACATTTTTTTAAAAAGTCAATAGAAACACATTTGTTTACAGATAGAAAAAGAGGAAGAAAAAAATATTTGAAGACATAGTAGCCAAGAATTTTCTAAGATAACAACACAACAGATCACAGATCCAGGAAACTAAGAGAACTCCAGGTAGAATTAAACATTCACATGTACTTACACACCTAGACAGTCTATCACAGCCAAACTGCTGCCAATCAGTGGTTTCAGGTGGTGTCAGTCTACATCCATTGTAAAGTTGCCCACAACTTTTCATGTGGTTCTCCTGGCAACCATTGATGATCATTGCATAGGTCCACTAATTTTGGGGGGAGGTTTCTTCCCATTATCTGGAGATGCCATTCCAACTTCTACTTGCTGATGCCAGATTTTCCTTTTATTCTAACATTTTTTTTCTTGAAGTGAAAACTAATTTGTGGCTGTAAATTCTGTTTTTACTGTCATTGAATTAAGAATGAATGGGAATTAAGGGAACTTATTAAATTTGAATCTCACAATGGTTTTACTAGGATGTGGTAATACCAGAATAATTACATTGATTATGTATTTTGTTTGAAAAAAGCCTTTTCTAACAAAAATAACTTTCTGTTTGAAACTTTTTGTTTGTTCAAACAAAACAACTTTTCAAATGAAGACATGTTTGAAAAAAATCTTTTCAAACATGTCTTCATTTGAAAAGTTGGTGTGTTATGAGACTATATTAGAAAACCTTTTGGGAGAAAAACTGTCCATAAGAGGGATTAAATGAAATTTCACAGATCAAAGCTTGTTTCATTTGGCTAAAAGGCAGTTGAAGTGGTGGTCATGATAATACTATTTTTAGGATTTCTTGTTGCAGTTCAGAATTTTAACATTTTGGAGTAGTATTGTGGTGGGTGAGGAGACATTTCTTTAACATTTAGTGTGGCCTTCAAATAACTCTCCTAGTTCATATATATGCCTGTTTCCTTTTATGATTCTTACACTCATTCCTGTGACCTGAGTCCTGAGGTTCTAACTGAACTAGTTGACTCCAATACCATAATAAGGGTATTTATATTGCTTGGTTTGGCTTTGTTGGCTCCTTAGGTTATCCTACCTTGCGGATAGAGAAGAACGACTTGAGAAGTGTCACTCTTTTGGAGGCCAAAGCCAAGGTGAAGGATATAGCAGTATCCAGAGAGAGGATAACTCTAAAAGATGTACTCCAAGAAGGTATTTATTATCTCAAAGTCGGTTTTTTAAGTATGATTTAATGTTACCACTATAGACACTTTTTTCAAAAATTTAAAAAATTTCATCTCATTTTGTGTCTAAGATAAGGATAGGAAGCAGTGTATGGTTTTTCTTTTATAAAAATTATTTTCATTTGCTCCTATACTTGAATGGGCCTTGTACAACTTTGGTGCAGTTCTTGATTTTCAAGTATATTAAAGCATGTATATTATTGTTGGCTATATTTAAGGTGTATTCTCTGTTTAGTTTTTATTTAAAATGGTCACTACCTGGCAGGTCTCTCTGAGATATTCTAAGTTACTTTCTCTCTGACGGATAACGTGGGGGTTGTAGCAGAAGGAATGGACATGGGCTTGGGCTTTGGTTTTGGTCCTAAGTTCCAATCCCACGTTTTATTCTCTGTGTGGCTTTGGAGAAATCACGTAATGTCTTCAGTCTCCAGTTCCCTCCTCTATAAATTTGGACTGCATTGTCATCTCTTAGACTAGTTATAAAGATGAGATGAAATTAGGTACATTAAATGAATGAACACATAATAGTGTTTGCCAGATGTTAGTATGCTTCCCTTCCCCTCTCACTGGGCCTTGCTTTCCTTTTTGAATTGGAGGGTATTGATTAGGGAGATGCTGAAAGAAGGGGACAGAAATTAATAATAAAATACTACACTGAGCTCTTCATGTTGTTAAATAGAGAATTACTTTTTTACCTCCACTGTAATTCAGTTTGGAATGCTTTGGATACTTATGAGTCCTCCTTATGTATTCCTTTGCAAGTTGGGACACATTTAGGTCAATCACAGCTAAGTCAGGTACTTAAACTGTCCCCAGTAGCAAATGGTAATTAATGGAAGCAGATTTTCTGGTATATCTTAAAATGCATGATTGCCACTTGTTAATAGTTGACTGTTTTCTAAGCATAACTAGTTTGCAGATCTTTTTGCAATCTGAAGAGAGTAAGTAGACCAGGTAGCATTTCCTAAAGAATAAAAAAAATGAGAGATCAATTAATGTTATATTTGCAGTTTCTTTTGGTCTCTGAATGGGATAGAATAGGCAATCTGTTGTAGTGGTATGATTTGAGAAGAAGGAATTCTGAACCAGGTAGAGTTTTTCTTTATTGGTCTTTTCAGGCCCATAATAGTTTATTTTAAAATTCTTTTGATTTCAGAAAAGAAAATATGGTGGCTGATTAACATTTAAAAAGGTGGTCAGGTTCACTGGAAATCTGATAAATGCAAAGAAAACAATAGTTACATGCGATTTTTTTTTTACGTTAGTTTGTGAAAAAGTAAAAAGATAATTTCTAGGTTGACGGGTATGGAGGAACACATGCTCTTTTACATTGCTGGTAGGAATGTGAATTGCTGTAACGTTGTGGTAAAGTAATATGTACATATATATTTTTGTGTATGTTCCTTACTTCCATTGTTTTTAAGTATATGTAAATCTGTGTTTGGGAGTAATATTTAAAAATGGGACTAGGTACTGGGAAGAGGAGACAGGAGGTTTTGCAGTGCTTCAGTGCAAGAGAGTTAAGAAGCTCAGTCAAGCAAGGTGAACTTGGCTGGAGAGAGAAGGGAAAACCTTTGTGAGGAAGACAGGTCAGGGTGTGTAGCTCTATGTATTGACTAGAGTGTTTGAAGATATTTACTCAGCTTCAAGCAAAATGTCTTAAATGAAGATTATCCAAAGTCTTTTCTGCCTTGAGCATGCAAGTTACTCTGTCTCTAGGCCACAGTGAAGGTCCTGATACATGGATACCAACAACTTCACCTCATAGAGTGAAAGGCATTAGAGCAAGCCTATTTGTATGCATGGTATCTGCAGCAAAGTGAAACTATTTGCAAGCTTATCTTTTAAATTGTGAAGGAAGGAAAGTAAACAATTTTCTAGTGAGAAAGAGTAAAATGAGATTCATTTTCAGTGATCATCTTGTTTGGGAGTTTTCTATGGGCAATTACAAAATTGGTAATAAAATCTAGATGGATTTTCTTAGTTCCTTCCCTAGCACCCGCAAAGGTCATAACTAACTTGTCTTATTACTATGAGAGTTTGGTTTTTTTTTTTTTTTTTTGGCAGAGTCTCGTTCTTTTGCCCAGGCTGGAGTGCAGTGGCACAATCTTGGCTCACTGCAAGGTCCACCTCCCGGGTTCATGCTGTTCTCCTGCCTCAGCCTCCCATGCCCGGCTAATTTTTTTGTATTTTTTTTTGTATTTTTAGTAGAGACGGGGTTTCACCGTGTTAGCCACGATGGTCTCGATCTCCTGGCCTCATGATCCGCCCGCCTTGGCCTCCCAAAGTGCTGGGATTACAGGCGTGAGCCGCGCGCAGCCTATTCTCACTCTAAGAGTTTTTAGGAACACATTTTACCGGTGAACCAAGAGTCTAATTGGCTTGTCTGAGACCTTCTGAGGAGTGAGTGGTAGAAGGAATGGAACCCGGGACTGTCTGGATCCAAAACTTGTACTCCTTGGCCTTCCCTTGAAGCTACTTTTTAAGGCTCTGCAGTAGAGAGGAAAGTTCATTTTTGTCTGTTCGTCATTTCTCTGAGGCTAAGCCTAGAAACTCATAAATGCCATTGTGGATACCTCATTACTGAGCTCCAGTGCTCCTGGCTATATCATTAGTTTATTTAGTATAATTCAGGAAAATTTTCATATACTTAGTTTAGATATGGTGTTTCTGAAAGCAAGTTAAGATGTGTAATAGTCACAAAAAATTTTTAACAGTTGTTAAAACCAAAGATTTGGGTCTTTTTACTCTAGGGCTACAGTAATGTTGTTGATCACATATGCCCTTGTTATTTTTGTTTTATGTTATATTGTGCCAGAAAGTTTTGTACTATAATTTTATGAATGTTGTATGATCTCATTAATTATTACTTTTCCTTTTAGGTACTTTTGGGCGTATTTTCCATGGGATTTTAATAGATGAAAAAGATCCAAATAAAGAAAAACAAGCATTTGTCAAAACAGTTAAAGGTAAGATCTTTTTTCCATAGTATTTCCATGATGCTCTTCTGTCTCAGGTGGCTCCTGCCAGCAAAATTCTGTCTCAGTTTCCCAGTGTGTGCCAGACCTTTTAAATCAGTCGATGTTAATTTAGCTGAAAACAAAAATTGTCTTATATGAGCCTAATTGTTTTGGAAATTTGGATTGTTCTCATTAAGTATAGAAAAACAGAAGTCTGTTAAATTAAGACATAAGACATTTCTTAGATATTACTCAGTTAATTGCAAGTCAAACTGTATCCACTTGATTTCATTGTTACTATGTTTAATGTTGGTATACTTTTGCAGGTATAGCCATAGTTGGAATTGCTGGCCTAAGGGTGTGTACATTTAAAATTTTAATAGAGCCCAGGTGCAGTGGCTCATGCCTGTAATCCCGGCACTTTGGGAGGCCGAGGTGGCCAGATCACCTGAGGTCAGGAGTTCGAGACCAGCCTGGCCAGCATGGTGAAACCCCTGTCTCTGCTAAAAATACAAAAATTAGCCTGGCATGGTGGCTCACGCCTGTAATCCCAGCTACTCAGAAGGCTGAGGTGTGAGAATTGCTTGAACCCGAGAGGCGGAGGATGCAGTGAGCCAAGATCATGCCGCTGCACTCCAGCCTGGGCGACAGAGACTCTGTCTCAAAAAAAAAAAAAAAAAAAAAAGATATTGTTAGATTGTCCTCTAAAAGATAGCACTGGTTTATATTGTCATGAACGGAATAACTGTTTTCACATATTCTTCTTTTGGGCCAGCGTTTGAAATGTGACACCTAATTTTTAATTTATTGATGTGTATAAGTTATTTAATTAAAGATTCCCTATCAAGATACTACAGTGTTATTTATGCAGGCATATGGCTTATTTCCTATTACTTGTAGATTCGCAAGACTTTAAAAAATACTAGAATTTTAATTACTTACAACAGATGCTTGTGAAAGCTTAAATAGTTCTGAATTAAGAGCTGGGTGCAGTGGCTCACAATTGTAATCCCAATGCTTTGGGAGGCTAAGGCAGGAGGATTGCTTGAGCCCATAAGTTCAAGATCAGCCTGGGCAATATAGCAAGACCCCCGTCTCTACAAAAAAATTTTGAAAAAAAGTAGCTGGGTGTGGTAGCATATGCCTGTAGTCCTAGCTACTCAGGAGGATGAGGCAGGAGGATTGCTTGAGCCCAGGAATTCAAGGCTGCAGTGACCCCGATCATGCCACTGTACTCCAGCCTAGGTGACAGAGCAAGATCCTGTTTTAATTTTTAAAAATGATAATAATAATTCTGAGGTAAGTCTTATTTGCTTATCTAGAGAGAAAGAAAAATGTGATAATTTATAGGGTGCTTAATGTCTATCAGGTCTGATGTAAATTGAGAAGACATGCTAATAATATCTAAAAACAAATTTAGCACTTTCCCTTCAGAAACTGAAGGGAAGATTAAATTCAGTTTTATGAGTAGAAAGTGATAAAATTTTATACAGTTTATGAAGTTAATTTATAAGAACTGTTTCTAAATTTACTTAAAGGAATACATGGAAAGTATGAAGGGTTTATGTTTATTGGTTGTAAAAAGTTGGGTTATACCAATCTAACAAAAAATCTTTGGAATTGCTTTTAATTGAACAAAATTGTTTGTTTAAGGCTGCTACAAATACATTCATACACACACACCTCTTTAATATTTTCTAAACAAGTGGTTTAATTTACTGTATCATTCAATATTTATTTTATTCATTCACCCCTTCCCAGCACCAAAAACACTTCTAAAGGGTAATATTTATGTGTTAGGTCCATCCTTTCTTGTCCTTTTGGCTAATACCAAGTGTAAGTTAGGTCCCAGTAGGTTTTCTGACTAGGAGAGTTTACATATTACTTCTTGTAAATGTAAAATTTGAACTATAAGGTTATTAAACAACAGCCTTTTGTTACTCTTTTCTCATTTTTTTTTTTTTTTAAGGAAACTCCTTAATTCAAATATTTCTTCCGGGGTTTGTAAGTATTCTATAGACTGTGTAGAACTGGGCTATTATTGACTTGTTCTGAATTAAGGAAGGAGGTTTTTATACAAAATTGGGTTGATTTAGGGTTGGAAGGGGAGATAAAAGGAAATAATAGTGATAAGAAAACACAATGAGTATACTTGGACTGTTTCACAAGATAAGACTTCTCTTTCCGTATATGCTTGACTTGTAGTCACTGGTTGTTTCTATGCTTTACCGCTGTAATTATAATGTTCTCTGTGAGCTGTGCGGAAGTAAGAGAAAGCACAGTGGGTCCTTATGGGGGACAGAGGGGAAGTGCATTGACCAGGATACTTGCCTCAAATTTGTTAGAGAGATAGCGCCACATGACTGTCTCTGAGATTGATTATTTTGGAATGCTGTTTTTATGGTTTTAGTTGTAGCCACATAGAGCTGACCAAGGTCTTTCACAAATCTGTATGCTTTGTTACATGTTGCACAATTAGAAGTGTAGCATAAAATAAAAAGTGTTTTAGAAAGCACTGACCTTTGCCTTTAGGCATAAGCAGAAAATTGGAGTTTGGCTTTTAAAAATATTCATAATTTTATACAGAGACTTCATAGATACTCCAGTATAAATTTCCAGAGATTGAAATTAGCAACCCGAATCTTACACACTAAATATTGCGAAATTGAATTCCGTAAAATAAATGAATCAGTTTGGATTTACTGGTATTAAGTTCTTATTTTCTTTATTATAGCTACTAAATTTTTATAGTTTTGTAAATAAGCAAGTGTTTGTTTTTAAAAATCATTTTGTGCATCCTTGTAACTTTTAGAATATATTTAATAGTACCCTTTTCAAATGTGTACATCTTGAAGATAGACCTTTCATTATGTAAAATTAAAAGACTAGGATGACACTGGGAAAGGAATCCAAGAAAATGAGTTTTTCTTACTAAATGGATAAAGTTATTTTATCTTTAATTGAGTTTTCTTAGATCATCATTCAAGTGTCCTTTGCTTTAATAGAACATGCTTATCAAAATTAAAAACTTGAAAAAAGTAAGTACAAAATGACACATTCTGAAATTACCATTTGTTATACTTAGATCTCCTTACCAGTTGAGGGAATGGTAGAAGTCTTTTTAACTGGGCGGGGACCTCCAACTATTACTAGTTTTCAGTCTTGAAAAGATCCTACTAGCCTCCAGTAGTCCTGGCCATAATTTCATTAGAAATTATTTAGGTTATAGAAAGAGTAATAAAGGCACATTTTGCTATTTACTAAGAAATCCCACATTTTAAGCAGTTTGTAGACACTTAAGAGTTTATTCCAGCAGACATTGATATGAAGCACCTTTTCCAAAGAAGTACCGAATGTTTCAGATCCTTGGCTTTTTGTCTACCCATTTTACATTCCTACAAAAGTCTTAACTAAGAGAAGTTGCTTGGAAAGGGGACACTTAGTAGCAAGTAATGGAAGTGAAGCAAGACGAAGTGAAGCAGGAATGAGATTCCAATGGGTAGATGTGGAAGTAAATGAAATTTGAGATTTCTCAGCTTTGACAGTTCCACATTTAAAGACCAAATGTGACAATCATAGTATCTGAATTCAGTGGGGTGGGTTTTATTGTTGGTTCAGCATTTTCCTAGGTGGGTCTAGAATATGAATCTTGGCTTTGCCAGTCTTTTACATTTCTCTCTTCCTCTTATTGCATTGGTCCGAAGCTTTATAAATTATTATTTAATTTATTTATTTATAGATAGGGTCTCACTCTGTCGCCCAGGCTGGAGTGCAGTGGCACAATCATAGCTCACTGCAGCCTCAACCTCCTGGGCTCAAGCAGTCCCCCACCTCAGCCACCTGAGTAGCTAGGAATACAGGTGTGCAACACCACACCCTGCTAATTTTTTTTTTTTTTTTTTTTTTTTTTTGTAGAGATGGGGTTTCACCATGTTGCCAGCCTGAGCTTTACAAATTATTATTGCTGTTTTTACTACTGATGTAAAAATTCGTTATGGGTTTCTTTGAAAGGGTTTTTAAGAATATACTATTAAGTTTGTTTTAACATTTAAAAACTATTTTTTAAAATTCAAACCCACTTCTTATTTATTATTATTATTTTGGGAGACAGGGTCTTGCTCTGTTGCCCAGGCTGGAGTGCAGTGGTGCAATCATGGCTCACTGCAACCTTGACCTCCTTGGCTCCAGCAATCCTCCAGCCTCAACCCCCTCATTGGCTGGGACTGCTAGTGTGCACCACCAGGTCCAACTAATTAAAAACACTTTTTGAAATAGAGATGGGGTCTTGTTGTATTGCTCAGGCTGATCTTGAGCTCCTGGCTTTAAGTGATTCCCCTGCTTCAGCCTCCCAAAGTGGTGGTATTACAGGTGTGAACCGCTGTACCTGGCTGCATTTTCAATTTTATAATAGAAATATTCTTTTCAAGCAGTGGAGAAATTCCTCTATACTGTTAAGGTCGTGGTCCCTATAAGATGAGGAATCCTTGTGGATTTGTGCAAATATTTGAAGGCTTAAAAATTCCTTTGGAGATGTAGACTTAAAGATATTGGTAAATTGCATTATCATGTTTTTGTTTCAAAAACATTGACCTAAAAGTTCATTTGTTCTGTTTTGCTACTTTGGACCAAAAACCATGAGTTTAGAAACTAAAACTAAAATGGCATAATTCTAATTTTGGTTATCATATGAAAGTTAACTATATTTTTACTACTGTATTATTAGTTCTTTTTGTTTATTTTTAACCACAGAGAAGTAAAAAGAAGAAAGCAACAGAATAGGCCATAATCTCCAATCATAACTTTTGTAGTCATTTTATACCTGTAATGTTTGTTAGGTTAGGAAGTATAAACAGAACAGAAAGGTACAAAACCTAAATTCTCCCATCTTGAAAAGTAGCCATCATATGTAAACAATTCCTTAATATGTAAGAAATATTAGGATATGTAAACACAAGTTGTACCTTGTTTTTGAAATTTAATATACCTTAGAGATCTTCCTCTGTCAGTACATATCTCATTTTTCAAAAGTAGCCACATAGTATCCCATTGTGTCAATTTAATTAGTTCTTTGTTAGTGGGTACTTTGGTGGTTGAGTTTTTTGCCATTGAACAGTGCTTTTATTACATTGTACATAGATGAGCTTTTGTGACTATATCTGTAACAGAGACTCTTAGCAGTGGGATTGATGATGCAAGGTATATCTGCATTTCAAAATTTTGTTACATGTTGCTTTCTCCATCTATCCAAGCTACTATTGATGAACCTGTTTTCTCACACTCTTGCCCAAATTCTTAATAGTAGGTAGTGGAATTTTTTGTGTCTCAATTTGACAGGGGAAATGGCATCTACTGGTTTAATTTGCATTTCTTTTCTTAGGACTGAGGCTATGAGTCGTTTTGTAATCTTGTGTGTCATTTGTTTTTTATTTTCTCAGTGAACTGTGTGTTTATATCCTCTGCCTCTTTTTCTTATTGATTTATATGAGCTATTTAAATAGGAAAAAAAGGAAGTTAGCAGTATATATGCCTTATGTGTTGCATATATTTTTCCAGTCTGTTATTGCATTTTCTGCTTTGTTTATGGAAACTTAATTGATTTTAATATAAAAATTTCTGGGAAAATTAACCTATTTAATGAGACTGCAGTAGAATTTTTATCTAGATCTATTTAGATTTACCTGTAACTTATAATGAAAAGCTACGTACCTTATAGTTCAAGATAATTATTTACTAATAGCAGAAAATGTTAATGCCATATATGTAGTATTATTATTCAAGACATTTTCTTTTCTTTATAGATCAAGCTTCTGAAATTCAGGTGACAATGATGCTCACTGAAAGTTGTAAGCTGCGAGGTCTTCATCACAGGTGAGAGGAGAAACCACCAGCATTTCAGTGTTGAGCATGGCAACACTTGATGCCACATTTTTATGTGCAGAACATTGTAATGACTTCTGAATTGAAAGCTTTGTGGAATAGCTTAATTTTTTTTTCTGAATATAAAAGTGAAATGCATTCTCATTGCACAAAACTTACACAGTAAAGTATAAAAGAAAACAAAGAATAGTATGTAAGCCCACATCTGGATAATCATAGCTAATCTAGCTGATCTTTCCAGAAATAATTTATACATATTTATGTGCACATTTCCCTTTAAAAAATAGGATGATGGTTTACATATGTTAAAAAATATTTGTTATGAGATTTTTGAACGTATAGGACCTCAAAGTCAAGTATAATAAACATGAATAAATCTTCCTTCTAGATGCAGTGATAGTTAACATTTTGCCATATTTTCTGTGTTGTGTATGTTTGTGTATTTATCCATCTGTATCTAGAGACATATCTCTAGATACAGGTATCTATATATTTGTATATATAACTATTTTATAATAAATTAGACATCTCAGTACTTTTAGTGCATGTCCAGCATGTATTTTCAATAAAAAGAAGATAGTTTTCTTTATAATCATAATATCACTGTTGTCTTTGACAAAGTTAACATGCTTCTTAATTTAATGAAACAATGTATCTGACTTTTGATGTTGGCAACTGTAAATCCATGTAGCCATTTAAAAAGGCTACATAGTAGTCCACTGAATGGATGTACCACATTTTATTTAACTAATTTCTGGTATACAATCATTATGCCATAGCATGATTTTTTAAAAACTACTTATAGTTCTATATGAAGACCTTTTTTTTTTTTTTGGAGACAGAGTCTTGCTCTGTCACCCAGGCTAGAGTGCAGTGGTGTGATCTTGGCTCACTGCAAGCTCCGCCTCCCTGGTTCACGCCATTCTCCTACCTCAGCCTCCTGAGTAGCTGGGACTACAGGCACGCCCGGCTAATTTTTTCTATTTTTAGTAGAGACAGGGTTTCACCGTGTGAGCCACGATGGTCTCGATCTCCTGACCTCATGATCTGCCCGCCTCGTCCTCCCAAAGTGCTGGGATTACAGGCGTGAGCCGCTGTGCCCGGCCATGAAGACCTTTTTTAAAAGCTTGGTATTGGTCCTGTTCACAGAACTGTAACAAAAACTTCTACCTTTTGAGCCAGAAGCAGCTTAAATGTAACATCATAAGGTGTGACAGTATCAACATTAGAGCAAATTTTTTTAAAGCACTATATAGAGTCAACATAATTTGTATGTCTACTGAAAATTTGATCACATATGTTTAAAAAAAGAACTGTGGTTATCTCTGTTGGAAGATGTTTATAGGCTTCTGAAAAAATATAGTTTCTGTATGCTTTAGACAGTTCCTTGAGTTCTGCTGAAAAATAAGGTGACTACCCAGAGCCTTACTTTTAAATTTAGTTATATTTTGGTTCATATTCAGAAGGATTTGAGGACCTAAAAAGAAGGCAGCCACAGTAAGATAAATAAAATGGTAATGAAAAAGAAACTGAGTTTTTTGGCATTGTGGTGGTAAAAAAGAAAACAAATGAGCCAGCAGTAAGGAGAACAAATATTTTTACTGTGACTGAACATAAAACACCTCCTAGCTTCTGGGCAACCAAGGGTGAAGGAAACGCTAAAAGTTGATAATCTCAGTAGCAGAAGGGAAAGAAACAGTTGGAATATTGTCCTTTTTGGCAGTGTTGAAAGTGCTTAATGGTCTATTACACTGACTCTAGGGAGAAGGGCCAAAGGTGTTTAATCCTAGTATATAATGTTAACCTATTACTTAGATACCTAGCCAATGTTCTTACCCCAGTGAAAGGTTTGCATCACTTCAGCACAGAAGTGAGTAGCAGGGATAAATGTAGACAAAGCCAGGATTTTCCCAAGAAACGGTTTTATATTCACTGTAGCCTTAAAGATGTCTTGGCTGAAAAATGCTCAGAGCAAGCATTTGCAGTGTTGTGTCTCATGCAGTTTTAGATTGTAAGGTTTTGCAGCATCCCACCAGGATGAATTAGCAGTCTCAAGAGGTCCTTAGGGAATTGAATGACATGACATACTAAATTGGGGTTATTTGATACTGGGCATTCAGTCCTTGAGGAAAGTCTTGTAAAGGTAGGTTATAGCTTGATTATGCTTAATTGTTCTTCCTTCTATGAGGTGATAGCAGGAGTCCTAGTTACAATGAATAAAACACATTGTCAGCATGTAGAAAGTATATTATTCTTTCCATTCACTGTAGCAGTTCATTTCATTTTTAAGGTGACCAGGGCCTATCACACATTTTGTTTTGATCCCTGATATGTATAGACTGTTCATAGCTATACTTATATATTTGTTTGTTTATTCTTTTATTCTAATTCATTCAGTACCCATTTTGCACTTGGAACTGTGTTAGGCAGAATGAAAATGAAATGATCTTCAGAGATCGTATTATAGAATTTATCAAGCAACAGAATATAGAATTTATTCAGCAAGAAAAGACACCTGTTTTTAGATTTTACCTTTTTAGCTGGTTGTGGTATGTAATACAGCATGTTTGCTTTATGTTTTAACATCCATGGTTACGGATTGCACGCGTATTGAAGTGTTTTAAAGCATTTTGAAATCCTTTCTTTTCACACATTTTTCCACTGGAATTTATGAAAATAATTTTATTGAAAGTTAAAATAGCTGTATACATAAAAGATATTAACCCATTTTAATTTCATTAGAAGTGCTTCACATCAAAGTATACTTGCGCTATTTCTGCTTGTAGTTTTGCCCCTTCATTGGCCCAAAGATGCCTGATGGTGAACACTTCTTATGCCAAATGGCTCACAGCTCTCCCTCTGCAAGCGCCCTCAACAAGACTGAGAATTAGAGGCAGTTCTTGTGCCAAGCCCCACAGAACCTACCCTTCCTCTGCCTTCTTTCTTCACTATAGCATCTCCTGCTTTCATTCACTCTTCTTAGAGATCCAGACCTTCCCCTTTATCCTCCTTTTCATTACAAGATGGGCAGAATGAAAAACAGCCATTTGTACTTTGAAACATTTTCATGAAGTTTGTTAGCTTTACCAGTGGATTTTTAATCCTGTGGTAGTGGAATAAAAGATTTGACTTCACCCAGCAAACCTAATGGATAAAATGTCTTTAACTCTGCTAAATGAATTTCAGTCACAAAGAAAGAAACAGAAGTAATCTTTGGTGAGTTAAATAGATTGGGCAACAGTGTTTAATGGTATGCGCAAGTTAATCCTTAGTGTAAACCTGTAGTCATTTTAGTATTCATGGGAGTTGGTGGAAAGGAAGCTCTGTAATCTCCCGTGTGATCTCCCTTGCTCCTCTGGAGAGAAAGTCTAGTGGTCCAGGGGAATGCAAAGGGTATTGAATCAGATGAAGATTTGATATTTTTCTCCGTGTACTTGCTCTTTGTCCTTGGCAGGTTACCTAAACTTTCTCTCCCAGCGTGGATTTCCTTGCATATAAAGTGGAACTCCTAATCGCTGCCACTTGAGCGGTTATAGAGAGGTTGCCTCTTAGAGGTTTACTGATCTTTAAGTCCTCATTTTCCCACCTCCTCAGGGTCAGTGCTTTCCATGTTAGTAACTCCTGCAAATATGAGGGGAGCGCACAGCTTTGCCACTTGTGCATTGGTGATTGTGCCACAGTTTTATAACTGGGGTTTAAAAAGTGATACATGCTCAATTAAGACAATTTTTAGGAAATACAGAAAACAAAGCTGAAATTATCTATAGTCTTACAACTTAAAGACAACTCTTAACTCTTTGCATATTTCCATGCAGACCTTTATTATTATTTTTCTCCGTTTTTATAATTATCTTGCAAATGTGAATTTTTTATCTTACTTTCTTGTAAGATAAGCTTTTACTTATATTCTCATATTGAGACCAATTGTGACTTATTATCCTGTTATTCTTTCATTACTTTTGAACATTCAAGCTGTTTGCTACTTTTTACTAATATCACACTATCCTTGTTCATTAACTAGCTTTTTGATGTTTGATATATTTCCTTATTAAACATCCTTAGAAGCAGGATTTGCCAAGTTAAGGAGTAGCAATGTTTTAAGGCTATTTGTTACTGTTATTTGTTATTAAATGTTTGTTTTATATTGCATAGATTACAAAGTGTTGGGTGTAAAAATTGAGTTTACCTTAGTTTTTGTCTTCTAGCAATTTTTGGCTTAGTGGGGAAGATGATATAATTATGTAAAAAGTTACATAACCTTGGGAAAAATTAGCAGTTATTTCCAGATGTCAGTGGAGGAGGTGTTATTAGACAGTAGGATGAAATGTATATATGTATGCCATATAAATTAAAATAGGAATGGGATTGTCCACTACATGCTTGGTTTTATTTTGCACATCACAGCAACCTTTTATGGTTGGTGGGGTCCCTATGTTATAAGAATGGAAACCAAAGCCAAGAGACAGATGGTCACTCTGATAGTAACTGGTAAATCTAGGATTCAGAAATCTGATTCTAAATCCAGTGTGACCAGCTAAGAACTTTTTGGCTTTTGTGGCAGTTTCAGCCTTTTAGAGACCTTTTTTGATGATCATATTCTTGACCACCATCTGGATTGGGCCTTTTTTTTTTTTCATGTGTGATAATGGAGTAAGTGGGATATTGTTATCATAATACACTCATGGGCAAGTCAGTTTTTAGATGTCTCTGATTAATTGCCCTTTGGAGTAAAGATACAGTGTGGTTAGAGTGTGCCTTCAGAGAATCCAGCCCACAGGAAGCAACTTTGAGTTTATGATTTTTCCCTACCAAGAATGTGCATATATGGGGATATATGCACATATATGGGGGACACTTAAGTCTGGTTTAAAATACAGAACACTTATAATTTTACATTTTTAATGGTAATCATGTTTTTAAGTATTTTGGGGATTTTGTTTTGTTTTAGATTATTTTTATTAGAAGTAAGCCCCTAACATTTTGGATTCCTTTGTCTTTCTCCCAATTTTTTATTATTTTATAGAAATCTTCTTCCTATTACTCATGTGTGTATAGAAGAAGGAGAAAAGCCCATGGTGATATTGCCTTACATGAATTGGGGGAATCTTAAATTGTTTTTACGACAGTGCAAGTTAGTAGAGGCCAATAATCCACAGGTGAGAAAAATTTGCCCAAATACCAATTATTTACCAGTAGTTTCTGATAATGTCTTTGAAAGTAGATATTAACATTCTTAAATATAAACTGTTTAGAGGCCTGCAAAAAAGAACCTCAAAATGAACCACAAGATATTTATAACCTGTTGGCTTAAAGGAAAATGTTGGCTTATGTTCCTGCCTTGAGGCTTACACTGTGCTGATGCTGAAGTTTTCCTTATATTCTTGTTGTGTACTTATTCATAATCAACTCAAACCCTTTGTAATGCCATCTTAGGTGTTTTCCTGATAACTGAGGGTACTTGTCCTAGATCTTCCTCTTAGGAATGGAAACAGACTTTCTAGAGCCATTTGGTTCATACTATACAAAAGTCTGGTGATGACTGGAGGTCTAGATTGTGGGAGATAATTGGATGTATTGTTAATATGCGTGGCTGTAAGATGGCAGTCATCTAAGAGTGTTTCTCTTCCCTGCTTGTGTTTATAACTGTAAAGCAAAGGTCAGATACCAAGCATATTATGGTGGTAGTGGTAGTAAAGCCTAGTGGGTTTTTTTTTGCTGTCAGCTGTATCTTGTTGTCCCATTAAGTTGCCTTAGGATTTATAATAGTATGCTTATTATAGTTGCCAGGAGAAAGTGGGTTCAAAGGCTGCATTCAGTATTTGGCCTAATATGTATGATATGCTTTGTAAATTGACAAGACTAAAGCTGGGATTCTCAACAAGTGGTTAGAGGCTGTGGCTCATCTGCATTACCTGGGGAAGGATTTTACTCCTCAGCCCCAAGTACTGTCATACACCTAGAAGAACACATCAGCAGAAAAAGCTAGGAGCTCGTACTTTGGGTTTGTGTGTGGTTTTTTTTTGTTGTTGTTGTTGTTTTTTGAGATGGAGTCTCGCTCTGTCGCCCAGGCTAGAGTGCAGTGGCGTGATCTCAGCACTGCCAGCTCTGCCTCCCAGGTTCACACCGTTCTCCTGCCTCAGCCTCCCGAGTAGCTGGGACTACAGGCGCCCGCCACCACGCCTGGCTAATTTTTTGTTATTTTTAGTAGACGGGGTTTCACCGTGTTAGCCAGGATGGTCTCAATCTCCTGACCTCGTGATCTGCCTGCCTCGGCCTCCCAAAGTGCTGGGATTACAAGTGTGAGCCACTGTGCCCAGCCGCAGGGTTTTTTTGTTTTTTGTTTCGTTAGACAGGATCTTAGTCACCAAGGGTAGAGGGCAGTGGTGTGATCACAGCTCACTGCAGCCTCAACCTCCCATGCTTAAGCAATCCTCCCACCTCAGCCTCCTGAGTAGCTTGGGACCACAGGAACATGCCACCATACCTGGCTAATTTAAAAAAAAATCATTTTGTGTAGAGACAGGGCCTCAGTATGTTGTCCAGGTTGGTCTCGAACTCCTGGGCTCAAGTGATCCTCCCACCTCAGCCTTCCCAAGTGCTGGGATTATAGGCATGAGCCACTGCACCAGGCTTAGATTTGTGTTAATTTGAAAATAATCCCAAAGAGAGAATCTCCTAATTAAAAACTACTGTTTGGGGGAAAAAAAGATTACTGAATTATGAACATTTGAAATATTACCTTGAGAACTCAGCATTCACTGAACAGATGTATTGAGCAGCTGCTGTGTGTGCTGGATATTGGGGAGATACATCTAACAGATGAAAGGAGACAGAGTAAATGGTAGATTACAGAATAATAAGGACTACAGTTGATCTAAATATAGGGATATATGGGAACATAGTCTTGGTCAAGAAATAGCTTTTAAAAATTCTGTGTGTAGGTTTAAAGCGGTATTTTTGGATGGAGTAGGATTGTGGAATAAAAAAAGTAAGAAAGTGCCATCATATTTGTGTGCTATTTGCAAACCATGTTATTTTTTGTTACCACAGGCAATTTCTCAGCAAGACCTGGTACACATGGCTATTCAGATTGCCTGTGGAATGAGCTACCTGGCCAGAAGGGAAGTCATCCACAAAGACCTGGCTGCCAGGAACTGTGTGTAGGTGCCATGAGCTTGACGTTGTCACTTGATGTAGAGTGCTTCCTGGATTTGGGGTTCTCTGCGAGTCACAGTGGGACTTGTGTTGTATTTAAGGGTGGTGGTGATCCCTACTTTTTAATACTCTGATTGCATTTGATGTTCATATCTTTACTTTTCAGCATTGATGACACACTTCAAGTTAAGATCACAGACAATGCCCTCTCCAGAGACTTGTTCCCCATGGACTATCACTGTCTGGGGGACAATGAAAACAGGCCAGTTCGTTGGATGGCTCTTGAAAGTCTGGTTAATAACGAGTTCTCTAGCGCTAGTGATGTGGTAAGTGCCGGGACCCCCAGATAGCAAAAGAATAGAGAAACAGCTTTCTGTTTTTAAATGTTTTACTATTTTTATCTTTTGGGTTTTTAAAAAATCTGCTAGCTGTTGCCAGAAATTTTTATCCAGAAAGCAAGTGTAATTAGCTGCCAGTCAACCAGTTTATGGAGAGGAGCTGTGACCCAGACCATAGGCCAGCACTGTTTGTAATCTCATTTCATCCTCACAGTACTGCTCTGACAGAAGCACTTTTTTTTTTTTTTTAAGACAGAGTTCCACTCTTGTAGCCCAGGCTGGAGTGCAGTGGCGCAATCCTGGCTCACTGCAACCTCTGCCTCCCAGGTTCAAGTGATTCTCCGGCCTCAGCCTCCCAGGTAGCTGGGATTACAGGTGTGTGCCACCATGGGCACATGCCCAGCTAATTTTGTATTTTTAGTAGAGACGGGGTTTCACCATGTTGGCCAGGCTGGTCTTGAACTCCTGACCTCAGTTGATCCACCTGCCTCCGCCTCCCAAAGTGCTGGGATTACAGGTGTGAGCCACCACGCCCATTGACAGAAGCACTATTAACACTAGGAAGTAGGCTGTGGTATCCCAGTTTTAAAGGTGAGGATTTTGAGACTCAGAGAGGTTACAGTAATTTCATTATTATTTCTTTCTTATATAAGAGGCAGACCAAATCGTTGCCAGATCATAAAGATGTTTTCTTTTTTTCAGGTGACCTCTTCTAAATGTTATGGCTTGTAAAATTTGTAAATCCCCCCGTCATCCTCTTCCTTTTGTCAAGTTTCTGGGTGGTTTTGCCACTTAGCCCGATCATAGTTGGGCCCTTTGTGATGTACAGTTTCAGAAGCCACGTTCACTTGTTCATATTTTACAGCCATGTAAAATTTCTGTCACTTGATTTCTTAGTCTTATTTGGAAGACTAAGTGTAATTTATTTTCCTATCTCTTGCCTGTTAGACTTTATTATTGTTGCAGAATATTTAGGGATTAGGTAAAATTCCTGCTTATAGGGTCCCACATATGTTCACTCAGTGATAATCTGTTTGTGTTGTATGTAAAATCCTATGGAATAATTTGCTTCTAAGCTTCAACTGTAAGAATTGGGCTTACTGTATCATTGTGTTTTGTGTGTCTATATTTTATAATTTAGGGCTACTCTTTTGTTTCAAAGTGTGTATGTTTTAAGGATTAATATTTTAATCATGTATTACTGTATGCTAATTAATTATATTAATTGGTATATACTCATTTCCTCGGTGTATGAGTTTTCTGTGGCTGCTGTAGCAAATTACTACAACCTTGGTGGCTTAAAACAATAGAAATATAGTCTCTCGTGGTTCACTTCTGAGGCCAAATGTCTGAAATCAAGGTGTAGTCAGGGCTGGGCTCCTTCCAGAGGCTCTAGTGGAGAAGCAGTCCTTGCCTCTTTCAGCTCTGGTGGCTGTTGGCATTCTTTGGCTTGCGGTTCCATCCCTCTGTTCCAAGTTCATACCACCTTCTTCACATACGTCTTTCAAACTCTCTTTGCCTCCCTCTTAAAAGGATACATATGATTTAGAACCCACTTACATAATCCAGAATAAACTTTTCCTCTCAAGATCCTTAATCACATTTTGTCATGTAAGGTAATTACAAGTTTCGGGGAGTAGGACATGGGCATATCTTTGGGGCTACCATTCAGTTCACTGCAGTCAATAATTGAAATTATCTAAGATTTCTTTACTGAAAAACTGATATTCTAATTTAAAATCCTTAAAATGAGAATAATTTGAGAAAGGGGAAAAATCCTTTCATTAACTCTAACTACTAAATAAATTTTTTTTCCTTTTTAGAAACTATGTGCTATTTGATATTGATATGGTTTGGCTATGTCCCCACCCAAAATCTCATCTTGAATTGGAATTCCCATAATCTCCACATGTCAAGGGCAAGACCAAGGGTGGAGATAATTGGATCATGGGGGGCAGGTTCCCCCATGCTGTTCTAGTGAGTCTCACTAGATCTGATGCTTTTATCAGCGTCTGGCATTTCCCCTGCTCACACTCACTCCATCCTGCCACCCTGTGAGGAAGGTGCCTGCTTCTTCTTTTCCTTCATCATGATTGTAAGTTTCCTGAGGCCTCTCCATCATTGCAGAAATAAGTCAATTCAACCTCTCCTTTATAAATTACTCAGTCTTGGGTATTTATTCATAGCAGTGTGAGAAGGGACTAATACAGATATATTGCTCCTTTTACATACCAAGTATTTTGATAAAATGTGTTCACTTAATGTGAATGAGCAATTTACTTATATAATTTTTAAACTTTTTTTTTTTTTTTTTGAGACAGAGTCTCGCTCTGTCACCAGACTGGAGTGCAGTGGCGCGATTGCAGCTCAATGTAACCTCCACCTCCTGGGTTCATGCGATTCTCCTGCCTCAGCCTCCTGAGTAGCTGGGACTATAGGCGCACACCACCATGCCTAGCTAATTTTGTTAAAATCAAGGTCTTTCATTGTATATATCTTCAAAATACTTTGTTTTAACTCAAGATAAACTATTCTCAAAGAAACAATTTATCTGACATTTGTGAGATGAACAAAGTAAATATGAATGATTATGAGAAGGGATGTGATCTGCTTCACAGAGCAGTCTCAGAAGCTAACACTGAATGACAACCTGTTTCATGTTGTCCACAGCCTCTCCTAGCCAGAGAGGCATGGGGCATGGTGGGTGACGGGTGGCAGGATGAGGGAAATAAAGCCAGACTCTTGGATACTGAATCCCAGGGTTCAGCGTATAGAGCAGTTGGGTACTAGTCCTGGTCTGTTTTTCCAGAGCTCTGATGATAAAGAAAAAATCTCTCTCTAGCATTAATGTCTAGAAGTTAAACATACCAAGTAAAGCAGTACAAATATGCAAAGCAGGTTATATTCTTTTTTAATGGCTACGTAATGAGAACCTGGGCTTTTTTTAGGGAGAGAAAGGTTACATTTTTGGTTTTGATTTTTATTTTTTTCAAATGACATACGAAGGGAAAGCAGAGTTTGATTTTAGACCAATGCACACAGCTGCTGTACTGAATGACAGTAAGGACTAGTTCTGCTCTTTGATAAGGTTTTTGGTTTTAGAGTTGCCAAATCTTTATTCAGAAATTCTGAATTGTAGCTGGAACCGTTTACCAGCTTTACATTAAGCAAAGCTGTTTTCATGGAGTGGGAAAGGGGACAGGAGGAATTGGTTTGGCTTTGGTTGTAGAACATAATTTTAAAACATAATATCAGTTGAATTAGAGCAGTGTGATCTCAAATTTACTCCTTTAGTAAAAGCTCACATCTAAACATTTTTAAATGTAGAAAAGTGAAGTAAACTTTTCTTAGTGTTTACTTCGAAAATTTTATTCCATAGTTGATTTAAAAGATGGATTCACTTGTCTCTTTGGGATGTTAATTTTTTTATTTCCAGTGGTTGATTTAAAATTTTTATTTTGTTATTTATTGAAGTATAGTATAGTTGCCTTTGCTGAAATGAGATGGCTGTTGTGGTGAAAGAAAACTAGTTTGATGGGCAGAAAATGGAAGATAATTCTTAGATGATAATCTATAAGTATTTTGTGTAATTTGAAGAGGTTGGAAATCTTTTTATTATTCTCTTAGAAAAAGGAGCATTGATAGCTTGTATTTCAAAGGGGTATGCAAGATGGCAAGTAGTGCTATTTGCTTGCACAGTGGAGGCCCCCAAAATATGTATTACTTTTTTTTTTTTCCCTTAGACACAGGGTCTCACTCTGTTGCCCAGGGGGAGTGCAGTGGTACAGTCATAGCTCAGTGTAGCCTTGTACTCCTGGGCTCAAGTGGTCCTCCTGCCTCAGCCTCCTGAGTAGCTAGGACTACCAGTGTGTGCCACCACACGTGGCTAATTCTTTTATTTTTTGTAGAGATGGAGGCTTGCTGTGTTGCCCAGGCTGATCTTGTACCCCTAAGCTCAAGCGATCCTCCTGCCTTGACCTCTCAAAGCACTGGGATTACAGGCGGGAGCCACTGCACCCAGCCTGTATTACTTAATTTAACATATTTATTTCTGTGTAGGTATACCATTGTATAATTAAGCGATGATAGGAATTATTTTTTTGTAATATTTATGATTAAATATTTTGTAGGACTTACAGAGTGAAAATTAAGTTAGATAATATACTTTCAACAAATGAGGCTATAGCTAATAATAAATCTCCAAGCAAGATGCTCCAAGAGCATTGAGTCTCTTCAGCTGGGTATTAGCTGGCAAAGTTCATGTTGAGGATACATGGTTTGGTTAGGCAGAACATTTCAAATTATATCAGAAATAGTTATTTTTATGGTTATGACATTTTGCAGGAGTTCACACATTTTATGTAAGAATCTGCCATCATCAGAATGCAGTTACACTAAATAGTTGCTTGTTCATGTGGCAGCTTTATTTTAAAATATCACCATTAACTTAATGGTGAGCAGATTCACAAGAGAATTACTTTAGTTAGTTATTTAGTTTGTTATTACAGATAGAGTTTTTTATTCATTCTCCTCCTCCTCCGCCTCTTCCTCCTCGTCATCTTTGCCTTTCTCTTCCACCTTTGTCCAGACAACTTTAGTGGGACCTTTTGCGCCATCAAATTTTCCTTTAGACTTGCAGTTAGCAACATCCTTCTCATACTTCTCCTTCAGCTTTGTTGCCTTTGTGATGCAAAGCTGCTTTTCAGTGTCACTTAAATTGCTCCACCTCTCACCTAGCTTTTTTGCCACACCTCCAATAGAGATGCCAGGGTCTGAATTCTTGGGGCAGAATTCTGAACAGAACAGGAAGAATCTGGACAGTGACCTTTTGGGGACATTGAGGTCCTTTTTGTTTTTTATTTTTTTGTTTTGCCTCCCTTAGATAGTCCATAATCCTTCATTTCTGAATCATAGCATATTTTATCTACTACTTTTGCCATTTCATCAGATTTAGACTTCTCTTTCCCAGACATTGTCTTCCACTTCTCAGTGTACTTTTGGACAATTTTGCAAAATTGACAGGGATCTCTGGGTTTTTCTTCTTAGGTTCTCTGTATGCCTGCACAAAGAAGGCATAAGCAAACATCTTGCCTTTTGGTTTTGTGGAGTAGCTTTTAGCCACCCTGACTGAATTGTTCATGAGTCTGGGCAGCACAGGGCATGACATGTAGCTTAGTGATTCCCCAGCCTCACGCTAGCTGCCTCCACAAAAGGCACCTCAACAGGAGAATTACTTTAACATCATAATTACTTTCAGTGTGTTTTGGCATAAACTTACTTGAAATAGCTGTGTGACCCAAATTTTCTCAGCTATACTTAGCATGTGATGTTAACAATATCCTCCGATTTGCATTTAATGTGGTTAACTCCTAGAAAATGCTCACACTTTTCTTTTGTAGCTTATTATAAATTTGTTTCCATATATATGTATGTGTGTATATACAATCCCACACACACATATGTATGCATGTATCGCCTTTGCTTTAGATAATTGGAATTGAAAGGACTAGGAACACCCTTCTGTTTTCCATGACTATGATGTGACTGTTCGTGTAAAAGTCCTGCCTTTTAGTTTTTTGGGATTGAATTTTTTTTAATTCTTAAAATATTTTAAAGCACACTTGTTGAAGATTGCTTTTTAACATTTGGGTTGGGAATGTGTACACACAGTCATTATATTCTGTTACCATTTTTTCTTTATGGGTGAAGTTGGGGGCTTAAAAGTTACATTTAATATTCTATTTTTGGACACTTCCACCAGAGTCTTATACACATGTGAAATACATATTTTTAGATGTAAATGTAGCACCCAACAAATGATACTGCTGCCTTGGAGGGAACATTTTCTCGGTCTTTTAAGACATCCTTAACATTTTTACATTTCTTCATAATTAAAAATTCTACATGATTTATTTAGAAATACATTGATGTTTTCCATCATGAAAATAATACATTGCATCTCTGGGCTGTGTTTTCAGAATTTTTACTGAAAGGATTCAATATTTCAGTATGTCCAGATTCTTATGTTAACATCAACTTTTAACTGTTGAGCTTAAGAACTATGCACATCAAGATTTGACTAGTTATAAATGTCTAATATTATTCCAAGATATGACATCATTGTAGGCATTCTTAAGAATTTCTGGATATTGTTTTTATTGTGTTTTCATCAGATGTGGATACCACCATAAATTTTTTTATGTGACTTTCTTTTCCTTTATTTGAAAATAGAGTTCTTGATTTACATCTTCTTTGAATTACTTAGCTAATTATAGTAGCTAACGTAATTCTGCTCTTAAGAACTACTTTCTATTAGGAGATTACTAAATGTAATCAGGAGTACGCAGTTAGGAATTTCTTTCTTATTGGTTTTCTTGTCTTTATAGTATTACATTGTGTTTAAGAAGCATTTTCTTAAGAAAAACAAGTCAAGGAAATAACTTCCATGCCAAATATTATCAGCTTGGTTTATGGCAATGAAGAGATCCTTTTAAAAGTATTTGAATAGTTTTTAGGGGATAGGACACATCAAAATGTGTTGCTTGTGCCTTTACATTATTTATTTTGTGACTATCAATGATCACCTAGAAAATAAAAGGAAGTCTGGAGTTATCCAGAGACTGCATCTGCAGCACATTGCTACGTATGACTCTTTTAACTCCCTGTTTGCCCAGTGCTGTGGAGGGAGCCCAGTGCTTGTTGTATCCTGAGCGACCTGAGCGGGAGAGTCTGACATTTATTATATACCCATGAAAAGTAGTCTGCTGAACTACTGTGGTATCAAAGAGAAAGCTAGTGTTACGGAGGATGCTTCTTATTATTATTATTATTATTGTTTTATTTTTTATTATACTTTAAGTTCTAAGGTACATGTGCATAACATGCAGGTTTGTTACATATGTATACATGTGCCATGTTGGTGTGCTGCACCCATTAACTCATCATTCACATTAGGTATATCTCCTAATGCTATCCCTCCCCCCTCCCCCTACCCTACGACAGGCCCCGGTGTGTGATGTTCCCCTTCCTGTGTCCAAGTGTTCTCATTGTTCAATTCCCACCTGTGAGTGTGAACATGCAGTGTTTGGTTTTTTGTCCTTGCGATAGTTTGCTGAGAATGATGGTTTCCAGTTTCGTCCATGTCCCTACAAAGGACATGAACTCATCCTTTTTTATGGCTGCATAGTATTCCATGGTGTATATGTGCTACATTTTCTTAATCCAGTCTATCATTGATGGACATTTGGGTTGGTTCCGAGTCTTTGCTGTCGTGAATAGTGCCGCAATAAACATACGTGTGCATGTGTCTTTATAGCAGCATGATTTATACTCCTTTGGGTATATACCCAGTAATGGGATGGCTGGGTCAAATGGTATTTCTAGTTCTAGATCCTTGAGGAATCACCACACTGTCTTCAACAATGGTTGAACTAATTTACAGTCCCACCAACAGTGTAAAAGTGTTTCTATTTCTCCACATCCTCTCCATCACCTGTTGTTTCCTGACTTTTTAATGATCGCCATTCTAACTGGAGTAAGATGGTATCTCATTGTGGTTTTGATTTGCATTTCTCTGATGGCCAGTGATGATGAGCATTTTTTCATGTGTCAGTTGGCTGCATAAATCTCTTCTTTTAAGAAGTGTCTGTTCATATCCTTTGCCCACTTTTTGATGGGGTTGTTTTTTTCTTGTAAATTTGTTTGAGTTCTTTGTAGATTCTAGATATTAGCCCTTTGTCAGATGAGTAGATTGCAAAATTTTTCTCCCATTCTTTAGGTTGCCTGTTCACTCTGATGGTAGTTTCTTTTGCTGTGCAGAAGCTCTTTAGTTTAATTAGATCCCATTTGTCAATTTTGGCTTTTGTTGCCATTGCTTTTGGTGTTTTAGATGTGAAGTCCTTGCCCATGCCTATGTCCTGAATGGTATTGCCTAGGTTTTCTTCTAGGGTTTTTATGGTTTTAGGTCTGACATTTAAGTCTTTAATCCATCTTGAATTAATCTTTGTATAAGGTGTAAGGAAGGGATCCAGTTTCAGCTTTCTACATATGGCTAGCCAGTTTTCCCAGCACCATTTATTAAATAGGGAATCCTTTCCCCATTTCTTGTTTTTGTCAGGTTTGTCAAAGATCAGATAGTTGTAGATGTGTGGTATTATTTTTGAGGGCTCTATTCTGTTCCATTGGTCTATATCTCTGTTTTGGTACCAGTACCATGGTGTTTTGGTTACTGTAGCCTTGTAGTATAGTTTGAAGTCAGGTAGCATGATGCCTCCAGCTTTGTTCTTCTGGCTTAGGATTGTCTTGGCAATGCGGGCTCTTTTTTTGGTTCCATATGAACTTTAAAGTAGTTTTTGAATCTGTAAATTACCTTGGGCAGTATGGCCATTTTCATGATATTGATTCTTCCTATCCATGAGCATGGAGCGCTTATTATTTTTTAAAGTATAGAAAACTTTATTCATTATTAATTTTAGAGTAATGCATAGATTCCTAATATTTGTTTCCTTTTTAGTTGCAGATTTTATATACAATAATCTTGGAACAATTATTTAAGTATTAAGTTCACATTAAGAGAAATAAATATTAAAGACAGGAAAAATCTAGAGGTGCAAGGATTATTTCAGACTTTATGAAATAAAAATTTAAAATTTAACATTAAGATATTGTTTAGTTTTATTTAATGGTATTGTTTTATTTTCTTGGAATGAGGAATAAATGGGTTTACTTTAGGAAGAGTTACTGTGTTTTCAGAGGTGACCACTTGCTGTCCTGTGATCAAGTAGTTGGCCTGGGTGTTTTCTGTCGTTGGCTCTCCCTCAGGATAATTTACCGATAAAATCTTGTAAACAACTCTTTACATTCCTTTAAAGAGACTTGTCCTTATTCTGTTTAATATTCCCCTCAGATAGCCCCAGTGTTCTGATGGAGTAATGTCTATGCATCTGATACAGTGGCAAAAAGTGCCATAAATAACAGATATGTGTAATGGCCTGGTTAGCATCCAATGTTGGCTCCTCTGTCTTTCCTAATCACAGATCGTGGGGCAGATTCATAGCAGAAGTAGTCACTTTTCAATCACGTATAACACTCTGCTTAAAGATTGCTGATGTTTGAAGTTGAGTTGGTGTCTTAGTGTATTGGGGCCACTGTAACAAACTGCCATAGACTGGATAACTTAAATAACAAACATTGAATTCTCATAATTCTGGAGTCTAGGAAGTCCAAAATTAGGTACTAGCAGGTTCAGTGTCTGTTGAGAGCCCCTTTCCTGGTTCATAAATATCCATCCTCTCTTCTGGGTCCTCATGTGGCATAAGGGGTGAGGGAGCTCTCTGGTGGTCTCTTTTATAAGAGTACCAATCCCATTTATGAGGGCTGCACTCTCATGACCTGACCACCTTCCAAAGGCCCCAACTCCTAATACCATCACTTGGGGGTTAAGGTTTCAGCATATAAATGGTGGCAGGGACACACACATTCAGTCCACCACATTCTGCTGCTGGCCTTCCAAAATCTATGTCATTCTCACATGCAAAATACATTCATTCCATCCCAACAGCTCTAAAAGTCTTAAGTTGTTCTAGCATCAGCTCCAAAGTCTTAAGTCCAAAGTGTCATTTAAATATCATCTAAATCTGATATGGATGAACCTCAAGGTACAGTTTATGCTGAGGCAAATTCCTCTCTAGCTCTGAACCTATAAAAGCAAATAAGTTTTGTGCTTCAAAAATACAGTGGTGGGACAAGTAATGGATAGACACATGCTCATTCCAAAGGGAAGAAATAGGAAAGAAGAAAGGAGTAATGCATCTAAAATAAGTTGAAAACCTAACCGAACAAACAATATTAAACCTTAGGACTCAAGAATAATTCCCTTTGGCTTCGTACTCTGCTTTTCAGGTCCACTGGGGTGGGAACATCATCTCTCAGCTAGGTGGGAACGTACCTCAGTGGCTGTTTGCCAGAGCCCCACCTCAGAGGCACTGAGGTCCTTTTTTGGCACTTGGGGCACACCAGACCTAAAGAGGCATCTAAGAGGAGGCATGTCCCTCTGGACATCTGCTCTAGGCCTGGTAAAGGGCATCTACAGAAAAACCTATAGCTAACATATTTAGTGGTGAAAGGCTGAATTCTTTTTATTTAATACCAGGAACAAGACAAGGTTGCCCACTCTTATCACTTCTGTTACTCAGCACTGTCCTTAAGATTATAGCCAGTGCACTAAGGGAAGAAAAGAGTAGATAGAAAAAAGTAACTATTTGCAGAATAGTATGATCATTTATGTAGAAAATTCAGTATGATATACAAAAAAGCTACTAAAACTAATAAGTGAGTTTAGAAAGATTGCAAGATCAATGTACAAAAATAAATTGTATTTTTGAACACTAACAATGAAAAATAAAGTTTTAAAAAAGTTTATAAGAACATCAAAAATACGAAGTTCTCAGGAATAAATCTGACAAAAAATGTGAAAAAGCTATACAATACATTGCTGAGAGAAATTAAATAATACATACACAATAGGAGAGGTACACCCTTTTTGCCTTGGTCAGAAAACTCAAGATATTCTCTCCAAGTTTGAAAAATATTATCAACATTATTAGTCATTCATTAGGGAAATGCAAAATTAAACCACAATGAGATACTGTTGGTTTGGCTAAAATTGAAAAGTCTGACCATACCAAATATTGACAAGGATATGAAAGAACAAGAGCTCTTTTACACTGCTGGCAGGAATGTAAAATGGGATATTTCCAAACTTTGGGAAACAGCTTGGCAGTTTCTTAAAATGTTAAATATGTATGTACCATATTCAGTCATTTTGCTCTTAGATAAATGAAAACATGTTCTTACCAACACTACACAGATGTTCATAGCAGCTTTATTTTTAATAGCTAAGGCTGAACATAATTCAAATGCTTATCAACAGGTAAATGGGTAAACTGCAGTATTCATATAACGAGCTATACTACTAAATAAAAAGGAGTGAACTGTTGATACATGCTACATCACGGATGAATCTCAGAATCATTCTGAGTAAAAGAAGCTAGGAAAACAGTATACAGCTTGAATAATTCTATTTATATAATTCTAGAAAACGCCAACTATCTAGTGACAGAAAGCAAATTAGTGGGTACTTGGGGATGGTAGTGCTGGTGGTAGGGAGGGGTGGAAGGAAAGGATCAAAACAGAATCATTTGGAAGTGATAGATATGCTCCTTATCTTGGTTGTGGCAGTGGTTTCAGGAGTGTTTATGTATATCAGAACTTATCCAGTGGAATACTTTATGTGCAGTTTCTTATGTGTCAGCTGTACTACAATAAAAATAAATGAAAACTGTCTTTACTGTCTGATCACTGCTGCTAACAAATCTAGGACTACTTGCTAAATTTGCCCAATCTTAAGACCCACCAAGGACTTTTGTTTAAAGTGATGTGATCCAGGCCTGTCATGGTGGCTCATGCCTATAATTCCAGCACTTTGGGAGGCCACGGCTGGTGGATCACTTGAAACCAGGAGTTCGAGACCAGCCTGGCCAACATGGTAAAACCCCATTTCTGCTAAAAATACAAATAAATAATTAATTAAATAAAATAATGTGATCCAGGCTTCAGAATTATTAAGATAGGACAGAGGAACTGGACTTTTTAGCAAGCACCCCAGATAATTCTTCTCCTTATAAAACACTTAACCCAGGTTCATTTAATTGCACTTTGGTAATCTGCAGCCATGTCTTTATGTGAGAAAGGGATATTAGGTTTCTAATATGAACAGAAAGGCCTAGCCATGGAACACCTGATGATGCTTCCACTGTGGTCAGATAAGATAATTTACAATTGAATGGAATTATTTTCCTTTCAGTTTATAGTTTACTGAAGTGAGCCTTGCATTGTAAGTTCCTGAAGTAATCACTGGAAATGTCTTAATTCAGTAGCTCCATCTTTAGTTAATGCTGCCCTAAAAGAAAAAAGGAATTTTACTTATATACTTTTTGACAAGTCACATTCATATATGTTTTAGTGGAAAAACTGTTTTACATCTTATATATAGAAGCTGTAAAATAACATGTTCTGGGGAGAGGAATAAGATGAATAGAACAACATTATAATTATCTAAATGTTCTTTAAATGGAGATAGCCACAGTCTTTCGTAAAACTCTGGAAAGAACAGCATGACCTTCTTATTGCCCCCTTTCCACCGACGTCAAACAGAAGGAAATTATAGAATAAGTCTGTCTAAATTTTAAATGGTTCAGTTATCAGAAGACTTTAGAGAGCAAGTTTTCCACAAATCATCTTTGTGCCATTTTGTCTTGATTATTTTTTTAAGGGTTGGTTTGCCAACATGTAATTAATCACTTTTGTTAGTTTTTAAGGAAATGAAACTGCATTGTTCCCTTTGGCTTGACTGTTCTTTTTTATGGCGTCTTTTAGTGTTGTAGTTGTAATATGAAAACCTTAGGTAAATGTTGGGCAGTAATGTGAACAAAACAGTTGGAAGGGAGTAATTTTTAAAAGCTTATCTACATTGCTGCTGTAATACTTACATTCAACTCCAGATCTCAAATACCACCAACTTTAATATCAAAGTCCCTTAAAGTCAGAAGGTGTTATAATGTCAGTGGGTGGGGTTATTCCCTGTGTACAAAGAGTCAGGATGCACTTGTCACCAATTCCCATGGTTTCTTCTTCCAAAATCTAGTTTGAATGGATCATTTCATCTCTGGAGGAAGGGATGGGAGCACCCTTCCGACCAGTTTCATTTCTTTGGGCTCTGTTCCATCTGTGCAGGGAACTACCTTCTCTATGGAAATTGGACACGATTTTAAAAATAAAGCATTACATTTACTAATGACTGTCAGTATTAAGATTTCATGTAGATCTTCTTGCTTCTCAGAAAAAAGTTTCATATACAATAAGGTTTTAAAGATAGGCAAATAACTAGATGTGAGCAGGCACCATCCTTTAACTTTTATTAATTTGAAATCATTTTTCCATTTTTAAGCAGAATAGAATGTCCCAGTAGGTGTAAGGGAAATTTCAGTAGCCTCCAAGACTCTGTGGAGATTTTGAAACTATACATGCTTCTCCATCTGTCGCCTGCCCCCTCCTCCTCCCAGAGCATAGACTTCAAGGCTGGACTTTGCTCCATGTTAATGATCACTGTTAATGAAAAAGATAATAGGTTCCAAAAGGCTGAACACCTGTTTTTGGTATTTAAGGTAATGCTGCTGTCAAAGTGAATGAGATATATTCCTTCCTCTGTGTTCTGAAAGTTTATGTAGGGTTGGGTGTGTAATGGGTTGAATTGTGTCCTGCCTCTCCACCAAAAAAAAAAAAAAAAAAATGCTTGAAGCCCTAACCCCCAGTACCTCAGAATGTGACCTTATTTGGAAATAGGGTCATTGCAAATGTAACGTTAAGATGAGGTCATACTCAATTAGTATGAGCTCTAATCCACCCTAAGAAAAGAGACACACACATGAGGAGAAAATGTCACGTGAAGATAGAGGCAGGGACTGCAGGGCTGCAGCTGCAAACCAAGGCACACCAGGGGCTGCCGGCAACCACAGGAAGCTGGGAATAGGCAAGGAAAGATTCCCCCTACAGGTTTCCGGGGAAGCACGGCCACGCTGACACATTGATTTGGACTTCTAGCTATCAGAGCAGTGGGACAATAAATTTCTGTTGTTTAAGCTACTCGTTTGTGGTATGTTATTATGGTAGCCCTAGAAAACTAATACAGATTTATATTTTCTTTCAAGTTTGATAGAATTCACCAAACAATGTTGAGTTTTCTTTGTGGAAAGGTTTTGAATTGTGAATTGAGTATCTTTAATAGATGTAGGGCTATATAGATGTTCTGTTTACTCCTGCGTCTGTTTTGGCTATATAGATGTTCTGTTTACTCCTGTGTCTGTTTTGGTAATTTGTATTTTAAGAAATTTGTTTATTTCATTTAAGTTGCCGAATTTATTGGCATAAAATTGGATTGTTCGTAATATTTTTTGATGTCTTAAAGGATGGTGTTCCCTCCTTTATTTCTGATATTTTAAATTTTTTGTTGTTGTTCAGTCTAACACAGTGGTTCTTAACTGGGACAGTTTTGCTCTGGCTAAGGACATTTGTCTGTGCCAAGGGACATTTGGCTATGTCCGGAGGCATTTTGGGTTGTCACAGCTTGGAGGATGTGCTACTATCATCTAGTGGGTAGAGCCCAGGGAGAATGCTAAACATCCTACAATGCACAGGACAGCTTCTCACAGCAAAGAATCCTCCAGCCCACAATATCAGTAGTGCTGAGGTTAAAAAACCTACTCTAGGCTTTATAGTGTAAACCTTCTATTTTCCAAAAATATTATATCATTTCATGTTTAATATAGTGTTTCCATTCATCCCCTTCCAGTCTTCAAACTGTTTGTGGGCATACCTTTTACTTCTCTATATGTTATAAACCCCACGATATATTGTTAGGTGTTTTTGCTTTAAATAGTCTGTTAAGGAAATTTTAACATAAGAGAATATGTTCAGTTGTTACTAATATATTTTCAGCACTCTTTATTCTTTGTGTTGACTCAGATTTCCATGTGGTATATTTTCTTTCCACATGAAGAACTGCTTTCGTACATCTTACAGGTCTGCTGGAAACATAGTCTCTCTGCTTTTGTCTGAAAAACTCTGTATTTATCTTCATTGTTGAAGTATATTTTGGCTCTATATAGAACTTTCCATGACAGTTTTTAATTTTTTTTTCTTTCTTTGAGACAGAGTCTCGCTTTGTTGCCCAGGCTGGAGTGCAGTGGCGCGATCTCGGCTCACCGCAACCTCCACCTCCCGGGTTTAAGCGATTCTCCTGCTTCAGCCTCCCGAGTAGCTGGGATTACAGGCATGCGCCACCATGCCCAGATAATTTTATATTTTTAGTAGAGATGGGGTTTCTCCATGTTGGTCATGGCTGATCTTGAACTCCTGACCTCAGATAATCCTCCCAAAGTGCTGGGATTACAGGTGTGAGCCACCGTGCCTGGCCCTAAAATATTTTAAAATATGTCATTTCATTGTTTTCTCGTTTGCATAGATTCTGGGGGGAAATGTAGCTATTGTTCACTATTATAAGGCTTTTAAAAAATCTGTGTATTTTACAAAGTATTTTGGGATTTTGTTGTTATTGAAAAATAATAACCTAAAATTTAATGCAACATGCTTAGATTTTACAAACAGACTTGTATTTGACTTGCGTTTGGTATTTCTCTTTTTTCCTTTTTTTTTTCACTTTTTTCTCTTTTACTCATTAAAATATGTATTTTGGGGCAAGCTATTTCTCTGAGCCTCAGTTTTCTCACCTGTAAAATTGAGCTACCAAAGATTCTCACAGATTTATTGAGGAAATTAAATGTATTGAAGGATGCAAAATGACTTGAATTTGTAGGTACTCATAAACCTGATACTACAGTACACAGGTAACAGGTATCCCCCTCCTCATCCAAGTTCAGTTGTTCTGACCTCAGGGTTCACACTTGGCGGCAGATCAGTGGATGTACCCGATCTGAGTCCTTCCCAGCCATGTGGCAGCAGCTCTGTGTAGACACGTTGCCTGCCCCCCGCCCCCTGCACGCTCTCCAGGAGCCAAGTACAGCCAGGAATTGGCCAAAATGGGGAGCCCCGAACGGACCATGAATGGACACTGTTGCCACTGTTTACTATTCCTGTTCCTTTCTGTAGTTTACATGCTGATTTTAAATAAACCTGATTGCTTACTCAAGCAAGGTTGGAAGTTTTTTTAATCCTTTAATTTAAAACTTTAAATACAGTAAAAATCCGTGACTTCTTATATTTCCCCTCATTTGCGTATTTCACTTAGGATGCTCTTCCCTTTAATTAAACTAAAATTCTGTTCATTTTCCACTTCTCAATTATGCAGACTAGCTATAATATTTAAAGTTACAAATTCTCATATTAGAAGAATCTTGGACATAATTCATAATACGTAGCTTGTAATCAACAGTAAACTATTACTTCCAATGGATCTAATTACTTAGAATTTATAATACTAATATTGGATGCACTCTTTTTTATCTTAGCAAGGGAAACTAACTGTGTATGATAGACATTTTTTTGTAAATAACATTTCGCTTTTCCGTAGCATGAGTTGAGCTGTTATTTTTTGTCCTGTAGCTGGCTGTGGGCACTAGCCCCCTGACTGTTGTTTTAAATGTCCCCTCATTGTGTTTCTGCTCCTTTACTAGTGGGCCTTTGGAGTGACGCTGTGGGAACTCATGACTCTGGGCCAGACACCCTACGTGGACATTGACCCCTTCGAGATGGCCGCATACCTGAAAGATGGTTACCGAATAGCCCAGCCAATCAACTGTCCTGATGAATTGTGAGTTTTTTTGAGCTTGAAGGCATGAGTTTTATTCCATTTACTATATTGGAATAAAGGAAAAAGAGCAGGTTTCCATATTCACACAGAGCCTTCCCTTTTGAGAATAATGACTCTTTGGATTTAAATTAGACTCTTATAAAAAACCACAAAGTCAGGGAGATTCGTTCACTCTTTCATGCATTTGATATTAGAACGTCTTGCATTTTATTTTATAGTGCATAATCTAAGCACTATAAATTAGTCTGAGAGGACATACTAAGAAAATTGAATGCTATGTCAGTTATTCTATATAAAGTGAGTACCTGACTTTTATAGTTATAAAGTAGTTATAAAGGACATAGTAGTTATAAAAAACCTTTCTCGTTGTCATTTTGCCTTGCCAGTTAGTATCAGCTGATACAGGGAAGATGATCTGGACTAGTAAGCCAAATAGTTGCTTTCTGTTTCCTGCTTCTATCACATAGCTTATCTTGCCATGTAATGAGAATGGGATAAACAGGAGGCTATTCAGGGTGATTGATCGTACAGATCAGTATGTTCTCAGTTCCAGAACCTCCTGAAGGTTTCTGCACCATGACAAGGTGGCAGCTTTTGTACTGATTTTACTCTAGATCCAGGGTTCATAGAACTTAGATAAAACTTTCTCTTCCTCCAAGTTCTTTTCTTAATTTAACTACAGGAAAACACACGTTCTTTTTTTACTGTGTTTTAGGTTTTTACATGACATCTCTGTATTTGCTGAAATATTTTGATATGCTGTCATGAAGAATTGAAATTCACACATAATCCAAATAATTTCTTTTAGCTTCTTTCTAGAGCTGCCAACAGATAGTAAAATGGATCCGTTTTTAATATATCATCCTCTCCGTACCCACCTTTAGACAGGCAACATAACTGGCATCAAACTGAGCAAAAGTTACGAATACTGTATCCTTACTAGCCCAAATTTTCATTTTTGTCACTCTGCAGATTTGCTGTGATGGCCTGTTGCTGGGCCTTAGATCCGGAGGAGAGGCCCAAGTTTCAGCAGCTGGTACAGTGCCTAACAGAGTTTCATGCAGCCCTGGGGGCCTACGTCTGACTCCTCTCCAATCCCACACCATCAGGAGGAAGGTGCCTGTCGGGGCTCACTTGAAGCCTGTCAGGGATGCTTTGTATCTAACACAACGCCAACAGAAGCACATTTGTCTTCCAGAACACCGTGCCTTAGAAATGCTTTAGAATCTGAACTTTTTAAGACAGACTTAATAATGTGGCATATTTTCTAGATATCACTTTTATTAGGTTGAACTGAAAGGGTTTTTGTAAATTTTTTGGCCAAAATTTTTTAAAACATACTTTGGACTAGGGGTACATTCTTACAAAATAAATAAACAGTTTTTAAAATTGTTTAGACACAGATATTTGGAATTAGCTATCTTAGTGCCAACTGCTTTTTATTTTTTTACTTCATCAAGGTGATGTAAGTGACTCACCTTTAAAGTTTTTTTAGTGTTATTTTTTATCACTACTCTGGGAAATGGTTTGTCTTCAAGATGCAATACTTTTCTTAGTAAAGGAAAAACAGCATAAAAAGATACCTGGTCTGCCTTGTACAAGAAAAGGCAATATTAGAGGAAGAAAATTTAAAGAAAAGCTAGAGGAAAAAAAATTTTTTTTTAAATACTTATTAGAAGCAAACTGCCCTTGCATGGAAAACTGTTTATTTTTTTCAGTGAAAAGGAATTCTGCTTTCGTGTTTTTGGGAAAGCAGGAACTGAGTTCATTACATCTTTAATTTGGCAGAAATTAGCCTTTCTGTGAACCAGACGTGGTTTGGGGCAGATCTGTAGTAAACAATGGTGATTTTATTTATTTTTACTCTCTGGAAAAGGAGATAATACAATTCCAGAAAGTGAACTCATATTTCTAAGGTTAAGATTCCCTTTTATTGCACCTAGAATAGTGCTATGCACAGAGCGGGTGCTTGAGTTGTTGTCGTTTTTTGTTTTTTTTTTTGTTTAAATGTAAACTGGTAAATTTTGTGCTTATCTTCAAGGCTGGCTTAAGTATAAAATTGTTTTTTAAACACTTGAAAAATTAAAGGATTTGTTTTATATTATGACAGTATTGAAATTATTTTTCATAATGAATGATTGGTTATTGTGTCTGGTAAGTCTTTGAACATTCAACAGCTAGACATTTGTGTTTTATTTCATGATGTTCCAGTCAAGTTCCAAAGCCCTAACACAGTTAAGCTGGCTCAGGCTCCAGGTTCTAGTAAAAAGTTGGAATTAATGTTATAAGGAAGTATTAAAACACTGAAACATTTCTCCAGAACCAGCAAGTAAGGGATATGTATGTATTTATGCTCAGTTTTAGTTGGCCTAAAGCAGAGTTGAATGGGCTTTCTAAATAGCTAGGCCTGCAGGTACCTGCCACTACTCCCATCTTCAGAGGTGTATAAGGGAGAATGTGCAGCAGTTGGAGGCTTTTGCTGTTTTTAAAAAAGCTTTATGAATCAGCAGCACATCGGGAAAAATAGCTCACACAGTACCTGGTTTTCCACAAGTAAGCCAAGGGCATGATTTTCTGTGTACATTTATTAACAGTTCTTTGGTTTTATGAAATACTCATATGAAGCCAGTCCCTGGAGGACTGTTTTTTAAAAGGTCCGTTTGAACCATTTGTAAATTATATTTTCATTCATAACCTGCATTCTTAGAAGGCATTCAGTCAACATTTACAGCACTTACTGTGTATTTTCCACATGGAGTGGTTCAACTCAAGCGTCCCTTCCAGTATTCAGGGCATTCTTATTTCATGTTCAAGTGAGTGCATTGTTTAGAAATCACAGTTTATTAACATGTACATGATCTATTTTAAAAAAAAAATAAGTACTGACACCTGACTTCTATTCCCAATTAGCAGATTGTAAGAAATGTCCTCAGTTTGGTGGATGGTGTGGTGCCTGTAACCTTATGTTTTTGTGTTTGTGAGCACTTTTATTTTATGTATGTATTTTTATTGTAGTAGATTTTTCTTGGTGAGCTACTTGGAGTCTTTGACATGGGAAGGAAAGAGCAGTTATAAGATTTCCCTGACTCGTCTTCTTCCAGTAGTTTTATTGTAGATTGTGAATGTTACTGAAGTTTTACATTTTACTGATTTTGCAGAAAATATAATTTTTATGGAAAAGAAGCAAATTGACAAAGCACTGTTGTGGTATTATAAGCTGGCTCTGGTGACCTAGAGATGCATTCTATTCTGTTTTTTCTTGTAATCCTCCTGTTCTAGAAATTTTTTTTTTTTTTTATTGATAGAAGGAGGATTGGATTGCTCATTCAGTATATATTTATTGAGTGCCCACTGTATCCTGGCTCTCGGGATAATGCAGGGAACAAGATAGATGAGGTTCTTCCCTTTCTAGATTTTGCATTCTAGTTAGGAAAAACAGGTAATGAACATAAATAAGATTTTGGTAAGTGCT